>NC_044913.1:10770463-11370463 GCF_001633185.2 Quercus lobata
TTTTGTGACAACAACTCAGAAATCAAACTCTCTAAGAATCCTGTGCTGCACGGAAGAAGCAAACATATCGATGTGAAATATTATTTTTTAAGAGATCTCAACAATGATGGAACAATCAAACTGGTTTACTGTCGAAGTGAAGATCAAGTTGCAGATATACAGATCAAGCCTCTCAAGTTGGCTACATTTGTGAAGTTGTGTGGTCTACTTGGAGTTTGTTCACATGCTGCTGTAAAGGAGGACTTTGTAGAGGGTTGATCTTCTTTTAAACTGATTTCTACAGATTTCAATTTAAGGGAGGGTGTTAAGATTTAAATGTTTTATTTTATATTTATTAATATTTATTGGAAGTCCTAGTCATTGGTAGTTTGACCGAGTCTTTAGATATTTGGTTATTTGATTTCGTGGCTGAGAAAGTGTCTTATGTGTGATCCTATTTTATAGGAGTAGTGGTTAGTGCTAGGATGAAGTGTTCTATTTTATAGGAGTTGTGGTTAGTGCGTGTTCTGATGTAAAGCCTATTTATAGGCCCTTTTCTTTATCAATGAAATTCAGAGCTTTACCATTCCAACACGTCTCTTTTGTTTTTTAACTTTGTATCACAAGGAACATAGAGTGAAGAAAGTAAAAGAAATGAACCCAAATCCTCCCGTGTTCAGAGAATGCACTTTTGGCTGAAAGGAGTTCTATAAGTGGGCAAGACAATCCATCTGTTGGTAATGGCTATCTTCTGGAATGGACAGAGAAGATGGGTTCTAACACGTTTCCATCTCAAGAAGTGCACTCCAAGGTAGATATTTGTGGATTTTAGTAAATCTATTACAGATTGACTGCATCAGTTTTCTTTGGTATATAAGTTTATTATAGTAATCTGCTATGTAATTAGATTGCTGATATTGAAGACACTGCTCGTACAAGATGTCGAAGGGTGTATGCTCATGCTCATGATTTTAGCATCAACTCCATCTCAACTAATAGGTAAAGTTTGTGTCTGCTGTCTTTGTGTTGTTGTACCTGTAATACATTTGTTGCTTAGAGATTGCCTTGTAGCTCGTACAGAGGATATGAGAAAAGGCTTTATAATTTTAGTTAGACACATAATCTAGCCATTACTTTTTTCCTAATCTACTTACCTTTTCCAGGATTCAGGAACTCTTAATAACATGGAATTAGAAACTTAATCATATACATGTTATTCTGCAACTGATGATAATCTGGTTTTGTAATCTCTGTACAGTGATGGTGAGACATTTATCTCTGCAGATGACCTCAGAATAAACTTGTGGAACATTGAGATTAGTAATCAGTGTTTCAATATCATTGACATGAAGCCATCAAACATGGAGGACCTTACTGGTAATTTTGTTGATCCCTGAAATGTAATCTCTAGTTTACTTCCTACCACCTTCTTTATTTATTTTTTACAATACTCTAGCGTTGCATCCTCTATATGTCTCTTACTCTCCTCATTGTGCATCGTCTTTAAACGAATATTGAAATGTTTAGAAAGAAAGGATAGTAGGTTATGAATGATGCAGCAAAAGAAGTTGCACTACATAATCATGTTTATTGACAAACCTTTATTTGTTCTTTTAACATACTGAAATTTTCTTTCCACTACTGAACTCTTAAGTTGTAACTGTCAGAGGTTAGAAATCAGTAGGGAAGGTTTAGGATGAACAGATTTAGATGGGGATGCATATGGTTGTGTAGACTTGAACATTGAGAAAATTCATGTTTCATACAGTTTTAATCAGTACTTTGTTTGGATCAGTCGTGACCTCTGGATTTGGTTCAAAATTCGAGTATGATGGTTTGGATGCAGTGGCATTTTATTTGGGAATGATTAACATTTTAAACCCGTTTTCTATTGGATGCCATGTGGACCCAAGGGATGGCATTGTTTGTTGGGATTTAGTACTGTCTTTGTGTGAATTAAATTTAAAATATCCCAAGCAACTGAGAAAATAAACAAATCCACGCAAGCACCTAAGGACAAAACAACCACACAAGAATATCAAATTTACATGGAAATCCTTCAGTAGAGGGAAAAACCATGGGCAAATCCCACAAAACTACTATAGTAAATAGAGATTACAATACTCAAGTTTATGCCCAAAAATCGAGTTCAATAAATTGGGAAAGTACAAGAATAAATTTCCAAGAATGATTACAATCTCACCGCAAAAGATTTCGATCCAGTGAAACCAACGTAGCAACAAGATCTCCACTCTGAATACTTCATCCCTCTGAGATTGTAGCACTCGAAATCCCCTCCTAGAGAAAACCCCCAATTTTTCTCCCTTGTGTCTTGAGCAAAGAAAAAATTGCATTTTTTTTCTTTTTCTCTCACAGCTTGCACACCCTCACTCCTTGTTTGGACCTCTCTCTCTCTCTCAATGTTTTCCAACTTTTCCCGTATGCACATTCCTGCCTTTAATGTGAAAAGGCTAACTTGTCTTGACTTGTTCAACATGCTCACTAATGAGCTTTTTATCAAATTTGAGCTGGACCACATAACATGCAATGCACCCAACATTGTTCAACAAACATGTTTATAATTTTGACTAAACACAGAACAACTCATTCATAGGTTTATTGAGTTATAGTGTGAGAATTCACCCGCAGAAATATGACTTGATTAAGCAGCAAATAATTGAATTTTATTTCTTGGTGACTGCAAAAACATATGTCCCTTTGCTTGTACAAATATGGAGTAGGCCATGAAGATAATCCATCTACATTTATAGTGTTGTTTTCTTACGTCAACTGTAAATCACTGGCTACAACCTCAATGTGCTCAAAATCCATTTGCCTATTCAAAAAGGGGAATCAAAGGTTCCTTAGGGATTTGATTTATTTCACTATGTTTCTCACGTATGCAGCCCAATAGTATCTCAATCTGTTACCTGCTACTAATCAATCTGTTACCTGCTACCAATCAATCTGTTAAATTTTTATTCAGAGGTCATAACATCGGCTGAATTCCATCCGCTTCACTGTAATTTGCTTAAATACAGAAGCTCAAGAGGTTTTATTCATCTAGTTGACATGCGGTGTTCAGCATTATGTGATCACAGTGCAATCCTGTGAGTTTCTGCTCATTTCTGTTTCATTTCCATGGTTCATGTATTATGAGTTCTGATCTTACACTTCTCTAGTCATTATTTACTATTCCAGAATGCATCAGAAGATGCTCTGATACTTGTCATATGGGGTTTAATTTTGCAGATTACAAGATGGAGGATCCCATGGGTTTAAATCATTTTTTACAGAGATCATCGCATCCATCTCTGATATAAAGTTTTCAAATGATGGGCGGCATATATATCTTAAGTTGTGATTATATGAATCTAAAGGTCTTTCTCTTATCACTAAATTGAGCATGACCCCTTCAATTCCAAATCTCCCTTTTTTAGAATCTCGTCTGTGTTACATTTATTCTATCAATAGATTTAGGAGATTATATGATCATAAGTCTCCATCATAATCAATTTTTTTTTGAGGCATGATTGCAAAAAAATTTCTTTTATATATAGTTATTAGACCTCATCTTCTTCTGTTTAGGTATGATTTGACAAGTCTATGGACAACCACTTTAGTTTGGGGACACAAAACCTTTTCTTTTAAGTAAGAAAGATTATTTATTGACTTCTTATTTTATTTTGATTCGTTATTTTAACATGAGCATGCACATAATAGATTTTATATTGACTAAAGAACACTATTTGTGTTCCTCATGACTGTATTTTTGTTCCTCATTCCTTTACACCTAGTTTTCTAATTTCTTGCCTGCTATCTTTATGTTCATTTTAGTTTATGTTAATATTTTTCATATATTGTGATTAAAAGACACGGTCCTTAGGTTCATGACACTTCGTTGATGATCTGTATTTCAACTAATTTGATGGCAAATACATCTTCTGGTTTTTGTCCTCTAGATAACCACCTCAAAGAGAACCTAGTAGTTCACTACCTTGTACATATATTTGATTAGGAAAAAAAAAGGCATATATTTGGTTGTGATGTCAGCAATGAGCACAAGAGAGGGGCGACCAAACTCCATAATTTCTCTGTCAAGCTATGGTGCTTCCCGCTTCTACTTTGGTGGATTCTCATTCCGATAGGACAAATGAAAGGCATCCTAGGGTCAAAGCGAGAATCTCGGCAGAATCAAGTGGTCCTGGGCATCTCGACTTCGTTGGTAAAGGCTCGAACCCGATGTTGTCTAAGCCGGAGGGCCTGTCTATGGTTGATCATCATCCCCAATCCCTTTATTGTCCTCAGTGGGAGGATCCAAATCGATTTTCTCCCTTGTCTAACTTGGATATGGAGGTAGATCTTTGTTCAGAGGAGGAAGCCTTAACGGAAGCTCCAGGTGTGCGACAAACAGGGGAGTATCTCCCAAGCAGGTATGGTGTTGCCGGGTGCTGTTGGTATAGATGGTGTACAATATGGTGAGTTCGAGCTTTTGTATCTAACATGGGATTAGAGTGGGGTTGACACTAGTGGTAATGTCAGTAGGGAGAAAGAGCCATGTCCTCTGGAGTGCGTACCATTGTCTCGATGGGATCCTAGTGTATCCAAGGATACGCTGTTGACCCTAGTTGATGAAGAAGGTGAGTTAGAGGCGACAAAGGTGGAGCATTCAAAATGGGTGTCCACGATGACGAAAAGTTTTTGTAAAATGGTGGGTTTTTCCTATTGTAAGACATGAAGCTCAGTGCATGGCATTGTTCCGGTTACTAGAATAAGAATGTCTTGAGGTTGTTAATGATAGGGGTATTTAGAGACCTGTTAAATCTAGTCAGAAAGGTCTTAGGGAACTTTGGGGATTGATATCCATAGTAAATTATGATGGTTCTTCTTCTTGTAATAAAGGATCGTCAAATGGTTGGGGGCTATTGGTAGTTTTAAATGAATTTAAGACTTGTATCTTGAAATGTTAGGGGTTTAATAACTCTCGAAAGAGAGAGGCATGTAAAAATCTTCTAAAGGATTGGCGGTGTAATATTGTTTGCTTACAAGAAACTAAGCTTTCTTCTTTAGATTTTGCTGTTGTTTGGAGTTTATTGGGTAGTCCTTTAATAGATTGGGCTGTCCTAGATGCAGTTTAAACGTCAGGGGCAGGGTGGGGCGGGGCGCGGGGGGGGGGGGGGGGGGGGTGGATCACTAATTTAGGATAAATGGGTAGTTGAGAAACTTGATGTGTCTATTGGTTAGTTCCCTGTTAGTGTACTTTTGAGGGGCGTATTGGATAGTTTTGAATGGGTTTGTACTAGAATGTATGGTCCTAATGATGATCAACATCGGACTGTTTTGTGGGGGGAGCTATCAAAGGTGTGTGTTTGGTGGACCACGACATGGCTCTTATTTGTGATTTAAACATCATTAGATATCCATGTGAGAGGTCTAGTTCTGAGTCTTTTAGCCCAACCATGTTTGCTTTTTCAGATTTTATTGAGAACAATTACCTAGTAGATTTACCATTAGAAGGGGCTTCTTTTACCTAGTTTAGGGATTCTGAGCTACAAACTATGTGTTGTATTGACAGGACATTGGTATTTGTGGATTGGGTGGATCATTTTGAACACCATGTATTTTCTTTTTCAGTTATTTCTTGATTAATATTGCTGTGTTTACCTTCTTCTTTTTTTCTTTTTTTTTTTAAAAAAGCCTTGTTTGTGTGATGCAAACTTTTCCGAGGTGTAATGCCAAGTAACCTTAGGTGTGATGCTTAGGAAGACCTAGGTGTGATTGCCTAGTGTTTTATTTATGTTATTTTCTGTTTATCCCCTATTTTAGCCCCAAAACAACCATCAACATTCATTCTTTTCTAACCTAAACTCTTAAACATCAATCCTTATTCAAGAATTCATCAAGAAACCTAGTATAGTGCTGAATTTCATAACAGTCCTGCATCAAGGCATCTCTCTTCATTCCATATCTCCATAACTATTTGCCTAATAAAGTAGGATTTAATCTTCTCAAATGCCAGATGCCTAACTTGCCATTTTGCACTGGTGTACAAAAACTTGAGACCATTTCACTAGAAGTATCTTGGAAGCATCAATACTACTCCAAAGAAAATCTCTTTGTAACTTCTCAATACAATTAGCCATGAAAGTTCACTTGGTGTATAAAACAATAATAAATGTTTAGACCCCCAATTTTAAATATAACCAACACAAGCTTCTTATACTTAAACAATAAATGTGTGAAATAATAAGTACAAGCAAAAACCCAAATAGATAAATAACTCTACACCATAATTAATCACAACACAATAGTAATTAAAAGGTAAGAGTAAGGGTTAGAGAGATGCAAACACAAAGATAACACCGGCATGTGCTATCGAAGAACTCAGCGAAAAACTTCACCACCACCCTCCAAGCAGTAAAATGATCCACTAAAGAATAAAGTTGGAATACACGAATAGCAGTAGACCCTCCAAGCCTAATCTACCCAATGCACCTAAGCCCTCCAAACTTCTTGCTCTAACAAGGTTAAGCCTAACCGTATCTTCTTTAGCTTCCCGGATCCCTCAATAAGCCCATTATATCAACCAAATAAATTAGTCATCTCTGAACTGTTTCCCAAGCACCAAAATACCTCCTTATTGATATGAGTATGGTGAGATAAGGATTTGGCAAATGAGCCTCTCAAGGATATGTCAATGGAGAGGGTAAGAGTAGAGGAATTTGGAGAATCAAATGTCTAAAATTGTAGATGAGTCAATCTTGGTTTTCTCTAGAGTTTCTCTCTCAAAATTTTCTCTGGAAGTTCTCTACATTTCGTGGGTATAAGAATATTTATAGTAGGGTACGTGAGGAATGTGAAAAGTCATTTTTCTGCAAAACAGGACATTCTGGCAACTCAGTCTCGCAAGTGGGATGAGTCGCGAGTTAACTACCAAGCCATGTAGGGAAATTAACCCAAAATTCCGAACCTGTGAGAAACAAAAATAGAGAAAACACACACCAAAGAAAAATAATCACACGCACAAGACAGTATTTACGTGGTTCGGTAATTTGTCTACGTCCACAGAACTACAAGGATTTCACTATTATCAAGAACAAATACAAAGTGCGGCAGTACAATTTTTCTCTCTCTCTCAAAAACTACATCAACTAACCCTAATCACCAAAACTGCATTTTCTACATCCTACGCACAGGATTCACAATGGGCTACAAAACAGGCCAAAAAAGCCTCTGCTCCATGGATTAAGCCTTAGAAAATCTCCCATTAAAAACCACACAACATTATTCGAGTCAAGTCGGGTCGTCAACCAAATCAAACATAACTAGGCTCCTTAAAGCCCAACAAACCAGACTGTCAATTTTTGTCCTGTAGTGCTTCAACTGTCGTGACCCTTTAGCTTCCTACATGCTTCACACGTGTGGCATTTTGGCGAGTTGCCAGTCGCGAGTCACTCGCGAGATCCAGTCACGAGAAACCTCTTGAATGCTCACACACTTGAATTCTTCACACTCTTCTCACACACAACCCTTACATTATTCCCACCTAAATACAGGGTATCTAATTGCTGAAATACAAGCAAATTTAGCACGGAATAAAGCTAACACATGATTGAATAAATTCAACCTTACAAGCCACCTTCACTAGAAGAGGGAGAAGAGAGATAAAATAAGTAGGCAAACTAGAAAAGGTACTCTTGATAAGAGTTAGCTTACCCCCCCCCCCCCTAGATAAATACATCCTTTTCCATCCTACTAAATGCCACTTCATCTTCTCTAAAATAGGATTCCAAATTGACTTCTCTTTATATGTATCACCCACCGGAAGACCCAAATATTTCAAAGGAAGAGAGGACTGCCTACAACCTAACATCTCCACTATTTCCTCCATATTGATATCAAGCACATTGCTAATTGGAACCAATTCTGACTTTCCCAAGTTAATTATTAACCCTAACACCTCTTCAAATGTGGCTAGTTCCCAAGCAGCACATCTATATGATTGGAATCAGCATCACAAAAAATAAGTATATCATTTACAAACAAGAGAGATGAGACATCGTCAACAATGTACCAATTGAATTGCCTACTGAGAAACTCGAAAATTGACCCAAAATGGCAATCGCATCCAATGTATGACTAAAGGCCTCCAGACAATATAAAAAAGAAGTGGGAATAATGGATCCCCTTGATGAATACCCCTAGTATACTACAAAAGAAATTAGAGGAGGTACCATTGATCAAAACAAAGAATTTAACAATTGAAATACAAAACATAATCTACCGTCTCCATTTTTCTAAAAAGACACACCACATAAACAAGTACATAAGAAAGTTCTAATACACATGATCATGTGCTTTCTCAACATCCAACTTGCATAACACCCCCGGCACCCTTGACTTTAACCTACTATCTATACATTTAGAAGCAATTAAAACAAAATCCAGAGTTTGCCTACCTTTAACAAAGGTGTTTTGAGAATCTGAGATAAGCCCATGCACCACCCTTCTCAAATGATTAGCCAATACTTAGATATAATCTTGTACATCCCTTCCACCAAACTAATAGGACAAAAATCCTTCACCTTCACAGGATCAATTTTTTGGGAATAAGGGCAAGGAAGGAGGCATTAAGGCTCTTTTCAAATACTGCCTGCTCTGTTTTCTATATACTCTAGCAAGATTGAAAAAATGCCATAGAAAAACTATCCGAGCTTAACGACTTATCGTCGTTGAACCCACTGATCACCCTAAACACCTCATCCTCCTCTAAAGGTCTATCTAGCCAAATAGCATCTTCCTCGGAAAATTCTTGTAAGAAAATTTTTAGATTCTTATTTTCTTTTTGTGGACAATTTGGTCAAACTTTTGGCTATGAACTCTATCCTCTGACCTAGAACGTTTCAGTTAAGCCTACACTACTCAAGGAGTTCTATTCCCTCTTCTTATTCCATGCAACTTCGTTGTACAATTCACATGAAAAGCCTAGGGAAAAGGAAATTATTTGCTCAAATATTATGATTTTTATTGTCTTAATTAGTGCAGCTTTGTGACTGATTAGGTTGTAACTTATAAATGCTTATAGTGCGAAGAGAGATGCAATTCATTAGTTGCAATATCATGCAACTTCATTCTGAATCGAGGATATATATTGGAGGTGCAAGATACTTTGATTTATAAAAAAGGTTAACCATATCAAAGGTTGTACATGATACAATATTTGTTCAATTAAGGGAACTATGAAGATGAGGTTAGGGATCATTCTGTTTTCTAATTACTTATGAGGTTTGTAGGAACTTTGAGAATAAGTGTACGGATAAGCCCAATGAAAGTTCAAAAACGTGTATAAACACCTTTGAACGTTTAGACCCCCAAATTACAACTTAACCAATTCAAGCAATATATCAAACAACTAGTGTGCGGAAACTTAACATATGCTATAGTATGGAATTGGTAAAAACTATCTAAGCCAAAACAAAATATAATCCACAGCAGATAATAAAAAGGCAAAGATAGAGAGGAAGGAAGATGCAAACACAAAGACAACACGCAATATGTTATCGAAGAGGAAACCGAAGCCCTTGGCGTAAAACCTCTCCGCCGCCTTCCAAGCGGTAAACAATCCACTAGAAAATATAGTTGGGATACATGGACAGCAATAGATCCTCCAAGCCTAATCTACCCAGTGTACCTAAGCCCTCCAAGCTTCTTGCTCCAACGAGGTTGCGCCGAACCTTTTTCTTTTCTAGCTTCCCGGATTCCGCTACTAGACCGTAGCATCAACCAATGAAGATTGGTTCCTTCCTAACTGCTTCCCAGAAATCCAAACAGCTGTCTCACAGTGATGATGATGGTGAGAACTAGGTTTGGTATAATGCCTCTCAAGGATTTGACAATGGAGAGGAAGAGAGTTGAGGAATTTGAAGAGACTCTAATATATAGATTGTGGGTGAATCAATCTTGTTTTTCTTTAGGGTTTCTCTCTCAAAAATCTCTCTGAAAGCTCTCTTTCAATCGTGGGTAAAAGGGGTATTTATACTAGAGTGGGAGAGGAATGTGAAACGTCAGGTTTTACAAAACAGGGGTGGCTCGCGGCTTGACCTCGCGGCTTGACTAAGTCGCGAGATCCAGTCGCGAGATAACCGTATGGCCAGTTGTCCTGTTTTGTCCTGTAGTGCTCCAACTAGCATGACTGTTCACCTTCCAGCATGCTTGGCACGTGTGCTGCGTCTGGCGGCTTACAGCCGCGAGTCACCCACGAGTCCCAGCCGCGAGTCTCTGTTTTCTTGCACACTCTTGAGCAATCTTCACTCTATCTCACTCACTACCCTTACATCAAACCCACCTAAATACAGGGTTACTAAATGCTGAATTACAAGCAAATTTGGCACGGAATAAAGCCAATTAGATGGTTGAATAAATTCAACCTTACACCCAAGAACCTACTTATGCCAACTTCATACTACTGATATAAAGTCTTTAATATGTGCCTTTCTCTTAGTTTCAAAGTTGGTTATTGGCTCTTGCTGATTTCTCAGTTTTGTGGCCCATGGTTGCTGATTCCTACTACCATTATTTCCATTATGATGGTAAGCTAAATCTTTTGTTCAGCTTTGCACATGGGGGCTCAATCACCTGTGTAACTGATATATTTTCTTTTGCAGTATTGCATTTTTTAGGACTACTTACATTCTACTATCATTACATTTGGACCAGCTACTTTCTACTAGCATTAGCATCATTTGGAGCGTTTGCTCTAGATCATTACTTTATGTCACCTCTTTTGGTCGCCTATGTTTACTGGTTACTCTCCCAGCTCATTGGCCCAACTCATTGTGCCCATGGGTCAATTATGCCCAGCCCCTCCCCCCAATTGATGACCTTATATACAGTATAGGCATGGTTTTTTTTTTTAAGTCATTACATAATTATTATCCTGACCCAAATTCCAACAACCCCAACCTCAACCTGAATTTTAATTCCAACCCCAACCCACCTGAATCCGTGTTAACCATGCCACTCCATAATAGGGGAAGAATGGCGCTAGTACTAAATCCGCTCCATAAAATCATCTAGCTTGAGTCTCTTCAACTCGCACATGCGGCAACTAATGAAATCGATGCCAGGATCTGGTTTCATACAATAGTGATCTTTTCAACCCCAGAACAAGCAACATTATTGGTGATTCTAACATTTTTAGCTCTTTTGGACTAAAATACATAATTTGCGATACATTTATTATTAGTTTTCTCCAATATTTCAATAAGTTTTTTGGTAAAATATTGTAATCTTTAGTATTTTATTTTATAGACAAAATAGAAAGACAATAAGAGTGTTATAGTGATTTGATCCTACCATATTTGTTTACAAATTTAATAATTGCATGATATATATAGACATGTTTTATGCCTACTCAAAAATGCAAATATCATTTTGATAAATTAAAAATACAAATATCATTCAATTATTATGAATCTTTTTTACATTTTTTATTGTGCGTCATTAAAATTATTTTTTATTTTATCGGATATTGTTTCAATTGCTACAAAAGTAACTAAATTTGAGGAAGAATAACATACTTCAAATAATTTATATATTTATCATATAAGCCTTAGAAAAATTATTAATATAACAAAATAAATGTATTTATCCTATTAGTAATCTTTTAGAATAAATATTACAATGTTAGTTATATATACTAGCCTCTAAGCACACACTCACATGCATGCTTAAAGGCTCTTTTATTTTATTTTTAAAGGTTAATAATTTTTTGTTGATGTGAAACGGTTAAGACTTATTAAAGGTTAAAAAAAAAGAATTTTTTTTTTTGAAAACGTAAGTTTAAGTAGTTGGAGCATTTCAAATGCCCGAATAGAGAGTGTTCCTATTTTGTGGGCAATGTTTTAGTGCAAGTTAGACATATATTTTTACCTGACTATCCTTTAGTTTTGTCTATACTTAAACTTAGGAGTGTTGGGGGTATTTTTAAACTGTTAGTTTTTAGACCCCTTAAACAATTGATTAAACCTAGATAATTAGCCAAGTTGTTACTTAGTCCAATTAAACAAGTCTAGGTTATCACAATATCAAAGATCAAATCATGCAAAGCAGCGGAAAATAAATAAGACAATGATATGATCACCCAGGAAAATCAAACCGGTAAAAAACCTGGGGAGGATTTAACCTAGCTATCCTCAAGGTAAAAAACAAATCCACTAGAAAGAATCGAAGTTCATACAATAAGACTTACAAGCCCCCACGCTCAACTTCTTATTGTTACCCACCAGTAGAACTTACTGACACGACCACGTGCAAGCTCCGAATCCACGGACTCCTTCTTTCTTTGGCCTTTGCAAAACACAAACACTCCCGTTTGTGACTTTGAGATCCCACTCAAAGGTTTAGCAACACAAACTCTCCTATTTGTGACTCCAAGACCACTCTTGAAGGTTTAGATCATCAGCACCTTTGATGACTAGAGAAGGCAGCAACTTCTATAATACCGAATCTTGAGATTCTTCAAGGAATAGCACCGGTAGAAGACATAAGAGAGTTTTTTAGGAACAAAACCCTAAATACAAAAGAGGCACACTCTTTTCTCTCTGAAAAGCCACATAAAAACGTGCTTAGGGTTTCCTTTATATACTGGGAGAAGTAGATTAGAAACCCTAATCCTAAATGGGCTTGAACTGCTGTTTGGGCTTAATTAAAATTCTGCAGATACGACTTTCGATCGGTCGAGCCTGTCTTTCGATCGATCGAACCAAACAGATTATGAAATCTTCTTCCTGTAGCTTGTATGTTCTTGAATCTTGACTTGAATCACATTGAGCATTGTCTAATAAAACCTATAGACTCTAAGATCTATATCTAGACAAGTTTGTGTTCACGATTTGTCAATTGTTCTAAACATTTAGAACCTAACATAAACCAACAAAATATCCGGTCCAAACAAGGGAAGCCCTTTAAATAATAGTATAGATATTAGGAAATGTAAATAGTTAAGATTAAATTTTAATGAACTCACAAATATTTAATATTTAGTGGTTAATTTTTATGTTAACTATTGCCAAAGAAACTAAATGCGAGGAAAGTTTTTCATATGGAAAAAAGTTTAGCTATAAACTTAGTTGTAGCCTAAAACTACACCTTTCAAAAATTTAACATTACTACATATTTTGAAAATTTAATTGTTAGATTGCATTTTGTTTACACACATGTTAAATTTCGTGCTAATCGGATGTTATTTACTTTTCAATCCATAAATTTATCTTTTACGAATAATTTTAGATTACAAAAAAAAACTTGAAATTTAAACAATTGATTAATGACATAGTTATTAAAGTTTGATTTTATTGATGGGAATGACATACCAACTGATGGATTCCTAGGCGTAGGGTCTGACTTGGGACAAGCAGGCTTAGCACAAAGATAAATTGGAAAGAAAAACCCAACTGGATTAAGCAAAGAAGAAGTCTTATATTAATGCTCCCTCTGCTGGCCGAGGAAGGTATTTCTAAGCAAGATATAACACAAGTCTTAGTTAGTTAACTCCCTTCTCTCTCTCTCTCTCTCTCTCTCTCTCTCTCTCTCTCTCTCTCTCTCTCTCTCTCTCTCTCTCTCTCTCTCTCTCTCTCTCTCTCTAGTAGGGTTTTTCCATTCCTTTATAGTAGTCTATCTTTAATCTTGGCCCTCTAGTTGTAAGGTGGTGGTTGCTCATCAGTTACTTGTGCCATCCCGAGTGAGTTACAAGCTGTCCAGGTACTATTCAAGCATCACTTCCCCTACTAATACAGTTGTCCTAGTTGGTACAAAGTATTTAATGTGAAGGTGATGGGTGCTTTCCCAACACGCTTCCCCCTTTTCTCCTTTGGCGCCTACCTATGGCTGCCAACTTCAGTCTATGCCCTTTGGTACAATGATAGCTCATCTCACCCTCCTCGAAGTGTAGGGGGATCTCCTTCAATTGTCCTGATTCTCCCTTCTCCATCTGCTGGGCCTATATGGCCCTTGGACCTGACCCAACAACACTTTTGTCCTCCCCCCCCCCCCCCCTCACACACACACACACACACACACACACACACACATATATATATATATAAAATCTCTCCTAATCATTAAAGTCATTTGATAATAGACTATTAGTTGGAGTAGAATTTAAATTTCTAAAACTTAGATGATAAAGTTTTATCTAAATTGAATTATTGTTAAATCTTATCCCTTAACCAAGAGTCTTGTTGCTTAATATCCTAATAAAATATTAATTTAATAAGATGCAACTTGAGGGGAAAGACAAAAACAAAAATGTAAGTTGTGTGGGATTTAAGTTTAGAAAATTTTGATGATAGACTTTTAGTTTTATTTAAATTAAACAATTGTTAAATGTTATCCTTTAATTTGAGGAAATATATCATAAAAAATAATATAAAATTAATTTAGTAATAAGTTAATCTTAAAATATTGATAATAGACTTTTAGTTGGAGTAGAAGTTAGAAGACGTTTTTTTTTTTTTTTTTTTGGCAAACCAGTTCTTCTAAGTCCAATTTTTATTATATAGTATATGATATGATATAAATAATTGGCAAAAAAATAGTATATGGATTTTTTTTTCTTGGAAACGTCTATCCTTTTGTTTTTGGAAACTTATTGCAATGATTGTCAAAAAAAAAAAAAATCACCGTGACAAAATTCTATAAAATCTTGAGAGAGAGAGAGTTTTTCTACATTAGGTCTCTTTATTTTCGTTTTTCTTTTTTCTTTTTTCTTTTTTCTTTTTTTTGCTTGAGGGTGTGATTCAGATTTTGTTTGAGACTTTAAGCTAAATAATAATTCAAATTAAAAAAAAATAGTAGATAATAATGATTAGGCTTAGAGATTTAAAGAGAGAGATGGAGTTATTTTGCATTAGATCTTTTTTTCTTTTTCTTTTTTTTTGCATGAGGGAATGACTTAGATTTTGTTTGAGACTTTGGGTCTTTTTGGTTAGCCATTTTGGGAGTTTAAAAGAGAGTTTTTAAAACCCAAAACTTTATTTGGTAACCACAACTCCTCGTAACTTTTTTTGACAAACGTTCATTGGAAACTCAAAACATTGTTTTCAACAGCTTATACAAATGCAACCTTTAAACTAAATAATAATTCAAATTAAAAAAGTAATAATAATGTGAAAAATTGTGAGGCCTCAAAAAGATTAATTGTCACAATATTATGAAATCAATAAAAAAAGTCAACCTTGCTTTTGGTTTTATATTATACTATTATTATTCATGTGCGATGCACGGCTTGATGAAAATTCATATGTAAACTAAATTTTCTTAAAAATAATTTTAAAAAATATATTAAATAAATAGTGATAATAAATTATAAAATAAGTAAATTTTTTAATAATAAAAAATTGCTTTAAGTTCTAATTGTTTTGAGCTTGGACTTTAACTTATACTAGCATGTAACCCATGCAAACGCATAAGTGTATTTAAAATTAAACGTAATTTTTATTATAAAGATATAAATAATTAGTCAAATTATTAAAAAAAAAAATAGCATATAACACATGCATACATTACATATGGATACATTTAAATTAAACACAATTTTTATGATAGAAATATAAATAATTAGTCAAATTATATATATATTTTTAAAGTAAACGAAATTAGTCACATATTAAAATTTTTACACAAATTTAATACTACTTATGATAATTTTTTTTCTAATTTTTAATAAGATTGAATGTACGGTGATCTTTTTTGTGTAGTGATTTTTATGAGTATATGTGATTAGTTCTTTTTACAAAAAAAAAAAAAAAATGTTCATTAATATTAGATTCTTAGTATTTTCCACTCATTAACTCACTTGGCACAAATATTAAAAAACTTAAATGGACATTTAAAATTAAAAATAATTTTTATTATAAAAATATAAATAATTAGTCAAATTATTAAAAAAAAAATAGCATGTAACACATGCATACATATGGATAAATTTAAATTAAACACAATTTTTATCATAAAAATATAAGTAATTAGTCAAATTATATATATATATATATATATTTTTTTTTTTTTTAAGTAAACGCAATCAGTCACATATTAAAAATTCTTACCCAAATTTAATACTACTTATGATAAATTTTTTTTCTAATTTTTAATAAGATAGAATGTGTGATGATCTTTATTGTGTGGTGATTTTTATTGAGTATAATTGACTAGTTTTTTTTTTTTTTTTAATTTTATAGTTCATTAATATTAGATTTTTAGTATTTTGCATTAATTAACTCACTTGGCACAAAGATTAGAAACTTAAGTGGGCATTTCAAGTTAAACACAAATTTTATTATAGCAATATAAATAATTAGTCAAATTATTAAAAACAAAACATGTAACACATGCATACATATGGATACATTTAAATTAAGCACAATTTTTATCATAAACATATAAATAAGTAGTCAAATTATAATATATTTTTTAAAGTAAACGTAATTAGTCACATATTAAAATTCTTACCAAAATTTAATACTACTTATGATAATTTTTTCTAATTTTTAATAAGATAGAATGTGTGATGATTTTTGTTGTGTGTTGATTTTTATTAAGTATATGCGATTTTTTTTTTTAATTTTATAGTTCATTAAAATTAGATTATTAGTATTTTGCACTCATTAACTCACTTGGCATAAAGATTAAAAAACTTAAGTGGACATATGGCACAAAGTTAAGTGGATAATTAATTATGGAGTAATCCCCACATAAATTTAGACATGCATGGCGCAAAATTGAATTTTAATTTCAAATTCTAATTGAACTTTCTCTAAGTTTTGCCTATATATATATATATACACACACACACACACAAATGGGTGTCCAGTGTTTTGTTTCTTTATAATAAACTTTCATTGACATAATATCTTGCACACAAATTCAGAAGTAAAGACCAATAAGTAAGATGGATTTTTTAGATTAAAATATAAGTGTAAGTTGCATATTGGGAAAAAAGTGAAAAAAAAAAAAATACAATAACGTGGGACGTATTATATGAGATTTAATTATATGGATAACTTTATATATATATATATATATATAGATATAGATATTTTAGTTCAAGTAGAATTTAAATTTTTAAAACTTAGATGATAAAATTTTATCTAAATTAAATTATTGTTAAATCTCATCTCTTAACCAAGAGTCTTGTAGTTTAATATCCTAATAAAATATTAATTTAATAATATGCAACTTGAGGGAAAATAAAAAAAAATAAAAAACCTGAGCTGTGTGATTTAAGTTTAGAAAATTTTGATGCTAGACTTTTAGTTTTATTTAAATAAGACAATTGTTAAATGTTATTCCTTAATTTGAGGAAATATATCATAACAAATAATATAAAATTAATTTACTAATAAATTAATAATAAAATATTGATAATAGACTTTTAGTTGGAGTAGAAGTCAAAAGGCATTTTTTTTTTCTTTTTCTGAGAAAGAAAATGTGGGTTATTGTCTGGGATTTAAGTTTAGAATTTTTTTTATAATAGGCTTTTAGTTTGAATAAAATTTAATTTTGTTGAACTTTAAATGATAAAGTTTTATCTAAATTAAAAAATTGTTAAATATGATCTCTTAATTTGTGAAAATATATCATAACAAATAATATAAAATTAATTTACTAATTAGTTATTCTTAAAATATTGATAATAGACTTTTAGTGGGAGTAGAAGTCAAAATGTGGGGTTTTTTTTTTTTTAAAGAAAGAAAACATGGGTTGTTGTTTGAGATTTAAATTTAGAATTATTTATAATAGAATTTTAATTTGAATAGAACTTAAATGATAAAATTTTACCTAAAGTAAACCGTTATTAAATATTATCCCTTAATTTGAGAAAATGTATCGTAACAAATACTATAAAATTAATTTACTAATTAGTGAGAGTAGTCATTTGTCCCAACCACTTCTTCTTAGTTCAATTTTTATTATATAATATATGATATGATATAAATAATTGACAAAAAAAAATAGTATATGGATTTTTTTTTTATTGGAAACGTCTGTCCTGTTGTTTTTGGAAACATATTGCCGTGATTGTCATAAAATTATAAAAAAAATAAAAATAAAAAATATCACCTTGACAAAGAATTGCCCACTTCCATAAAGTTAAAACTTGAAAGCCCTCAAAATTCTATAAAATCGAGTGCCTTATTAATATGAGAGAGAGAGAGAGAGAGAGAGAGAGAGAGAGAGAGAGAGCTGAAGATGGCATACAGTGCCTGAATCTTATCCAATGAATGGCGGAGATGGCATTAATAGTTATACCAAAAACTCCTACTTCCAGTTTTCTTCAATTTTATTATCTATTTCTCCTATTTCTTACACTCTTCTCATCTTATTTGGCTAGGCATGTTGCATACTAATGTGCATATCATTTGGTAATGAATTTTTACCAGCCAAATAATGTGCATGATAATAAATCTCTGGGCTGCAACATTTTTCTATCAGGCCACAAATGGAAGAAGCCCCCCTTTTAACCAATAGAATATATTTTATTTATTTGTTTTGCAATGTAGAGAAAAGTTTTAACAAAAAATTTTATTTTTGAAAATTTATCATCTCTTCAAATGTTGTGTATTCTATTAACGTGTTTTAGACATAGTTGTCAAAAAGAAAGAGACTGCCAAAAAGCCAATGGATTCATTTACAAAATCAATTATAAGTATAACCACAATTTAACCATACCAATGATTCTTCTTATATACATGTGCATATATCATATATGTTAATAATGGCATTCTTAACTTGGTGTCCATTTAGATAAACCTAGAGTCCATTTGGTATCTTATTTATCAGTTTTTTGAAAATAGGATTGTTTAAAAATAGAAAAGGAAAGAAAATATATATATATATATATATATAAAATATAAAATAAAAAAATAAAAAGTGACATTTAAAAAAGTCGAAAACTACTATGATTGACATACGTAGTATGCAGAGGGCAGGTGCAAAAGCTGCGAAGGCAATGATGGATGATGTAATTGCGGAGAAGCTTGATGTAGAAAAAAGAATTTCAAGTTCAAAGAGCACATTCCGTATAGCAGATTTGGGATGCTCAGTTGGGCCAAATACATTTATTGCTATGCAAAATATAATTGAAGTTGTGCAACAAAATTACCAATCCCAAAGGCTTTGCTTCTCAAATGCCTGAATTTCAAGTGTTCTTCAATGATCACACATCTAATTTATATATTACTAAAAGCTAAAGCGTAGTGTTTAATGCTACTGCTCTCACGTTGCGCCACATCAGCTGCCACGTCATTCTTTTTTTTCTTTTCTTTTTAAAAATATAATTTGTCCTACAATTTTAAAATGGTTTTTACAATTTTCAGCCCTATAAATGCAACCCACTACTTATTTATTTATTTCCACTATCACCTTATAATAAATTCAGCCTACTACTTATTTATTTACTTCCACTATCACCTTATAATAAATCTGTATAATTAAGCCAGCCCAACTCTTACTTATTTAGTTCCACTATCAAGCTCAACCCAAAACCTTTTCAGTTCTGCTTTAGGGTTTTATGTGAGCCTTTTCCGCTTAAAGTAAAGTAAAAAAAAAAAAAAAAAAACATTGAAGCCTTTCAAGCTTTAGGGCTTTTTTTTTTTTTTTTCAATTTTCTTATAATTGTTTTTAACATTTATTTTTTAATATTTACACTTCTCCAACATTTCTCTCCCTTACTATTTCATCTCCCCACTACTTCTTCAATCTTTCTCCCTCCCTTATCTTTTCATCTCCCCACTACCCTCTACATTAATATCATTCCTCCTCTTTCCCTTCATCTTCCTTTATTTTTGTCTCTTCTTATTCACACCCTCTTACTATAAATTTGTCACTATCTCTTATATTCTATGCATAGTTTTCCCTCACAAAAAAAAAAAAAAAAAAAAAAAAGGTTCCCTCTCTCTCTCTCTCTAAATTTTTTGGTGGATTTTTTTATTTTTCTTGCATCTCTACTTTAGGTTGATAATTTTTTATATTCTTTAAAACTCTATTTTGGGTTAATGCAATTTAGTTTTGTTTTTTAAATTGTGATTTAGTTTTGGTTTTTAAATTGTTGTTGTTGTTTTTTTAATTTTTTATTCTCTTTGATTGTTAAATGTTATCCTATTGCGTTCTAAAGAATTAAATATAGCATATAAAAATATAATATTATTCTATTACATAGCATGATTTGGATAATTTGGTATTTATTCTGTTACATAGCATGATTTTTTATAGTGCTCAATTTAGATGTTAAACTATGAGACTTTACTAATTTTTGTTTATTTTCTAATCCTTTGTGGTGGAAAAAGTACTCTTAATAATTGTATTAGAAGTACTCTATAATGTCATTTATTTAAAGAAAAGCAAGGGTTAGCCAAACAAAAATAATCGGATAGGTGACAAATTTTAACTTTTACAATTTTATTTTTATTATTATTATTTTATAACAATGCATGTATAGAAATTTAATTCTTAGATTTTGCTAATAATTGTTTATTTGATAATATGTTTTGGACGGCCGAAATTATAATACAAAGAAAATAACCTTAATAAATTATCAAAAACAAAATTTTATCCTAATATTGGTTCAATTAATCATTGTTAAGTTTTATTAATTTTTTTTAGTTTACATTTTTTTGGTGTTTTGGATTGTTCCTATATTACATTTATGATTGTTCCTATAATAAATAAAAATATAATTATGAAATACATTACTCATTATTAGATTAGTTTAAATTGTAAAAAAAAAAATTAATAAAACCACTATAAAAATAATTATCACACGCAACACGCGGGTTTGCGGCTAGTAATTTTAATACCCTATTTACCTCTCTCCCACCAGAAAGGCCATACTTCGCAACTGGAGTGCCAGGGTCTTTCCATGGTCGGCTAAATGTCAGCATATGAACTTCTACTAAATGTCAACATATGAACTTAGAATTGGACCTTAAAAAATACAAAATTTTGTAAAACTTTAACTTTTATATACTCATTGGTCTATATAATATATGTACAAGCAATTTGCTAGGCAAACAACATAAAAAGAAAACCACTTCATGAGGATCTCTTTTGTGGAGGTTGGGGGTTCTCACTTAGTTATGCATTGTTCTAAGAACAATTTGTGTTCCATATGTGTAAAAACGAAAAAAATGATGCTAGAGATACTATAAACAAAAAAAAAAAATGATGCTAGAGATACTATAAATTTTATTACATATGCTTTGCAAACTAATTTGTGTACAAATCACAATAATTCAAACATTCATTTATTATTTTATTGAAATAGGACCAAGTGCATCCACTACCACATCAGGTTGTAGGCCTTTTCTAGTAATATCAGTAATAGTTTTAGTATTTCCACACCATAATACCTACTCTTATCTTTGTAGGGATTAATTAGTGAAGCTCAGGTGGACACCTTTAACTTGCACGTGTATTTTGCCTCACCCAAGGAGATGACGCAACTCGTGGAAAGAAATGAGTGTTTTAGCAGATTATCAAAAAATGAGTGTTTTAGCATTGAAAGAATGGAGATAACACTACCTTGGGCAAGAGTTGATGGCTTCTATGTCTAGGCATGCGTGATGCGCCTAAGAGTTGGCATGGAGTGTAACACCCCAAACTTTTTAAAGCAATTTTACAATGTGAATAATATCTCAAGTGAATTTTATATTTTTCAATAAGGTTGTTAATTATTTTGTAGAGGTCTTTTTAATATTAAAAGCTTGAAGTGGCATTTAAGTGATTTGTGATAATGGGCTAGGTGGGGATTAAGGAAGAGAAGAAATTTAAGGGTGAAATGGTAAATTTTTTCCCAAGATATTTTTGTGATGAGTGGTCTATAATAACCCATACATCATCGTACGGTAACCCCCCCCCCCCAATTTTTCTTCAACTGCTTCTCCCTCTCTCCCTCCCCCTCTTCTCATATTCACTCTTCTTCTTAGTTCTTCCCCAATGATGACCAAACCTCCAAGCTCCCCTATCTCTTTCCTCATATCTTTCTCTCTCTCTAGTCAAGACCTCCTTGTTAGGGAGGATTATGTCTCCATTGGTTTTCCTAGTAGCTAAAACTCCATGAGATTTTGAAGTGGATTAAACCCAAGGTAAAAATCTAAGCTTTTATCTCAATTTCTTCTATGAAATCCTTTGGGTTTTGCTATTTAATGATTATTATGGTGAATACTTGATGGCTTTTGGTGAATAATGGAATATTAGAGGGTTAAGATGATTCAAGTAACAATGGTTTTGTTAAAATCCGAAAATTTCATATCATTTAAGAGTTTTTGCTTCGATAAAAGGTTTTGGTTGATTAGTTTTCTAATGGGTATTTGAGGGTTGGTTTGCTAGATCAACTATATGGGTCTTGTTGTTGCAAATGTTGATGTGAGTTGATTTTAAAGTGTGTTTCCTTTGCATTTAAGTGACTTTGACATATGTGAATGTGGGCATTTGCTTGTCGCATGCCAAGTGTTCGATAAATTACCTATATGAGTTATGGGATTGAATTTCTTGACTTGTGTTGTGATGATTGTTATATGAGGTTATGGGTTGTAATCCACTAATCCTAGTTGTTTATATGTGCTAACTCATGTAGCTCTAAGGTTTAACCAAGTCTCGAAGCTTTTGGCATAGTGTTAAAATTATAGTATTTTTCTTTTGAGACTCTAAATTTGTCCCTGACAAATTTGAGTAAGCTGCACTACATGATTTTTTATAAATTATAGAAAATTATTTTGTGCCGAAGTTTTGATGGTACATACTACACATATAAGAGCTTATCCCTATTTAATTTCAAGTTGATCAAATAACTTTTCATGGACCAAACGGTTTTTACAAAAGGGCTAACCTGTTGTGTAGTGAATTTGAAAGTATGACGAGTATGTTGGGATTTTGTAGAATTTACTTGAAACCTTTGTTGAGTGGGTTGGCTTGTAAATTCCTACATTTTCTTCAACATGTGTTTTACATAGTTAACTTTAATAATGGTTTGAATTAATCTCTTACAATAGTGTATTAAAATGCTTTGATTGTGTTATGGTCCTTTGGATCACTTGTATGCTTGTTTGATGTCCCCTGGGGATAGGTGCCTTGGGATAGTCAAGTTAGGCTTTAGGCCCACGATTTGATTTTACGGGACCATTTTCATTTATGGAGACAAGTTTGAAGGTACTTTGTGATAGGCCTTGTTATTGATAGGCTTGATCGTTGTGTTTCTAGGTTTCGAGATTCTTGGTGATGGACCTAGTAATTGGATTGCTTACTAGGTAGCGGTGCCCAGTTGAGTAAAATTGGTTGGCCTTCCGAGTTAAGTAGCTTTTAACGGGATTTTTTTGGAAAATAACCATGTTGCATAAACGTTGTTTTTGGGTTAAACACATTTTGGAAAATTATTTGTGGAACTATTTCTTTCTAAAAACTATTGTGTTGTAACCTTAATTTATATGACTATTTATGAAAAGTGCATCATGTTTAATATTGCATATGGGAAAATGCTTGAATATTTGGCATGGGAAAGAAAAGCGTCTTTGATTAAATTCTTGAGAATGGATTTTATGGATTTATTGCATTATTCGCAAAATTTAAAGATGCTTTGATAATTGGGAGAGTTGATACAAAATCTTTTTGACAAGAAATGAGTTTGAAGGCTTTGAGAAGCTTGTGAATATCTTTGGATATTAAAAGGTTTTGTGAAACTATTTGGAAATGAATTGTGTTTTGAATTCATGTAATCTATGAGCTCTTTATGTTTTACCCTTGTTCCATGACGTGTGATTACCCGGTGATTACCTAGCGAGATACTATAGTCTGTGTGACATTAGTATCTTAGCACCTGTCTTTGTGACAGCATATGAGTTCCGTCTTTGTGATGGCAAATTAGTTTCGACTGTGTCAACAATGAGTTCTGTCTTTGTGACGGTAGATGAGTTCCATCTTTGTGACGACGTTATCACGTGGCCTTGGCTGATTTTCAAGTTTTGGAATGGTGTTTTGATAGCTCACAGTAAATGATAGTTTCATGTTAAAATATTTTGAGAAAGCTTGGTGCTACATCGTTTAAATCATTCTTGTCATTTTACCAATGGAAATGGATTTGCTGGATTTTCATTGAAATTCCCAAAGTATAACATGTTTTGTAAAATGCCCATTATCATGAGACTTGCATTTCCCCCACCCCTATTAATATATTACTTACTGGGTTTTAGCTCATTCCAATCTCCAACAGTTTTACAGATAAATTAGCTACACATCAGGCATGGAGCTTAATTTATTGGTGGTGATTGGAGTGCTATGTTAAATTGGGAGACTTGGGCCATAAATGGTTGATGACTCAATCTTGCAAAGTTTAATGAGATCATAATTAATTCTATTGGAGATTGGATACTTGAGTTTTGTTAGCCTTAGGCATTGTAGGCCTAACTTCAATGTTGAGGTTGTGTATTCTAGAAGGGATTGTGGTTTTGTGTTATCCATTTGGAGTTTTGAAATATATTCACGTATTATTGGAGGCACATGATTTGAGTTATTGTTTGTAAATGTGTTATAGAGCTTTGATTTGTAATATGGAGATTTTAGTATATTTATTTATTCTTATCATGTGTCGAGGAGGAAAAAAAAATCTCCTACGTTCTTGCTCTTAATGGTCCTTCTCTCACACTTTGGATCCTTTTGGGTTTGGGGTGTGACATGGAGGGTATAATAAGCAAACATTTTGGAATTGAGATTATTGATGAACTATTTGATCGATTTTGTAAGAAACAAGAAGAGTTTATCAACTTGTTGGAGTCAAAATATAATGAAGAAGATCTACTCTTTATTGTTTTGAAACGCATATGATGCAGCTTTGGAAGCAAACGTAAGACTTCTCATTATGTCACAAATTTGCATATGTATCAATGCAATATTTATTTCAGTATCATAAAGAAACTTTGATATCAGCTACAAATGTACTTAATTTTATAAATAAAAGTCCATAACAATAGGGACATAGCCTCTTTTATATGCATAATGTTTAGTGAAGTCATAACTTAGAGGAAAAGTAACAACAATTGAATGTAATGCAAATGACAAGTACAAACAATGTTCTAAGTTATTCGATTCATTGCATTGTAATGAAAAGAATTACACTGGAGTTTACAATTCAATATTTCAATTCATCAATTGGTTGTGCAATTCAATACAACTAGCCGATATCCCGCATGATTTGCAGTCCATTTTCAAAAAATCTGTAAGAAATTATCCTATAATCCATTGGGTTCATCAATTCTATTATTATTAGTTATAACTAATCTACAAAGTTTTTTAGTAAAACTAAATTCAAACTAAACCCTAATCCCTACCCGTTTTTTCAATTCCAAAGCTGCGTTTCCTTTGTTATGTGGTGCTTTGTCATGAATTGTAAGAAGGGAAAGGAGACAAATACTTTTTACAATGTTTAAGAAATCATAAACCTCAATATAAAAGAAAAAAAAAATACCACCATTCATGGCAATGATTAATAATAAAAAAAGTAGCCCCCATAAGTCTTTAAAATATTCATCATATATACATACAACATTTACATAGCAAATTTCCAGGTGCATGCCTTAGAGCTATAAATTATTGCAATAATAGCTTAATAGAGAGTGTCGATGCTCATTTTTGCAAATTTGTACCCAAAAGCTCATGAGGGGGAAAACCCAATAAAAAGCAAGGCCTGAAGGCCCACCAAAAAGACCAAGGAAACAAAATAGAAATAAAATCCTAGACTGACGTCTGGGTTAAGAAAGAAATACAAAGGAAAGTGACATGTAGCAGAATACAGATCTTCTGCAGAATATAGACTTTCTGCAAAATACAGATCTTCTACCTATTGACTTTGGCAGATTAAGGCAAATTGGGTCCAAGACTTTTTTGACAAAGGGCAATAAGCCAATAAAGCCCATAATATCCTTATAAAAGAAGAAGAAAAGCCAAACATATCTCTAATAAGAGACGCGATGGAAAGAAGCAAGAAATAACAAAAAGTATCAACAGCAAGAACTGCATGAAGGAGAGAAAAGCCAAATCAAAGGCAATGACAAATGTAGAAGGAAACAAAGCAACAGCAACAAGAAACGCATGAAGGAGAAAAATACCAAAATTAGAGAGAAGACAAAAGTAGAAAGGTAGGTGAGTAAGATAAGGTTTGGGCTTTGCCCTTCTACATCCCAGCCATGCAAAGGAGTAGAGCCCACGACCGATGAGGTGCAGAGTTGTGGTTTGTTGGAGGGGGAAAATGACCCAAATTCGGTATCTCGCCGAGACCACTTTTAGGAATATGTTTTGTTGGGAAAGCATCTTTACCAAAAATTGGAGGATGGTAAGTGGGAACCATTTGATACATGCTAGAGAGTGAAGACAGAGAATTAATGGAGATCTTTACCGTTTTAGGGAAAGAGATGTGAGGTGGCTCCGCAGCAGACTAGCCTTTACCCAAAATAGGGAAACCATTTGTCGTAAAAGGGTGAAACTCCCTAGTGGGATTGAACCCACTTTTTTCCTGATCTACTTACCTTTTCCAGGTTTCAGAAACTCTTAGTAACATGGAATTAGAAACTTAATAATATACATGTTATTCTGCAACTGATGATAATCTAGTTTTGTAATCTCTGTACAGTGATGGCAAGACATTTATCTCTACAGACGACCTCAGAATAAACTTGTGGAACATTGAGATTAGTAATCAGTGTTTCAGTATCATTGACATGAAGCCATCAAACATGGAGGATCTTACTGGTAATTCTATTGATCCCCCAATGTAATCTCTAGTTTACTTCCTGCCACCTTCTTTATTTATTTTTTACAATACTCTAGCATTGCATCCTCTATATGTCTCTTACTCACCTCATTATGCCTTGTATTTAAATGAATAGTGAAATGTTAAGAAAGAAAGGATAGTAGGTTATGAATGATACAGCAAAAGACTTTGCACTACATAATCATGTTTATTGACAAACCTTTATTTGTTCTTCTAACATGATGAACTTTTCTTTCCACTACTGAACACCAAGTTGTAACTATCAAAGGTTACGAATCAGTAGGGAAGGTTTATGATGAACAGATTTAGAATGGGATGCATTTGGTTGTGTGTAGACTTGAACATTAAGCAAATTCATGTTTCATTCAGTTTTAATCATTACTTTGTTTGGATCAGTCGTAGCCTTTGGATTTGGTTCAAAATTCAAGTTTGATGGTTTGGATGCAGTAACATTTTCTTTGGGAATGATTAACATTTTAAACTAGTTTTCTATTGGATTCCACGTGGACGCAAGGGATGGCAATGTTTGTTTGGATTTACTACTGTCTTTGTGTATATTAAATTTAAATAACCCCAAGCAACTGAGAAAATAAATAAATCCACGCAAGCAGCTAAGGACAAAACAACTACACATAAACAAAAAATTTACGTGAAAAATCCTTCAATAAAGGGAAAAACCACGGGAAAATCCTACAAATCCACTATTGGAAATAAAGATTACAACACTCAAGTTTATGACCAAAAATTGAGTTCAATAAATTAGGAAAGTGCAAGAATAAATCTCCAAGAATAATTACAATCTCACCGCAAAAGATTTCTATCTAGTGAAACCAATGTAGCAGCAAGATCTCTACTCTGAATACTTCATCCCTCTGTGTGGTTTTAGCCCTCGAAATTTCCTCCTAGACAAAAACCCCAAATTTATCTTCCCCGTATGTTTTGAGCAAAGAAAAAATTGCATTTTTTTCTTTCTCTAACAGCTTGCACACCCTTACTCCTTGATTGGACTGTGCTCTCTCTCTCTCTGTATTTCTCTGAGTTTTCCAACTTTTCCCATGCGCATTCCTGCCTCTAAATGCGAAAAGGCTAACTTGTCTTGACTTGTTCAACATGCTCGCTAATGAGCTTTTTATCAAATTTGGGCCGGACCACATAACGTGCAGTGCACCCAACATTGTTCAACAAACATGTTTATAATTTTGACTAAACACAGTACACCTCATTCATAGGTTTATTGAGTTATGGTGTGAGAACTTCACCCACAGAAATATGACTTGATTAAACAGCAAATAATTTAAATGAACCTCTGAATGTAATGTTGGTATTGCTTGATGTGACAATGGAATTGTCAAATGTGAGTAAAAAATAAAGAAATCAACAAATCTGACAACATATGTGATGTTGGCACTGTTCAATGTGATGATATAACCATTAAATGTGAGTAAAAAAATAAGATAACTATAAAGTTGTAATTTACAACTATGTTTTATGTTGGGTTTATTCCATGACAAAAAGTGTTATAATTGTATTAATTTATTTCCTTGTATTTTGTGGGATTTTATTGTGTTGGGTTTAGTATTAAGTTGGTGAAGAATCGAGCATAAAATGAAGATCAGTGCAATTTTGCGACTAGCTCGCCAAAAGCTCGCGAGTAAAGGTTCCCACAAAAAGGCCACTGAGAAGCATATGCTAGAAGCTGAAGAGTCAAGTGCCAGATTGTATTTCGCAAGTACTTTGCGAGACAAAACATCTCGTGAGGTACTCGCAAAACTTTCTGCTTGAAGGATTTTAAGTGTGATTTTTTTACCCTTTACCCATACTATATATACCCTCATTTCCCACAAAAGTAAAGGAGGCTAATATTCAGAGAGAAAACCCTAGATAGATTTTTACAACACAACACACCCTCTTTTAGAGAGAAAGCTACTCATTCTTAGTGATAAATCATTATAACCTTTTCTCCTTCCCTCTTCCATTGTCATATCTTGAGAGGAGATTTTTACACAAATACAACCCAAACCTATTCAGAGTGTAAAGAGTGTTTTAGAGTTTGGAAAGCTTTGAGGATTTGCCAAAAGAAACTGGTGAGGCTTGGCAGATGCAATTGGGCGGTATTGCAGGATTTGAAAATTAAGCTAGTGAGGACAAGACTCCGAGAAGTCCGTTGGTAGTAGGAGCTCGGAGGGCTCAAGTACATTGGGTAGACTAGGCTTGAAGGATCTTTTGTTATTTGTGTACTCTAACTTATTCACTAGTGGATTGATTTCCACTTGGAGGGTCGTGAAGAGGTTTTTCGCCGAGTTCTTCGATTTCCTCTTTAATAACACATCTTGGTGTTATCTTATGTTTGCATTTCTCTTCCCTTACTCTTTAAACTTTATATTTATCGTTGCTTGCTTGCGTATGGCTTAGAGAGTAGATCCGATGATTGCGCTTTTTTTACTCTTGTTCCGCACTTAAATAAGTTAAAGTAAAAACAATTAAGCTATAATTTTAAAATTGGGGGTCTAAACAAGCTTGTGTGTTTTCACACAAATTCGAGCTTTTAATAACCACCGAATGTGATAAAATTACGGTTATATGTGATGTTGATATTACTCAATAATGTGACGATAGAACCATCAAATTTGAGTAAAAAAATAATGGAACCATTGAATGTGACAAAAGTATAGTCATATGTGATGATATTGCCCAATATGATAATGAAACTATTAAATGTATGTAAAAAAATAATTAAACCACCAAATGTGACAAAAGTATAGTCATATGTTTGCATTGATTATATATGATAGGTCTGTATAATAAATAATAATGATGATAATGGCTCAATGTATGATGAGAAGTGAGAACGCATCAAACGATTTAGAGTCTGTTTAGATACTGTTTATTTTGCAAAAATTGAAAACTTATTGCTGAAAGTATTGTAGATAAAAGTAAAAATTAATTGAAATAGTACAGTGGAATTTATAAATAGTACCAAAAAGTATAGTAGAGCCCATAAATAATAGCAAAAATAAGCTGAATAGTAAAATAATTTATAATTTTCATTACTTCTCAAACGCGCACTTAATTTATTTTCGTAAAAAAAAAACTAACTTTTTTTAAAAGAAAAATAAAATAGTAAATAAATGAGTGGACGAAGATCAAGAACAACATGAAACTTTTATTCATCACTCCTGCATCTCAAGAGTAACAATATCAAGAACAAACACAAAACTAGACCATTTACGTACGTGGACAAGAAGAAAGAGTTTATGCATCATTATTATAGGGTTGAATAATACATTTCACAGGACCAACAATATATATATTTGAGCACTAGGAAAATAAAATATGACACCGAAATTGAATAATACATCCATGGAAGAAGCTTGAATCTTGTTGGAGTATCAGTATTTGCTGCAGAGATTTTCATGCACTTGGCACCATCACAGAGCCTAATGCATTCAGCCCTCATTTTGATCGCCCAGGAATTTCCATCAACCAAAAAAGAACAACACCTGCAAAGCCTATGAATGGAATCATGCAAACAGCTAAGTAAATATAACGTCGAAGTTCACGTTCTTTATGACCTTCAGGTTTTCGAGAATCTTTCTCGTCCTCGTACCTATGATCAATCGCGAATATTTTATCATACACTATGTTTTGCCTGAAAAACAAAAATTCTCGAAAACCTATAGCGTCAATGTACTTGATTCCATATATAATCAACGCAAACAAGCTAAGTAAAACTGCTAATATATAGATAGTAAAGAGGAACCAACGGTCTGACGGCTTGAGATTCTTTGCACCATTGGAAATAAGTGTTAATATGACTCCTTGAAACACAATGTAGTAATTTGCAAGACCGAAAGCAGACGAGTGAAGATTGTTGAGATGCGTTTCTTGCTTTTCTATTGCTGCGCTCAGTTCCTTTCTTTGTTTCACAAGTCTTTTCAACTCTTGGCTATTAGTATCCATGAGGGCTGAAAAATTCAAAAGAGATGGATTTGTGAATGAGAAATGCAAATAAGATACATGGTTGTTTTATTTTAATTTTTCTTTTGCTTAGTTAACAAGCATTTTCTTGTTTATATAAGAATTAATCAACTATAGGCTAGTCTCAGCTTTCTTACCTCAGATTCACGGACCCTAACACAGCAAGAGGGATCGAAACTCAGCAACACAAAAAGGTCCACCACAATATTTAAATTTATTTATATAGAAACTTTTGGGAAAAATTCTAAACCAACTAACCAAACAATATTTATAAAAGTCTTCTAAAAAAAAAGTAATATTGATAAAACTTTGACAATAGGAATTACTCATAACAAACAACGTTAGTAAATTTAAGTATATGAAAAATCTTTTGTTTGCTAGGATAAAAAGACTCAACTATATTAAGTAAAATGAGAAAATAATTTGGACAAATTGAATCTCAATTAACATTGGTTCTCATCTGATTCTACAAAAAAAAAAATTTGGATTTAAGAAATAAAAAATTCAATTTTAATTGAATTATTTTTGGTTCAGCTACAATTATAATTCAAACCTAAATTCATTTATGATTTGCCACACACTGGGGGAAAATGAAAAACAGCTGAAGGCCAAGTGGAAGAGGATGAGTCCATAAAAAAAAATTAAAAAAATTAAAAATAAAAAGAAAGTAGAGGACGAGTGGTAAATAATTTTGACTGGATGACCACTTGTGTTCACGTTATGATGGCGTTGATCTTTTCCTGTGAATGCAGAATACTAAAATCTCTCCAATTTTCCACCAACCCAAACCACTCAAAAAAACCTTTATCTCTCCCATTTACTTTCCATCTTGTTTTCACCCCAGCAAAACCGGCACTAGTACATCTTACATACGAGGCTTTGCAATTAATATATGGTTATTTAACAATTACATAATTTTCTTTTTACAGTGACTTACTTTGAATAGCTAGCACGTTTGAGACGTGACAATGTGTGCTACTTAACAATTGTGCCACCTAGTGTTTTTTTTTTTTTTTTTTTTTTTTTTTTTTTTTGTGATACAGCCACCTAGTGTTAATACGACCTGTAAGACGAAACTTTACTATTGAAAAGAAAACTTATAGATAAATTATTTAAAATTAATATTGAAACTTATTTTAGATTTATAGAAGTTGTTGGTAATAGATTTTAATTGGATTATTATTTTACATATATTTTTTTACTTACTAGTTGAATGGGTTGTGTTTTTTCTTAGAAAGTCAAAAAGTGACAATTCATTAAAAGGACCAGTAGAGAATGGGTGATGGTCTTAAATGTAACTACCCTCTCACATGAAGTGTTGTATTGATGTTATTTGTGATTTATGCGTGTCATTTGCCGATAAGTATTTAAATCACATACTTTTAACACTTGCTTTTACGTGTGAGCTGAAACTATCTTTTCATAGGTGAGACCTAACATGTGAAAATTTAAATGGGAGGTAAAGTGGAGGAGATAAGGATCAAACTCAAAATCTCATACTTTAATAACATTTTAAATTACCGATTGTCTCAAAAGTTTAAGTTATTGGGAAATGGTGAATTTAATCACTAAACCATAAATCTAACATTCTCCCTCACTTGTAGACCTAAACTTCCCTTTAATAAGTGGGGGCCCAACAAATATGAATTTAATATTTTAAATGGGGGGTAGAATAAAGCCAGAAATCATACTCAAGACATCTTCCTTTGATACCATGTTAAATTACTGATTATCCCAAAAACTTAAGTTCTTGGGAAATGGGGAATTTAATCATTTAATCATAAATCTAACACAAAAATTACATAAAAATACAAAAATTAATAAATTACAACAATTAAACAGTAAATTGTGTCCTGCGTCAAAATTCAAAAATCCCTAACCTTCTTACCCAAAACAAAGAAAAAACTATCATTTGACCTTATCTTAAAATAAACAAATAAATCTCTCATTCCATTTTATTTAAACTTTTAGATGGTATGTTATTAGTACTTTTATTGATCTTATTATAGAATATAATTTGTGTAAAAGATATTTGTTTAACTATGGTGTTTTGAAACCAAAATTATCACAAAAAAATTACTGTTTTTACATACTTTGGGCCAATACAACACACACATATATATCAGACTTATCAGTAATAATACTACTATCACACACTTTGAGACAACTGTCTTACATAGTTGACTATGATAGGAAAATGCTAATAGATGCCCTTAAAGTAATGGTTAACAATCAATTTAAAAAAAGTTTTTATGGAAAAAAAAACAATTAACATCTTGACAGTTTTTTCATTTCTCATAAAAGTAGTGTCAAAATTTTCCTAAAATAGATTATTAACTATTGTCCTAAAGACACCCATTAACATGACATAATAATCTATATATATATATATATATATATATAAAACCGAAACTTTTGAAACTCTCACAATTTTTCACGTCAACACAATAAATAAAATTAAAAATTTTAAAACTCTTTTGACTAAAATAAAACTCATGTTATAACTCCTCTCTTCCCACTTCAAAACTCTAGTAACCTTACCCCTCTCTTAAAAGCTACTCCTCTCACGCTACTATTGCCAATTACAGTCCAAAACAAAAACCAAGCCATTCCCTAAACCCTGACGCTCCCAATAGACTCCCTCCATGCGTCACAAAGTCATTGTGTTGTTGTCGAACTGCCATGCCTTGGATTTCCTTGACTAGATTCCCTCGAACCACTCTAGCCTTCATTGACTAGCCAGTGGAAACTGGCAAACAGATCAGATCAGTTCTCTCACTATTTGTGAATTGCATGTTTGAAGCGTGTTTGAAAGCTAGCAGGTACACTTCAACTATGTAGTATCTACGTTATTGCTATGTTCAATGATAGTGTCTTGCAGCTTTTTAAAAATATTTATATTTTAGAATCATTATGTTAGTAGGTACACTTCAACTATGCAGTAACTACGTTATTGCTATGTTCATTGATAGTGACTTGCAACTTTTTAAAAATATTTATATTTTAGAACCATTATGTTTATTGATAATAATTTGAGTTTTGAGTATTACACTTCAATTATTTGGTTTTGTGGACATAAGCAGTAACACAATGCTCTATTGTAGAAATAAACTGTCACAATTGATGCATGTTTTAAGATAAAAGGTCTTCAAAATTTGAAAGTTATTGTCCAATCCTCCCAAATTTTGAAATCTTGACATTGATCAAATTTTTGAATCTAAACAAATAAATCTGACTAGAAAAAAAGGTCACAGATTCTGCAAAATAGGGGGAGGGACGGTTGGTTGGAGGATCAAGGTTATAGTTTTTCTATTTGGTTGAAAAATTTATTTGCTTATTTGTTTATTTTAAGCAAAAAAGAAAGTATGATATTGGTTTCTAGGGTTTTCGTTTGTGATCTAATTCAATTAATTTAGGAAAAAATTTGCATAATATGTGTAAATTCTAATGACAACATAAGCCCATGTTTTTGGGATTAATAGTTTATAAATCCTTTGATGACAACAATGAGATTTGTATGGCCAATCATGTTTTTTAGAAAGCTACTTTAAATAATAAGTTAATGCGTTTCTTACATCTGGGTATTAGTTAGAATTGTTTTCAAATGATTGTACCAATAAAAGTAAATGTGTATATATTTTGTTTAACTATCCCGTGCATCGCACGGATTAGCGACTAGTTAATTATAATTTGTCTCGTAAGACAATTGTGACAAAGTATGTATACCTTAAAGTTGTATTACTAAACATTACTAGATATGCAATTAGCCCAAATAAAAGTATCTTTCTCGAACTAAACTGTACAGTTACAGCCTCTTATGTTTCACGTGAGCTTGATCCGAAAAAAAAATTGGTGCCCAAGAACTTTTCCAAAATTTAATAGCCTAAATAAAAGTATCTTTATCGAAATAACTGTACAGTTACAACCTCTTCTCTTTCATGTGAGCTTTAGTGCATATGTCCGCATCATGTTAGCTCGTGCACTCTAAAGCTAACCTGCGTCCAACTTTAACTAGTTGGACCTTTCCAACATGATATATGGTCCCATTTTGTTGACCCATCGAGTCCTCGACATACATCACATGTTGATTAATCCTTTTACCACCACATTTACACTTTACAGGACAATTTGCTTTGCTGCTACACTAAATACATCTTTACATACAAGGCTTTGCATTTATTATTTAGTTATTTGACTGTTACGTAATTTCCTTTTTTTTTTCTTTTTTTTTTTAAGGCACTTTGAAAAAACTCCATGGGCCAGTGATTTACTACGTTATGGGTTCACTCATTGCGAATAGTGATTAATTTCTGGTTGAAGGCTTCGAAGAAACACTGTGAAAATATATATATATATATATATATATATATATTAAGTATGTTCAAGACGTTCTGCTACTTTCTATATCGTGCCACATAGTGTTAATACGAGATTTAAGACAAACCATTATTATTGAAATGAAAACATATTCATAAATTATTTAAAATTAATATTGAAACTCGTTTTTGATTTATAAAAATTGTTTGTAATAGAATTTTAATTAGAGCAGCACTACGCCCATAATATTTTTACAACAAATTATAAATGATAAATTGTTATTAATTCTAATTTAAATCTACTGCTTATATTCCTTTCTTGGTCTCCCATAGCAGTCAATTACAACATGTCACTTAAAATTTGTTGTGAAAGTATTGTGAAAAATATTATGGATATATCATTTCTCTTTTAATTAGACTATTGTTTTAATTTCGTAAAAAATTTGTTTATTTAAATTCATTGTGTGTTGTATATATATTACTGTTACAATTCATTGTGTTGATGGGTTGACAATAATTGACATGATTGGTGCAAACCATATAAATAAGGTACGTTTTGCAAGTTTAGTATTTAGTATAAATAGGTTCACTTTCATGCTAAAATGTTTCACCCGTAAGCAACGCAAAGTTACCCAGTTCATAATATGTTTCATTTTTTATACAAACTTATTTAAATCATATAAAATAAATCTCATTTTTCACTAATATAAATTTGAAATTTAAATATTGAATTAAGTAATTAAAATAATTTTAATGGTTTTGTTGAAAAGGTCTTCATTGAAATTCTAAAATTCCTAAACTTTTACCCAAACCTAAGAAAAAACTCTCATTTTATCTTACTTTTCAAAAAAAAAAAAAAACTCTCATTCCATTTTATTTTTCTTCTATTGTGTATTTCTAAAATTGGGTGGAATTTCGTTGAGTTGAAATAAAAACTTCAAGATGGTATGTTATTAGTACTTTAATTGTTCATATTATGAAATATAATTTGTGTAAAATTTATTTGCATAACTATGGTCATTTGAAACCAAAATTTTCACAAAACATTTACTGTTTTACATACTTTGGGCCAACTGTCTTACATGATAAACTGTGATAGACAGTTAGTCACAATCTGTCACGTAAAACAGTTGTAACCAAGTGTGTGTGAAAGTTTATATTACTAACATTATTGCCAAAAGATCCGCAAAAAATTTGGTTAGAGACTTTTCCAAAGTTTAATAGCTTAAATAAAGGTATCTGCATCGAACTACACTATACAATTACAACCTCCTCTTTCATGACGGTCCAAACTCTAATGCTTGTATCCGCATCAACTCTAGAGTTAACCTATGTCTAACTATGTAGCCCTATGTAAGAGAGTCTTGTAGCTTAATTAACACCTCCCTATGCACAAAGTGCTTGAGGTTCTAGAGAGGAAAGAGTTTGAGCAAAAACATTATTTGCTATAACTCTTAATATACTAACTCTAAGTGGAAATGCGTCATATTAATATATTTTTATATTTTGTAAGCACATAATAAACGTAAATATATAAATTTTACACAAATTATATTTCATAATAAGATCAATTAAAGTACCGATAGCAAACCATCTAAAAGTTTTTATTTCATCAAAATGAAATTCCACCCAATTTTAGAAATATTATACAAAATAGAAGAAAAATAAAATGGAATGAGAGTTTTATTTATTTATTTTTAAGATAAGATGAAATGAGAGTTTTTTTTCTTTGTTTTAAAAGGTTAGGGAATTTAGAATTTAAATGAAGAATTTTTCAATAAAATCATTAAAATTATTTTTATTACTTAATTCAATATTTAAAATTCAAATTAATGTTATTTAAACATGAGATTTAATTTATATGATTTAAATGAATTTGTATCAAAATATGGATCAACCTGCCATGACATCAGGGCCGGCTCAACAGTAGATGCAAGAGATGCAATCGCCTAAGGCCCCCAAAAAAAAGAAGGCCCCACTTGTAAAAAAAATTATATATATAATATATTTATTTATATATTTTAGTTAAAAAAATTTTAAGCATTTTTATTAGTCAATAAAATGCATTAAAAAGACCCCATTGTATCCTAAAATGCAAAAGATTAAAAAGGAAAAAAAAAAAAAAAAAAGTCAAAGTTTAGCTAGCACAATTAAATTTTAGGAGACAAATGTATTAACCCATTCTTGAAATATGCTAAAATTAAAATTAATAGCAGACAAATTCATTAATAATATAACATAATTATCTTGAAATATGCTAAAATAGAGATTATAAATGTCAAAAACAAAAGAAAAACCTCTCATCTCTCTATCTCTCTACCTCTCCATCTATATTCTTACGGTCTTACCTTTCTTTTCTTCATCTTCATCTTGATTTTTGATCTTTTTCCATCAACTCAGTCAGCCCCTCTAGCTTGAAATTTTTTTTTGTTGATTCCAGCATACCAGTCTACCAACTGGCAGTCACAGAAGGTATTCTTCTGCTTCAGTTCTTTCTTCCCCTCTTTCTCTTTGTCTTTCCGAAAATAAAGACTCAAGAGTCTTCTATTTCTTTAACTTATATTATATATATATTTAGTTTGTTTCACTTTCACACTTTCACTGCACTGTACAACTGTTTGATGGGATGGGACACGTTTTTTGCTATGATGCTTTTCTAATTATGCCCCTCTGTCACTGTGGACACTTTTTTTTTTTTTTAATCAGACACTTTGTCTATCATTATAAATTATTATGCCAATTAATAATTTGATGTGTATCATATCAACTTATTTGTATTATAGTGACACTAATTTATTAAATTATGTATTAAATTAATTTTTATTTGTACAGGTTTAAACTTTCAAGCGGTCACAGCTTTAGAAAAATTGCAATAACCAGGTTCTATTGTTCTATACTTTAAATTTTATTTTTAGTTAAATTATAAAAAGACCCCATTTAAAATTTTCGCCTAAGGCCCCAAAACTTGTTGAGCCGGCCCTGCATGACATGTATTATGAACTAGTTTATTTCAAGTTGATTGCGGGTGAAATATGTCAACATGAAAGTGACAAAGCTATTAATCGTGTCAAAGAAAATCAAACCATTTTGGCACAAACCTATATTTATTTATTATTTAATAAATGTCATGTCAGATCCACATCAACTTAGAATTTTAATAATTAATTTATCAATTTTAACCCAAAAAAACAAAATTAAAAATGAAAAACACATGAATTCAGATCTAAATCATACAAACCTAGAAATCAAACAAACCCAGTAAATCATACAAACCCATCAAGAACATACAAGAGCACAAACCCAAAAAAATCATACAAATCCAGAAATCAAACACAGAAAAATCATAAAAGAATATTGTACAAAACAAAATCAATCCGTATATATGCACAAACCAAATTATCCAAAGAAAAAATATATTTAAATATGAAAATTAAATCAATACAATCATTAACAAAATACTCACAAAATTAAACAAACCCAACTAAATCCCTCAACCATACCAACATAAACCCAACTCAACCATACCAACAAAAAGCAAAACATCTCAGCCTCTCTCTAAACCCAACAATCAACAATCAACAATCAACAAACCCATAACCGAACAAGAACAATGTTGATGCCCACTTTTTGACAAAGGGCCCAATAGCAGAAAAAGCCCAACAATATGAAGAAAATGGGAAGAGAAAATAGTAAAGCAAGCCTAGCAAGCCGAAATGACAGGATTAATGGCCAGTAGGCCCATAAGAATAATAAGAGGTAAATAAGAAATAAATGGACCGAGGAAGCCCAAGGAATGAAGTAGTAAATCCATGGGAACAATAAGAGGTAAAAAAGAAGTAAATGGGTCGAGGAAGCCCAAGAAATGAATCAGTAAATTCATTGGGTTGGCTAAGACCAATAAGCCCGAAAAGTGCTCCCTAAAGAATAGACATTTTACGATAACAGATCCCATGTATTGTGAAATAATCGGTACATTAAATACTTACGAACAAATGACACGAATAAATCACAAATAATATCAACACAATACCCCCATGTGAGAGCGTGGTAACATAATACAATCACCCATCTTCCACAGGTCTTTCCAGTATATTACACTTTTTGAATTTCTAAGAAAAAAATACAATCCATTCACCTAGCAAGCAATACATATATACATACATACATACATATATATATATATATACACATATAAATAAATTTTAAAATAATAATCCAATTAAAAGAGAAATACTATGTCTACAGCATTTTCACAACACTTTCATAACAAAACTTAAGTGGCATGTTGTTATCAGCTGCTGTGGGTGAGCAAGAAAAGAATATAAGAAGTAGAATCAAATTAGAACTAATAACAACTTATCACTTATAATTTGTTGTGAAAATATTATGGGCGTAACACTTCTCCAATTAAAATTCTATTACCAACAATGTCTATAAATCTTCAACAATTTTCAATATTAATTTGCACTTCCCATAACTTTGTTCAATCTTCAAAGGTCGTGTCCACTCCCTTAGGTATTTCATCCATGGAAGCTAAAGTAACTAGGGCATCCGTAAACTGATTCAGAGCTCTATTGAGTCATTGATATGGTTGTGTTGTTATAGTTTGTCATTTTTTTTATATATATATAAATAGTTTAACATCTTTATAATTATAATTATATCAAAGAGACAACAAAGTATTATTAGGTAAATAATAAATCTTAACAACAATCTTACTAACAAAATAGTATTTTGATTATTTAAAAAAAAAAAAAACAAATAAGTATTTTAGTTATGATTTTTTTTAGCCCCCCTCCCTTGATAGTCTGGCTCCGTCCCTGCTTTGAAGGCACCATGTCTAAACTTTCCACTGTTCCACAGCTTTAGAAACAGCAATTATAGAGTCGATATTGGTATTCAAAGCCATATGTGAATCTTCAAGCTTCCATTTGTGCAGAGCATACACCTGAATCACACTGAATTCATCTCAAAAATTTGGGTCATTAGCATAACACATCTCGAATAACTATCAAATCTATCTGAACAATCACAACTTCAAATGTTCTCCTCTGTATCAAAGCAGCTTGGATTTTAACTACTCAGTGTAATGCTGTAACAAATCTGATGAGAAATAATGTATCTTTTCCATTCAAGCATAGTAAAAACTATCACAAACAACCAAAATTTCAAGAATCCAGGTGAATCTTACCACAGGGATGATGAGTGTTCGTGTGGGCAGTCATATGCTGTCACTCATGCCCCTTGAATAATTTTTTTTTGTTTAGTGTCCTACATAACTTTATAATTGTTGTCACGTGCCTTCTATATCACCGAGCTGAGTAGCGCTGGCTTGTAAACTCGAGCGAGGGTATATAAGGAGATGGGCCAATGATTTGGCTCATTGCGCAGGATCAGCAAGTGCAAAATCCTGGCTCGCCAGTTGAGAGCTAAACCATGTGACTTGGGCGAAGGCCTGGGTCTTGTGGTTCCTAGAGTGGAGGGTATAGCGTGAGGCTGGTTTCATAGAGCAGCGAAGACCTCCCGCCCTCGACTATGGAAGGATAACGAGCTGGTGTGCTTCTGATCCACTTGCCTGGTGAGTTGAGCTCACTTGAACCATCTCTTTTTTTATTTTTTTGCTTCAAAAATTTACCATTTCAACAGAAAATAGATTTGGATTTTGGCAATTCATATTTGCATGAACCGAATGCAACATTTAATCATCTAACTTTTCTTTCAGTTAAAACAAATTTTCTTCTTTTAATCTCTATTAACTTATGAATTGCCATCGCTGCTGCAAAGCAATTTCTTCAAGTTTAATTGGTCATTTCCAATAAAAGCTACCTTCAACTTCAAGTCCTAGTGGTTATTATTATTATTATAAATAAAAATATTTTCTTATATAAAATTTATACAGATAACCATACATAAATTTTGAACCACTTAGAAGAGTGGGGAACACCCTCCACCCCCTCCTTTCCCAAAAACATCTCAAATATTAGAAAATTACCCCTAAATTTTCCTTAAATTTTCAAAAAATATATGGTTGGCCCCCTAAATTTTTTAAATATTAGATTTTTACTCCTAAAGTTACCCAAATTTTGAAAGATATATGATTCCCCCCTAAATTTCTTAAATATTAGATTGTTACACCTAAATTTACCTAAAATTTTATAAGATATATGATTGGCCCCTCAAACTTTTTATATTTTTTGTATGACACTTTTAAATTTGTTTAATTCTATTGTTTGCTGGTAGGTTTCTACCATTAATTTAACCAATGACTATAAACAATTTTGTTATTGTTAATGGATGGGATTTTATAACCTTGCTTAGTTTCTTTGTCCTAGAGATAAATCGGATTGTACTGTTTCAAATATTATTTCTTTAGGCGTTATTGGAGCATCTTGATCTTCTGTCACTTTGATGAGAGTTTCCAATCTGAACAATAGAAAATAGAAAATAAATGTGTTGAAACATCCTCCATCCATACTACATAGTTATCGACATTAATAGAATGCCGGGCTATACTATGGGCAAGTTTATTACCATCTCTCTTAGTGTGAGAGTATAGTAATTTAGTAAAAGAACTGGACTGACTAAGAGCATCAAGAATAAGGGGCTTCACTAATGCTAAGTTACTCCCTCCTTCCTTCAAGGCTTGCATGACAGTTTGACAATCAACCTCCAACATAGCTTCGCTTATTCCAACCTCTAGTCCAAACACCAAGGCACGGTGTGCTGCTAATGCTTCTATCTCCATAGCACCATACGCTTGTGGCAATACCTGGGCTAATGAAGCTATTATCTGTCCTCTGCAATCCTGAATAGCAACACCCACACCACTTTTGTTTTCAAACTTGAAGACAGCTCCATCAAAATTCAATTTGAAGATGCCGCTTGGTGGTGGTTTCCACACTGCCTTGGGTTGTGGACGAGCAGGCATTGGCTGTGGAAGAATATAGCGAAACTCGTTTAGTTTTTCCAAAGCCACTTGAGCAATCTGATCCGTTTTGCAACTTGGAACATAATGTCGAATCTGGTTACGTTGGTTCCATACTGTCCAAACAGTCATAGCAAAGAGTTTGGGCTGGGCATGGTTGTCAAGGATCCACGAGAGCAGCTCACAAAAGTCCACAAAGCATGACATGTTTCATTGACCCCTCCCACTCAACCCCGACCAAACCTGATCCAATTCTTTGCACGACCATAGTGCATGTAAACAGGTTTCTTACTCCACAGAACATCTCACACAGCATGTGGACAGGGATGGATCATCGTCTCAAGTTAACCTTGGTTGGAATGGAGTCTTTGCAAGCTCTCCAAACGAAGTTCTTGATTTTATTTGGGACCTTCCGCATCCAAACCTTTCTCCAAAAGCTTGTATCGGTTTGTTCTTCACCACGAGGTGGACCATCATGTAGTTCCTTGAGAAACCTATACCCGGGTTTGCAGGTATAGTTCCCATGCTGTGTAAATGGCCAGAACATCTCATCTGCACAAGCCAACCGAGTCAAAGGAATTCTTTTAATCAAATCAACATCATTGGGGGCAAATAAACCATCAATGATACCTGAGTTCCAAGACTGTGTAGCAGCATCTATCAGCAAATCCACTGTTGCATTTTCCATGGACTCTAGGGGTGAAGAAATTCAGGTTGGATGTTTGATTGGTAGCCAATGGTGCTGTCAAATCTTTACAGAACAACTATCACCTATTCTCCACCTCACACCTTTTTCAATCACGTCCCTACCATAGAGAATACTCTTCCACGCATATGATCCCCCACTTGATTCCATAGCTTCCTTGAAAGAACAATTTGGAAAGAACCTGGCCTTGAAAACCTTGTAAAAAAGAGTATGTTTTTCATGTAATAGCCTCTATGCTTGCTTTGCTAAGAGTGAATCATTGTAGAGTGCTAAATCACGAAAGCCTAAACCCCTAACCATCTTGGATTTTGTCATGTCATCCCACTTGAGCCAATGAATTTTCCGTGTGTCTCCATGTTAACCCCACCAAAACTTTCTAATCAAAACTTCAATCTCATTGCACAACCCAATAAGTAGTTTGAAGTACCCCATTGCATAAGTAGGAATTGCTTGAATTACTGTCTTGATTAAAACCTCCCTTCTCGCTTGTGATAGGAGTTTTCCTTCCCACCCTTGCAATTTCTCCACACCCTCTCTTTTATATAATTGAAGCTAGCCTTTTTACGTCTTCCAATCAATGAAGGAAGACCCAAATATTTCTCATAGTTGTGCTCCTCTCCAACCCCCAAAATATCTTTAATAATCTGCCTTGATTCCTCATCAACTGACTCCACTAAAAAAGAGTGCAGTTTTATCCCTATTCACCTTCTGACCAAACACAGTTTCATATTCAGAAAGTAGGTCCATTACCTTGTCACATTCACTAGGGATTGCTCTGCAAAACAAAAGGCTATTGTCTGCAAAAAATAGGTAAGTGAGTTTAGGCCCTCATTTACAAAGTGTGAAGCCAGTAATGTCCCCATTATTTGCAGCTTGTTAGATAAGACTATGCTGCCTTTCCGTGCATAGACGAAATAGAAAGGGGGAGAGGAGGTCCCCTTGTCTGATGCCTCTTGATGGAGTAATAAGCCCTTTAGGTTCACCATTGACCATCACAGAGTAAGTCACAGTTTTTACACAAGTCATAATAAGACCCACCCATCTTTCATTAAAACCCATCCTCAATATCAATTTTTCCAAAAAATTCCATTCAACCCGATCATAAGCTTTGCTCATGTCCAATTTTAAGGCCATGTAACCTGTAGAACCAGATTTATAATTTTTCATACAATGTACTGTTTCAAAGGCAATCAAAATATTATCCATAATAAGACGGTCTTTGACAAAGGCAGATTAGTGTTCAGTGATTATTGAAGGAGCAATTTTTTCAATCTATTTGCCAAGACTTTGGAAAATAATTTGTAAAGGACATTACAAAAGGCTAATGGGATGATAATCTGTCACATATTTTGGGTTTTTTTTTCTTGGGAATAAGTGTGATGCGGGTATGATTTAAAGGATGAGGTAAAGTACCTAAGTTCGGCCAAGCTAGTACGGATTGGGTAATATCGCCTTCCACCATTGGCCAATAGTGCTGAAAGAACAATGGAGGCATCCCATCGAGGACCAAGAAGCTTTCAAAGGTCCCATTTGTTTCAAGGCATCAAAACTTCAGAAGCACAAAATTGTCTTCATTTAATTGGCTGTTCATATTTTCGGTAATCACATGAGGAATCTAGTCAAGTACCGAAGAGGATAGGTCTGGATTGGTGGTGGTGAAAAGCTCTTGGTAGTAGTCTGTGATAATGGTTGCAATGTCCTCCACATTTTTAGGTCCATACATTGGCTGATCATATATACCTAGCAAGACATTCCTTCTGAACCGATGAAATGCCCGTGTATGGAAATATTTGGTGTTGTCGTCCCCCTTACTTAACCATTGGATCCGAGCCCTTTGCTTCCACATTCTAGTTTCTTGATCCAACAATGTGTTTATCTCCATCTTCAAGTTCCTCACACGTGTATTGTCCCCACTTCTAATAGCCATCTCTTCTTCCTCCATAAATTGTTTTTTCTTTCTACTAAGCTCCCTTCTGACATTGCCAAACACATTGTGATTCCACCACATCAAGTCCTTCTCACATTGCTTCACCTTGTTGAGCACAACTTTATCCGAATCAGTATTTGCACATGAATTCCATGCTGCCTCCGCAACTTTCCCACACCTGCTATCAGAAAGCCACATCTCTTTAAAGCGAAAAAAAAAATTTTTCTAAGATGGTAGATCAATACCTAATGGGTTTATTAGTAATGGACAGTGATCAGATGACAGGCATGGAAAATGATGGATCTGAGTTCCTAGATATCTCAAGAACCATGAATTTGTAGCGAGTCCTCGATCAAGCCGCTCCCAAATAAATTGGCCATTATTAAAATGCTTTCTCCATGTAAATCTTGGACTGACAAACCCCAAGTCCATGAAGCCACACTCATCAATGATATTTCTGAGCAACTGCATCTAATTATGATTCTGTGGTGCTCCACCAACTTTCTCATCTTGCCTTATAATCTCATTAAAGTCACTAGCACAAAGCAATGGAATAGTTGGGTAAGTAGTCAATGCATTGAGCTTCAACCATGCCTCATGTCTCCTCCATGATACTGGTTCCCCATAAAAATCGGTGAACGCCAAGCTTGTTCTGTAAACCTATCAACAAAAGTATCAATGTAGTATTTAGAGGAGTCAACTACAGTAAGGTTGATTGAATCCTTCCACAAAAGCACCAAACCGCCCCCTCGAGTCTCACTTGGTACTGAACACCTATTATTGAAATCAAAATTCCATAGCACATTATCAAGCCTAGCATCATCTGTCCATGTTTTGGCCAAGAACATAACAGAGAGATCTTTTGCCCGAATATAATATCCAAGATCTCGAATTGTATATGGGTTTCCAAGCCCATGACAATTCCACACTAAAAGACTCATTGTGACTGGCAGGGCTGATGCCCAGCCTCTGCCACTTCAAATTTTGCAACTTCATCACTAACAGCAACCCCACATTTTTTATTGGGTAAACCACTAGGGACATCTGAACTATTAATTGATCTCTTTTTTTATTTTCCTCCCATGAATAGGGAAGTTTCTGCCTCAGTGCATAATCTGTTGCCAACCCTTCTCCAAGTTTCTAACTTCTGTGTTTATTTCTCTTCCAAACCTTTGTTGGTAGTGTGTTCGGTCTGCCCTGTCTTCCCTTACTCCTGATGCGGCGTTGGTTTCTACAAAATTGCCACCTTAGCATCATTAACTATTTTTGGTTCCATAACCATAATAGTTGGTGAAGAGATTTTTTCCTTATCTGGTCCATTGATTGCATTAATCATCCGTTTCTAAGATAGCTAATTAATAGGTGCCATATCGGGTATATTAGCATATGCCAACAATGCCTCATCATTATCCTTTATTTTTGCCAAAAATGCCTCCTCCTTTAATCCATCCACCAAAATAGAAGGTGTAGTAATTGGGTTGGACTCTTTAATGATTGGCGTGGACTTCAGCAACTCCAAATTCCCCATTATTGCGGGCTATGGAACCGTACCCAACTGTGTGACCGAAATCAGCATTGATGAGGGATTAACTCCAGGTTTTGTAACTAATGTAACGTCCACATGCACCGCGTCGGCGCTGCTTCCCTCCATCAAACTTGCTATGTTACTCCCTCTGTTCTTTGTCTCCGTCATATCGCTCCCTGTTGGGCGAGCAGGACTTCGCTCATAATACCCAGGCATATAGATTACTCCTTTCCCTGCTGCCTGATATGGTGAAGCCTGGAAAGAAGGTCCAAATTGTTGCTCCGACGCTTGTAAGGTACCTTTGCTTTAGAGCCATCGTTCACAACTCTTATCATCATGATTCAGTCTGCCACACCAATAGCAGAGGTTCGGCAAACGCTCATATTTGAATGAAACCCATCTTTTGTCCCCACTTTCAAGTGTGACTACCCTCCCACGGCATAATGGAAGGTTGATATCCAAAGTCACGCGAACTCGAATGAAGTTACCACCATCCTCATTCACTTCACCCGTGGACTTGTGTACTTCTCCCATTATCTCACAAATACATTCTGCCACGTTCTTAGTAATGTATCGGATGGGTATATTATGGACCTGCACCCAAAACGTGGCTCTGCTAAAATCAAGGTCTTGGATAGGTGTGTCGTTAACATACCTCTGCAAAACAACCAAGTGTTTATCAAAACTCTAGGGCTGATTTTGAATTATTTTGTCGACATCCGCAGAGGAGTTAAAGACAAAAAGAACAACATGGTTACTTAGGTTCCGAATGCTGAAACCATTAGTCGACCTCCAAATCTGTTTGAAAGTTCTTGCCACAAAATCCATGTTCAAGAAGCAAGGAGTCATGAATTTTGCCGCTAGAATGAATTCTTGAGATTGCTGATCTCCTTGGAGGGTGAAGTCTGAATATTCCCTCTCAGAGAGAGACATATTTCACCAAGTATCTATGATTTCCTCCATGTTAGGCGACGTAGAACGAGCAATAGATTCCTCACAAAAAGAAAGAAAGTGTTTCCCTAACCCCACAAGCTCCATGAAGACACTTGTTATCCCTAGAGAGACAAAAGAGAAAAAACCACAGACAAAAACACTCCTTCGTATAGAAGGGACAAGCAACTTCTACTACTTAAGACAAGAAGGAATATCCAACTTTCTTAACAACAAAGAGACCTCTGGAGTACACTTAGTTGTAATACATAAAGTTCACTGAATAATTTCAGCAAAGTCTAGGAATATCAGGTGAAGCTCCCTGGATTCACTTGAAAAGAAGATATAAGAAACTATGAGTTTAGACAAAACCTGGCTCCACATGTTGGTATAGTTGGTTGGAAAATTATTTGCACTTGCAATTTAAACTTATATAATAGATACACAAAAAATGTGTATAATGTTGTACACATTTGCAAAAAATGTATGATATTGTATACTTTTTTATACAAATTTACATGAGCGACAATTTTTAGAGTTTTTTTTTTTTGAAGGCCAAACAAGCTTTCATTAGAAAGAAACCGTTATAAAATACAATTCAAAGCATCCTCCATTGTCACATTCACAAACGGATAGGTAAAGACGATTCATTAACAAACCCCTACCACCTATTATTAAGACCACATTTGGCTAAGCAATGAGTTGTCAGGAATTTGCCTCGTGAGGATTCCATTGAATCTTGTTCTTTGGCCATATAACAAAAGTCTTCTAAAAAACATAATACTTCCCAAGGAATTGAAATAGGTCTTAGAGTTAGATTGACAATAGGAGAGCTCTTAGAGCACTCACATCACTTCATGTAAAAATTTCTGTCTCTTAGAGCATTCGCATAAGTTCATATAGAAATTTCTTTCTATTTCAGCATAAGAATATTTTTGTTTTTATATTCTTACTTCACATTCAACAACTACCACACAGTCTCTGCTTTCATCTTCCACATACGTAAATAAAAGAACAAATAAATAAATGTAAAATGAATAGTGTCATAATAAATAGTATTATAATTCTTCACATTTCTGCTATCATATGTACTACTTTCTTAATTTTGCATCATGCGGCTTTTCTTTTCTTTTTTTTAAATAAAAATAAAAATAATAATAAAAAGTGTACAAAAAATTCGAGTGGAGAGAATAGAAGGTAATGTCAGGGAATCAGAATCTCACTTTTAACCGATAACATTACAAAAATACCCAAATACATTCTAAGTGTAACAGAATCACTCTATCTCTCGGTAATGGCGGGCTAGTGATACCTGAAACCCAAACGTCGTCGTTTCTTTCGTAAGAGCAGCCAGCCATGACTTTGAGCACAGAACACTCTCCCTCTTCTACTCCACTCGACTGGAAATTCTCTCAGGTCTTCGGTGAACGAGCTCCCGGAGAAGACCTCCAAGACGGTTACTTTCTCTCTCCCTCCCTCTGTTTGGTTACTGAGAAAACTGTAGGCAATGAATTTTTTTAGTTTTAACCTTTTTGAAGTATCTGTTTGTTTAATTAGAAAATTTAGGAAGAGGTAATTGTGTTATTTTTGTCCATTTTCTCGGAAACTAAAACTAACTGTAATCTTAACTAACTTTTAGAAATCTTTGGTGGTAAAGTTAGGGGCTTTGTTTTGTTTTAATATAAATTGGTTATTATGGGTATTTCTATGGTTGTTGATTAAAAAAAAAGTTGTGGCTTTTTTTTTCTGTTTTTTTTGTTTTAGTTGATATCATATCATCAATGGGATTCGAGAAGAGTGGTGATTACCTTGCCGTTGGAGATCGAGGCGGCCGCGTTGTGATTTTTGGAAGAAAGGATGGGAAATATGTAAGAATTAACTATACAATTGGGGTTTGGGGAATTTTTTTCCCGTTGCTGAGATGGCATGTTGTTATTGGTGCTAATAAAAATAAGTGGGCACATGTGAAAGTGATATTACTCCGATCACACCATGTCAACAATTATATAAAAAAAAAAAAAATGGTTGTTTTGCTTTGAGAATTAGCAAGATTTTGGTTTTTTCTCCCTATGAATTCATTTTGGGCTATCTTCTTGTTTAGGCTGGCAGATGTATTGGTTGTTTGGCATCTGTTGTTGGATAAAATTGGGTTTGTGATCTTTTTATCATTGATTGTTGGCTTATTAGACTTCAAATGGGCACCTTTCTCGGAATGAGTTGGAGCAGTTGGATTTTAGTTTCACGAGCCATCCTGAATTCCAATATAAGACTGAGTTTCAGAGCCATGAGCCCGAGGTATGCTCTATGGTAGATTGCATGGCTATTTTCTGTGTAAAAGTGGGTTCTTGCTGTCCATGTGAGTTGCAGACCCTGATAGTATTTATCTTTTGTTTAGTTTGATTATTTGAAGAGTTTGGAAATCGAAGAGAAGGTCAACAAATTAAGATGGTGTGATACACAGAATGGATCGCAATTTATCCTCTCAACAAATGATAAGACGATTAAGCTGTGGAAGGTATGGGTTTTTCTAGAATAAGTATCTCTATCTCTAAAGTTTCTACTTGAACCTTCTTTTACTGCTGAAAACATTAATTAGTTTTATAAAATATTCTAACATTTTTTGCTTTTTGTTCTTTTCTTTTACTCTTCTATGTTAATCTATTAGATTGCATCCTAAAACATTCAACCTCTCAAGATGCATTTTCATTACCATGCCAAAGTGACTTTGGTAATGCTAACTTGTTCTTTCTGTGGTTTTGAGTCCAGGTGAAGGAACATAGAGTGAAGAAAGTAAAAGAAATGAACCCAAATCCTCCCGTGTGTTCAGAGAATGCACTATTGGCTGAAAGGAGTTTTATAAGTGGACAAGACAATCCATCTGTTGGTAATGGCTATCTTCTGGAATGGACAGAGAAGATGGGTTCTAACACGTTTCCATCTCAAGAAGTGCACTCGAAGGTAGATATTTGTGGATTTTAGTAAATCTATTACAGATTGACTGCATCAGTTTTCTTTGGTATATAAGTTTATTATAGTAATCTGCTATGTAATTAGATTGCTGATATTGAAGACACTGCTCGTACAAGATGTCGAAGGGTGTATGCTCATGCTCATGATTTTAACATCAACTCCATCTCAACTAATAGGTAAAGTTTGTGTCTGCTGTCTTTGTGTTGTTGTACCTGTAATACATTTCTTGCTTAGAGATTGCCTTGTAGCTCCTACAGAGGATATGAGAAAAGGCTTTATAATTTTAGTTAGACACATAATCTAGCCATTACTTTTTTCCTGATCTACTTACCTTTTCTAGGTTTCAGGAACTCTTAGTAACATGGAATTAGAAACTTAATAATATACATGTTATTCTGCGACTGATGATAATCTGGTTTGTAATCCCTGTACAGTGATGGTGAGACATTTATCTCTGCAGACGACCTCAGAATAAACTTGTGGAACATTGAGATTAGTAATCAGTGTTTCAATATCATTGACATGAAGCCATCAAACATGGAGGATCTTACTGGTAATTCTGTTGATCCCCGAAATGTAATCTCTAGTTTACTTCCTGCCACCTTCTTTATTTATTTTTTACAATACTCTAGCGTTGCATCCTCTATATGTCTCTTACTCTCCTCATTGTGCATCGTCTTTAAATGAATAGTGAAATGTTTAGAAAGAAAGGATTGTAGGTTATGAATGATGCAGCAAAAGAAGTTGCACTACATAATCATGTTTATTGACAAACCTTTATTTGTTCTTTTAACATACTGAAATTTTCTTTCCACTACTGAACACTAAGTTGTAACTGTCAGAGGTTAGGAATCAGTAGGGAAGGTTTAGGATGAACAGATTTAGATGGGGATGCATTTGGTTGTGTGTAGACTTCAACATTGAGAAAATTCATGTTTCATACAGTTTTAATCAATACTTTGTTTGGATCAGTCGTGACCTTTGGATTTGGTTCAAAATTCGAGTTTGATAGTTTGGATGCAGTAGCGTTTTCTTTGGGAATGATTAACATTTTAAACTAGTTTTCTATTGGATGCCATGTGGACACAAGGGATGGCATTGTTTGTTGGGATTTACTACCGTCTTTGTGTGAATTAAATTTAAAATACCCCAAGCAACTGAGAAAATAAACAAATCCACACAAGCACCTAAGGACAAAACAACCACACAAGAATACCAAATTTACATGGAAATCCTTCAGTAGAGGGAAAAAACCATGGGCAAATCCCACAAAACTACTATAGTAAATAGAGATTACAATACTCAAGTTTATGCCCAAAAATCAAGTTCAATAAATTGGGAAAGTACAAGAATAAATTTCCAAGAATAATTACAATCTCACCACAAAAGATTTCGATCCATTGAAACCAATGTAGCAGCAAGATCTCCACTCTGAATACTTCATCCCTCTGTGGTTGTAGCACTCGAAATCCCCTCCTAGAGAAAACCCCCAATTTTTCTCCCTTGTGTCTTGAGCAAAGAAAAAATTGCATTTTTTTCTTTCTCTCACAGCTTGCAGACCCTCACTCCTTGTTTGGACTGCTCTCTCTCTCTCTCTCTCTCTCTCTCTCTCTCTCTCTCTCTCTCTCTCTGTATTTCTCAGTGTTTTCCAACTTTTCCCATATGCACATTTCTGCCTTTAATGTGAAAAGGCTAACTTGTCTTGACTTGTTCAACAAGCTCACTAATGAGCTTTTTATCAAATTTGGGCTGGAACACATAACATGCAGTGCACCCAACATTGTTCAACAAACATGTTTATAATTTTGACTAAACACAGAACAACTCATTTGTAGGTTTATTGAGTTATAGTGTGAGAATTCACCCTCAGAAATATGACTTGATTAAGCAGCAAATAATTTAATTTTAGTGTGTCATAGATTTCTTGGTGACTGCAAAAACAGAAGTCCCTTTGCTTGTACAAATATGGAGTAGGCCATGAAGATAATCCATCTACATTTATAGTGTTGTTTTCTTATGTCAACTGTAAATCACTGGCTACAACCTCAATGTGCTCATATTTCAGTTGCCTATCCAAAAAGGGGAATCAAAGGTTCCATGGGGATTTGATTTATTTCACTATGTTTCTCACGTATGCAGCCCAATAGTATCTCAATCTGTTATCTGCTACTAATCAATCTGTTAAATTTTTATTCAGAGGTCATAACATCGGCTGAATTCCATCCATTTCACTGTAATTTGCTTGCATACAGCAGCTCAAGAGGTTTTATTCATCTAGTTGACATGCGGCGTTCAGCATTATGTGATCACAGTGCAATCCTGTGAGTTTCTGCTCATTTCTGTTTCATTTCCATGTTTCATGTATCATGAGTTCTGATCTTATACTTCTCTAGTCATTATTTACCATTCCAGAATGCATCGGAAGATGCTCTGATACTTGTCATATGGGGTTTAATTTTGCAGATTACAAGATGGAGGATCCCATGGGTTTAAATCATTTTTTACAGAGATCATCGCATCCATCTCTGATATAAAGTTTTCAAATGATGGGCGGTATATCTTAAGTCGTGATTATATGAATCTAAAGGTCTTACTCTTATCACTAAATTGAGCATGACCCCTTCAATTCCAAATCTCCCTTTTTCAGAATCTCTTGTCTGTGTTACATTTATTCTATTAATAGATTTAGGAGATTATATGATCATAAGTCTCCATCATAATCAATTTTTTTTTGAGGCATGATTGCAAAAAATTTCTTTTATGAATAGTTATTAGACCTCATCTTCTTCTGTTTAGGTATGATTTGATAAGTCTATGGACAACCTCTTTAGTTTGGGGACACAAAACCTTTTCTTTTAAGTAAGAAAGATCATTTATTGACTTCTTCTTTTATTTTGATTCGTTATTTTAACATGAGCATGCACATAATAGATTTTTATACTGACTAAAGAACACTATTTGTGTTCCTCATGACTGTATTTTGTTCCTCATTCCTTTACACCTAGTTTTCTAATTTCTTGCCTGCTATCTTTATGTTCATTTTTGTTTATGTTAATATTTTTCATATATTGTGATTAAAAGACACGGTCCTTAGGTTCATGACACTTCGTTGATGATCTGTATTTCAACTAATTTGATGGCAAATGTATCTTCTGGTTTTTGTCCTCTAGATAACCACCTTGAAGAGAACCTGGTAGTTCACTACCTTGTACTAATTGAAGCTTTATTTCTTGTTGCAGCTGTGGGACAGTCATATGGATTCATCGCCAGTTGCAACATTCAAGATTCATGACCACTTGCACCCGAAGGTAAGTAATCCAATACAATTCGCAGTGATCTCAATTAGAAAAGATGCATCAAATTTTCACATGGATGTTAGGATGTCCATGTTTGTTGACAAAGAATGTTGTGTATTGAAACCATCTTTGTCATTTTCTGTTGGACTTTGCACCTTCAATCATAGTTGTATTAATGAACTGATTTTCCACAATTCCACTTCACATGCAATAAGCAAAAGCAAAGGGAACAAGTGCTACTGATTTTAGCTTTCATGAGGATTAACTGAGAACCTACTTTCATTTTCTTTTCTTCCTAGAAACCACCAATTGCCTTGTTATACTTGCTGTGTCTTGGCATATTGTAACTCAAATGTCGACCTTAGCTCAGTGGAAAGAGCAGAGGATTCATTCTCAAGGTCGCTGGTTCGACTCCAGCAGGTCGAGTTATATTTTTTTTATCATAAAATAGGCTTTTTACTTGTTGGTCATGAAAAGTTGAGCTTTCTCTTTTTCTCCCTTCTTCTGCAGAAACTGCCATTATGTTGTATGTTCTTTTTTTTGGCTAATAATGTTGTTTGCCTTTTTAATATGTAAGTGAGGATACATAAAAGGATTTTGAATAGATCTTACATGCATAAATACACGTGGAGTGAATCTTTCAGGATGAATTTACCAATGAGAAGCAGCTTGTTGTAAAGGAATTGCATTTATTCTTGAAAACTTGGCTGTTCCTTTCATAGAATCCCTAAACTTAACTGTAGGAGGCTCAAGTATTATTGGTGATGTTCCACTCAAAAGATTGGAAGTGCTTCAGGTCTTTCCTGAAAGATCTTTGTTACTCCCATGATAGAACCTTGGGCCAATAATTTGATCCTGATCTTACCTGTCAGAAGCACAGTTTTCATCATCATGATTGAATTTTCCATCATGAAGATTGTTGAATGTTGCAAGATAAATTTCCTGCAAGACTGCACCTCAGCTTGAGCACCCCCTACTCACCTATTTGTATTTTATATAGGAGGCATAAAGAGGCCTTGGAAGTGTCTTGAACAACATTTTTTATTTGTTGAAATTAGAAATTATTTTTAGGAGAGGGCTCGGGCTTTGTTTTAGAAGGTGCTTCCTTTAACCCTAAGTATTGAAAGGTGAGTGTGGTGCCAGCTCCACAGGCTCCTTCTTTTGTCTTTCCTTTCTATGTAGTTCATTTTATCTTCTTCTTTTCTCCTCTTTTCTTTTCTTTTCTTTTCTCTCTCTTCTTCTTTTTTTTTTTATAAATAATGTGGCTAAGTTGTCTAATGATTGCCCCATGCGATTCCCTGCCACCTGCACTGTAAACATGACATTTGATTAATTATTTTTAATAGCTCAGTAATCTCTTCCTACCATATAGCCTTTCATCCTCTATATAAATTTGGTGACAAGGATACATACACACGTTGATGTGGGATGCATACAAGATAACCAACAGCTGGCCTCCAGAAAGTAAATGCAAAGCATTATAGGGAAGTCATGATAGGAGCTTCCCTGTTGAAAATTTTTACCAAATTTTCTCTAAATCAAAAGTCTTTTTCAACTTGCACCACAATTAAATCTGTCATGAGTCATGACTTTTGAATTATGTTCAGCACCTACAAGACCAAATGACTGGATTGAAAACATCCCAACTTGAGTATAAAGCTTCAGAAAACTCCTCAAACGTGAAATTACCAACATTAATTCATAACAATCCTTGAACTTAGTTCCTGAAGGAATAAATGTTGATGTCATCAGTGTTTCCTTGTCTATAGCTAAAGTGTCCTCCAATGATGCTGTTAACTTACTCTTCGTGTTAGTTTATGCTGTGTAGGTTTCTTTTACTATGAGTTTGACAAAGTGCAGTCCCAATAGCTGATAGTAGCTGTACATTGTGCAGTTATGCGAGTTGTATAATAACGACTCCATATTTGATAAATTTGACTGCTGCCTCAGTGGAGATGGAATTCATTTTGCAACTGGATCTTACAGGTTTTTCCTTTGTACCCAAACTGTAGTTGCAAATCGTGGCATGGGAAGCATCATCATAAATCAAGTTTGGCATGTGTTCTCCCTAAATAAAGTAGCTTAAGTAACCAATTTTTTCTGTATTTGATTTAGCAATCTTTTACGTATTTTCTCCCACGGTGTTGGAGGTGCAGAAGGGATCACAATAGAAGCTAGCAAAAATTCCAACAGGTTTGCTTTTTTCTTTTTGTCAAATTCTTTGTTCCTTAAACCATAAGCCATTTAATTGATGAATAGCTATTGTTAAAGCCCATGGGATATAAATATGATAGTCAATACCCGCACATGTGTGATGATCATGGACTCTCTGCTTTATTTGATGTCACCCAAAAGGTTGTGGAAAGGAAATACAAGGAAATGGTTTTCTTTGTTAAGTAATTTTTGTTGTTTTCCTCTGCTTCCTACTTTCCAATATCAGGTGGCGGCTTACTGTTTTATCCTTATTTTTCATTTCATTTTTTTTCCCCTGAAAATTTCCATTTATGCTCTATGTGATTATGCGAGTGTGTGTGTTGCCTCTTATAAGCTGATTATTTCAACAATAGTGGAGGATCTGGATCCATAAAAATGACCAATATGTCACTTGGTGGATGACAATGTGATTTAACTGCTATTTTAGGAATTAGGACAGATTGACCCAATTTTCAACTTCTTTTTTTTAACTTAAAAACAGGAAGCCACTTCGTGATGCTGCTCCAAGGACTAGAAGGTCATCTTTAAGCAATCTGACACGTGGACTTTATCGCCTTGGTTGGGATTTGCAATTGTTTTTCTTTTCCTTTCCTTTCCTTTTTTTTCCTTGCATTATTCAACATGTGCATTTAATCTGCTTCCATCCGGGGTTCAAACCTATCTTCTCTTTCCCTGATTTTGCAGGGCATGAACACTCAAGCTCAGGTACCAATAAATTCTCTTGTAACTTAAGCTCTAAGCTACTACATTTGGCATGGCATCCAACCACAAACTTAATTGCTTGTGCTGCTGGGAATAGCTTGTTCATGTATTATGCATAGTTTCTGTACGGTTGTACCCATGGAAAATGAAATAAATCAACTAATACTAGGAAGAATTTGTGCATATTACTTGTCTGTTCTTTCTACAAATTTTACTTGGATGTATGCTGATAGAAAGGAAAATGATATGCAAAATGTAAAATAACTTTCTTTCTTCGGCCTACGAATATGCCAGCATGATGACAAGGCTGACTTGAGACTTACCTTTCAGTGGTTATATAATTTACTGATTTTTGTAGAAATTATGTTAAAAATCTATTACAATATTTTGGTTGTATTTCCAAAATATATAAGTAACTGCTACAAAAATTCAGAATGGAGCTAGAATATTAGTATTTTGGTATCATACTAAAAGATCTTTGATACAACCTCCATGGCTGTGAGCTGCACCTCTTCTCCCACGGGAGGCCTATCATGACAAGAGATAGAATAATGGGGATGCAAGTGAATATTAAAGAGATTATTTGGTCATGCTTAGAGCATCCACATCAGTCCATGTATAGTCTTCTAAAATAGAAAAAAGTACAAATTTTACACATTTTGAGCAAAAAAACACCCACATCAGTGGGTGTAAACATGTGTAAAATTGTGTAAACATTTCCACAAGCTACAGTAACCGTGTATATTTACACGATTACTGTAGCTCGTTTATAATTATTTTATTAATTTTTCTCTCTCATCTCTGTTGGTCTTCGTTTTTCTCATTTTTTTCTCTCGTCTTTGCTTCTTTTTTCCTTCTCTCTCACTCCTCATTCACTCTCTGCTTCAATGGGTCTGATCAACCTCTTCGTTGGCCTCTTCTTTTCAACCTGCTTCAATGGGTCTGATCAACCTTTTCTTTTCTCATTCACTCTCTGTTGGTCCTCTTTGTTGGCGTCGACTTCAGCTTGAATGGGTCTGGGTTTTGGCTTGATTTGGGTTTCAGCTCCGATCAACCATGAGAATGAGAAACGAAAAAATCACAAAGCTTGAGTCTGGGAGATCTGGGTTTCGGCTTGATGGTGGTTAGGTGATGATGACGGTGGTTGAGTCTGAGAGATAGAGAGAGAGAGAGAGGCCATGAGTGAGAAAATAATAAAAAATGTAAAAAAATGAATATTTTATTGAATAAATGTGTAAAATAGATAAACTGATGTGAGTGATTTGTAAAAGTGGATGTGTAAAAAAGAAAAAGTAAGTTTTTTTCTTGTAAAATAGACAGAAAATTTGAACGAACTGATGTGGTTGCTCTTAGAGGGATAACCGGAAGTATGCTAACAGGCCAAGGCTTGATATCTCTGATAAAAGGATTGTAATAGTGTCTCTTTAATTAACTGTGTCCTATAAATGACCTAACATGCTTAAAATTTAAATGGAACAATGAGATAAGAGATAGAGATATGCTAAAGCTAGTGATAAATACTCCATTTGTTTCACTGTAAAATTTCAGGTATTTGGTGTGATCTAAACCAAAACTTTAACGTATAAACCACCAAATCCAACCACAAACAACTAGATCAACCCAAAACCGATGCCTCCCAACCACCATTGGCACCTCTCAACCGTGATCAGAGCCTCCCAAACACCATTTGATATTTTGATCCAAATAATAGCCACCACCAACCACTACAAAATTCCAGTCACCATCGAATTGAAATGTCAATCACTACAAACTTGTAAAGATAAGTGAAGGAGAGAGTGGTTATATATTTTGTCAAATTATTTTTTGGTAAAACAATTTACTAGTTTTTACAAAGAGTTTTATGGTCAATAGAAGATATTTCCAAGTTTGACCAAATTTTACAATAAAGCAAACACTTGAAAATTTGTAAACTAAAAAAACATTTTACAGTGAAACAAATGGGGCAAAAGATAACACATTCTAAAAATATGCGCTTTGTTTTACAATACCAAAACATGGGACCATTATTCAAAAAGAGTCCTGATAATAAATAACAACTTCAAATGGATGAAGTCCTCACTTGTATTCAACTTCAATTTATCCCATGCAATGCACTCCATAGTGTTATCAACTTATCATAGGTGGTACTGTGGTAGCCCACCCCCTCAGCTCATTTACAGCCCTAGCCCCTAGGTGGTAGCCCGTAACATCCCCTGCCCCTTAGAGTGTTCCCTTGTCCTTTGCTAATATTGCTAGGCATACATGAATCTTGATGATTACGGCTTAGTTCTTGTTTGCACCATAAATAATTATTTACTTATGGAATATTAAATCAATAACTTGGTATTAAGTAGACTACATCAATCTGGAAAGAGTGATGGTGGGTGTGAGCATTGTGAGTTGTACTCCCTTTTCATGTTACCCTGTCGGCTCTCACTATCGTGTGGGCGAGATATGCATTACTCAATTTCCTAGATATGATTTGAACTAAAAGTTGGCACGAGCCTGGGAATACTCAGGTATCCCTAAAGTTGTTTAAGAAATGTTCCTTCAATTCAATCTTTTTAAATTCAAACCTTAAAGTCTTTTAAGAAATGATATGGTCTTTAATTATCCTCAAACATATTGTATTTCCTTATTTGACTCTTTGATTTTAATTCAAATATGATTTGAATTAATTATGAAAGGTTAATTAAGTTTCCTTATGGGAATTATTTAATTTGACTTAATCATTTAAGTTCAATTATATTTGAGAAATATTTTTAAACCTAATTGATTATGTCTTAGATACATTCCATCTTTATTTTCATCATTAAGTCTTGACTCTTGATTGATTAGGATTCGTGGAAACATTTTATTCTTTGAAGGATAAATTACAAATTACACCCTTAAAGTTTGGGGGTATTTGGATTTTACACCCTAAAATTTCAGAATTTGGATTTTACCCTCTGAAGTTTAGGGTGTTTGGATTTTTCACTAACGTTTCAAAATTTGGATTTTGCCTCCTAAAGTTTGGAAGTGTTTGGATTTTACACTCCCAATTTCTGAAACTTTTTGGTATAAAATCTAATCACTCCCAAACTTTAGGGAATAAAATCCAAACACCCCTAAAATTTAAGGGGTAAAATCAAAATTTTGAAACGTTAGGGTGTAAAATCCAAACACATCTAAACTTCAGGGAGTAAAATCTAAATTCTAAAACTTTAGGGTATAAAATCAAAACACTCCCAAATTTTAGAGGTGTAATTTGCAATTTAACCTTCTTTGAATTATCTCCCAAGACTTAATTGACTTTTAATTTTGGAATGATTTTCTTCTTTAAGACTTTTCTTGTTAAAAGCATATAATTGGACCACTGCACACCATTGGTGCGATGGTCACTTCACAAAGGAGTTTTACATACATATATACTTAAATTAGGATAGAGTAGAATTTCTATCTTGTATATCAAAAAAGCATATAATTTGAATTTCAAGTTCAAATTTGAATTCCAAGTCTTTATGATTTTAATCTTTTAGAAAATATCTTTTCATTAAAACTTAATGACCTTCCTTAGTTAGCTTTTCTGATTATATAACACCATTTGTCTAACCATAAATTTAATGAGAATCTAATTCCTAATGAAACGAAGTGTATGTAATTAATTACAAAATCTTGAATATTTTTTGTATTTTGGATTTTATTAATTAAAATTAATTTAAAACAGGCAATGACAAAATAAAATAAAATAAACCAATTATTTACAAAAAGAAAACTGTACAACATTTATTATAATTTTAAATAGAATAAATAAGTGAAAAACTGGGTGCTGCCCAGAAATGCGTATGCTACAAATTGGGTGCATATGCACCTAACTCTTCAACCAATTCACATAAAGACATTCATTATTGACAAAAAGTAACACGTGAAGAACACTGTTCTGCCCACAATGGCGTACGCCATGCCATTCAAGAAGGTGGTTACACCTGTTATTTTAGGGGCGCACACACTTCTAAGTAGATTTAAAGATTAATTTAATTTCCAAGAGATTTAGTAAAATGCAATCAAGCAACAAGTTATCATGCAAATCATCAAACATCGTATATCATGCTAAAGACAAAATGTGAAAGAATGTAAAAGCAACGTAAAAAAATATTAAAAATCAAGGAAGGGAAGATTCATATCTCATACCTTTAGCACTTTACAATGAAGTATTGTGTGTGTGTTTGGATCACCAATTTGAAACAACTTTTTGGCTTGGAATTAGATATTTTGATGTAGAACCCTAAAAACTAATGGAATGGGTGAGGTGGTGTGATTGAAAGTTGAAAAATGTGAGTAAGAGATAAGTTTCCTTGCAATGGAGCACCAAGAAACTCAAATATCTCACTATAATGAAAATAGAGTGATTTTTAGTGTTCTATTCCATATTGACATATGCCACAAAATGGGTGCATATGCACTTGAAATATGGTGTTGGCCACTTTGGTAAGCCATTGAAAAATGAGCTTAAAATGAGAATTGTTGGGTTATTACTTACTAGGCCCCATACGTGGTGTTTGATTATTTTGGTAATGATTTAGATTTTTTTGTCATTGGGACCGAGGATTTGGGTATAGGCTGAAACAAAATGGAGTTTTTACACTACAAATACTGCAACCTTCAAATGTTTATTTTTAATGTTGTTAAAGCAACACAAATTATATTCTTTGCAACGTCAATGTGTAAGATTTTAAAGTAAAATTTGTAGAAATTTTAATTATTTTCCAGTATGGAAAATAATTTATAAGAAAAGGGTTCATGCACATACTTAGGTGTGAGTACTCACACTTGAAGCATGCATATGTAAGGTTCGAGCATTCGTATAGTTTGTGTTTGCATCCTTGTCCTAGAATAAGAAAAATGATAATGTTTTGATCACCAGAATTGCTCAATTTGATGATTTTCCACGTATGCTACAATTTCATTTGACCCATAAATCCTTAGGATTAGGTTAATCAAGAGTGATTAATTATTTTCTATAGTTGATTTGATTTTCTTAGTTGACTATTCTATAATAAATTTGATTTGAATATTGTTTGTATATGATTTCATAACAAAATATTTTCTTATCGGTGTACATTTAATTTGATTGCCCAGTAAATGCTAAATTTAACTAATTAATTGGTTGACTTTCCTTATTTTACTTTGTTTGACTTAATGGCCAACACTTCCATTTAACAAATCTAATTTGATTATGTGCCGAGATACTATATTTGAAATATGTCATTTAATGTAATAATTGAAGGACATATTTTAACTACAACATTAGTTTAGGCTACAACCTTACTTCATATCTTTTTATTTGAAGTTAATTTTGACAAATTCACCACTAGATTACATCTTCTTCCTATATCTTTCGTATTTGTAAAATTTCTAGAAAATTAAAAATCAATAGTTATATCATCAATAAATTGTTTAAATTGCAAATTTTTGTAAGTTAAAATTATGCATAAAATATGAGCTTATAGATCATATAGTAAATAATATCTAATTGACACAAAATTGACATGTGTATTAAAAGCTTAAAGAATATACAATTCAACGGTTAGATTTTTAAAATATGTAATAATATTTATTTTATTTAGTAAACTTTGTCCATAATTAAATAGTTCAAAACAAGGATCCATCATAATATTTTTCTTATTTACAAATGGCCTAATAACACTAGTGGAAGTTGATCCATTCAATCAAGCAAGCTTGGGTGTTTAACACATTTTTTAGCTCATATTCTAATTTTGAACCTAGGTTTGGTTAAGTTGGACCTCTGCAATGAGATAAAAAATGGATCATGAACTTACAAACAAGTGGCGACTCTTCTTTCTACTCTAACTTTTGATTTAGTAGCGTATACCAAAATTCATGTTTAAGATGGACCCATTCTGGATTGTATGTATAACACCCAAGAGAGTCATACAATTCGTAGGCATGATGGCATTCACAAAGCATGTCTTAGGGCGTTAATCGGAGCATATATTGGATGAGACAAAGTGAAGTTTGTTAAACTTTAGACCATGAAATATGTTATTTGTGGGGTTGGTACAAAAATATAGTTGCTCAATTGCTAGAAATATTTGGATCATGGAATGTGATAAACTTTAGACCATAACTGAACAAGTATTTATATTTTAATATTATATTTTGTCTTCTTTAATTAGTTTGAGCTAATTAGAACTCACCGGAACTCATCATCTTTTTAAATAGAACAACCTAATACTAAATGAATTTTGATTATATTATATTTTATAAAATCTCATCACATCTTTAGGTATTTTTGCGATTGAAGTATGCAACAACTCTAAATTATAATGAATAAAAGTTATTAAAAAAAAAAAAAAAAGCATCTGTGAGGGTGCATGAGGGCTTGAGGCTAGTCTTTTCTTAAGCGAACTAATTAAACAAGTTTTGTTATTTTATACAAATGGCCCAATTAAATAACTATTGATTCTTTCTCAAAAAAAAAAAAAAAAAAAAAAAAACTATTTTTTTCCATACTTTTCTTGAGTAAGTATCTTGTGAGACAGGTGCATGCGCCCAATGTCTCATTAACATGTGGGTGTCACATGCATAAGACTCGTGTGTCAGTGAGACTTTAAACGCATGCACCTGTCTCATACAAAATTTTTCGACTTTTCTAATGTTTGCACGAAAGAACAACTAATTCTTGGACAATTTTAAGTGAATTACGAAGTGATGGATAAGTATCAAACGTGACTAATTTGTATTAAAAATTAATGTATTTTTTTATAAAAGAAATTCAACGGTGGAGATCAAATCTAATAGAGTAAAAGTGGAACTTAGGGAAATAACTTGCCACATTGTACAGATCTAGAAGCACGTGGCAATTCAAAAATTCTAGGTCACAACTTAAATAAAAATTTTGCCACAGTTATCTACTTGTAAAGTGTCAGACAATCTGTTACGATATGTTATAGTTGTGGGCTTGTAGCATAAATTGTGACATTTTTATGGCTTTAGAAATTAGGAATATCTTAAAAACCACAATTTTTGTCACAACTTTTTACATGGCAAATCACAAGGCCGTGAAAATGTCAAACAACCTCAGTCTGCCATAATTGTGGCAAAAGTTGTGTTATTTTTATGGTACTAGAATTATCCTGAAAATTGAAAAGCGTGAGTTCTACTTTCTAGTTAGATCTGGGGTTTAATCCCTTTTTTATGAGGGGACTTATAAACGGATTTTTTTTTTAAAGAAATTATAAGCGGGCAAAACTTACGTACAGTATTTAGACTTCCTTTTTAAGATTTTGCCATATGATTTTTTTTTTTTTTTTTTTTTTATGGGATGAAAGTGTATATTTTAATTAAATAGCCACATGGCTGAATCTTAAGAAGATAACCTAAGAAATAACACATAAGATACTATACCTAAGTTTTGTCCATTATAAGCAGACTTGAAACTATAAAAAAATGGCAAATTTTCAATTTATTCACCTGTGGTTTGGCCAAAATTTAAGTTGCTTAAATGTGATTTGAAATTTGACATTTTACTCACTTGAGGTTAGCTATGTTAGAGTTCTGTAACTTACCTATGTTAAAAACATGACTAAATATGTAATTTTGTTCTACTTTTATATCTCTCTTCTCTAAAAACACAAAAAACATAAAAATACAAGATAACAAGATAAAAAATAATTGAGTAAAACACTTGTATCGTGGGATTTCAAATCATAGATAGGTAATTTAAATTTCAGTCAAACTTCAGATAGGTGAAATGTTAAATTTTAAATCATGGATAAACAACTTAAATTTCGATAAAAAAGCACAAGTAAGTAGTAATTTGAAAACAAAAAAGTAAAAAAAGTAAAAGAGCAATAATAATAATAGAATAAGATTTAGATACAGTACTTAGGTCTTATTTTTAAAATTTTTTTTTTAATTAATTTTTTCTTATAAGATAAAAAAATATTTTTTAGTTAAGTTAAACTTTAAGAAATAGACCCAAGAAAACAGCATTTAAGACTCAATAACTAAGTGCCCGTGCGTTTCAGCTCTACGTTTTCCTACCTTTTTTTTTTTTTTTTTCTTCCTCTGCACGTGAACAGTAAAAGCACTGTGCAGGGGACAAAAATTACTATTCACGCACTGTTTACGCACTGTTCACACACTATTCATGGGTCCCACGACACTTTTTACACATTTAAAAATTATTTTACTACAGTGTTTTCAGTTTTCAATTTTCAATTTCAACAACAATAAGCTCAATCCAAACGGACCCTAAGTTTTGTACAAAATAATAATTACACCGAAAAGTGAAACCCATTTCAAAGTCCAGCCAACGATGAAACTCCTCGAACTCACGCAATGTCAGGTTTTAAAGACATTGGAATGCACAGCTGTACAAAACCAATGTACAGCTGTCAGTTGTTTTTCATTAATCACTTTTGACCTTTAATTTTCATAGCTTTACCCACACTCTAACACTTTAGGACCTACTCACTATTTATTAGACCCACACATCTTACATGTTTTCCCTTTTGCCACCTTGAGTTCTTGGTCTAGGGTTTGTGACAAAGTGCACATAGATCTTTGCCCTAACACCCAAATCCCAGAAATTTAGTCAGTGAAATAAGGAAGAAGATCTTGGAGATCTTCTGGGTGGTTTTAACTTTGAGAAGATTTTATGGTTTCTACATCTTTTGGGTAGCTTTCAGTTCTGGATTTGGCTGTGTTAAGAAGGTAAAGGGTCTGCATTTTTATTATATTTGTACTTTTCTTTGTGCTCTTGATCTTAATATATATTTTTCTAATCTGGGTCTTGTTCAAGTTTTTGAATTTCTTTGTTTTGGTTTTTCTGGACTTACCTGTGTTCAGTTAGTTTGTCTTGTTTTTTGTTTGAAGTGTAAATTTTTAGTTTTGGTGCCTTTAACTGTGTTGGTAGTAACGTTAGGTTAGGTCATAAGTGTAGTTTTCTTTTGGGGGTGTTTGAAAACCTACTTTTTCTGTTGTTGCTTAGTTTGTGTGTAGTTATTGTTCAATTAAGCAAATTTGGTTAAAAGCTGCATTGGGTGATACTCATTGGAAGTCCAAGTTAAAAGCCAATTTTGCTCCCTATCTGCTGACTTTAAGTGACGCCATTATGCAGTACCTTTGAGAATCCTTTAATATAAGTGTGTATAAGTGTGTGGTTGAAGGTAGAGATGGAGAGTGACATAAAGTGTGGTTTTGTTTGTTTCTTGAGAGAACTGTTTTTAGAAGTAAATTATTTCAAAAGGGAAAGGATTTTATTTTTTTGTCCATGTTTGTGCTTGGTTTCATATATTTTATTCATAGTTGGTTTCAAGACTCGAAAAAAAGTGAGTTGCGGTAAGTTGATAGAAAAGAATACATGTGGCTGACTTGATTCCTTTTTTGGCGATTGATAACCTACGTCAAAATTTTGGGACTAAAGTGATGGTGTAGAGGGAAAGGTTAGTGTAAAGGGGAGGAGAGAGGGGAGGTGGTGGTGGTGGTGAAAGTAGTGATTTTTGGTGCAAAGACGAGCTTGGTGTGAGTATTTCAAAATTTTGGGATTGCTTTCGAGCGAAGAGAAGTTGGTATTATTATGTTTGAAAATTCCAAACCCTTGGGTCAACTTTTCTCATGAAATAAGAGGTTGAAGTTTTTGGGTGGTGGTGGCAACACTAGAGTGGGGCGGAGAGGTGGGAGGTGGAAGTAGCATTGTAAAGGAGGGGGCAAGAGGGAGGTGGTTGTGGTGGTGTAGGCGAAGGGGAGGAGGAAGGTGAAGGTATGGGGAAAGGGAAGGGGAAGGAGGATAAAGGAGGAGTCAAAGGTTGAGTTCATATAAGCCATTTCGCATCATTTTGGTGTAATTTTTTGTTGACCAAGAAAATGTCTTTTTGTTCACTAGCAAATTTCAGATGCACCAAACATTGGAAAATATAGAAAAAAAATTCTCAAAAATGTTTTATTTTGAAACAAAATGAGCCTAAGTTATAAGTAGTTTCCATGTTGAGTAAATAAGTGAGGTGGGGGAGTGGGAGAGCGAAAGTTTCTATTAGTTCCGTATTTTGTTTTAGGTCAGTGGGATTACACAAAAGAAAGCGAAAGTTTCTATAAGTCTTCTTTCTACCCATGAAAATCTATCTCACCAAAGTGGTGATTAGTGTACGTGATCTAGATCTAGGTGCTTGCATAGGACTTGGTGGGATGAGTGCTTTCAATATCTTGGATCAATGTTTGTTATCTAGGTGCTTGCCGAGGAACTTTGAGGAACTTTGGTGAGATGTGGGCTTTCGACATCTTGGATCAATAGGATTAAAATAAAATATGTTGAATGTAAGTTTAGTAATAAGTAGAAACAGAAATGAAGGGATTGTAGGATTTTTTTTGTTTGTTTAATAGGAAAAGGGTTGTAAGACTTGATGGTTAAGAGATACCAAAAAGTGAGTTTTTAATATCTTGGTCGAATAATTTATAGTTGGAATGCATGGGTGCGCCAATTGGGTCGGCGCACTCGAGTCCGATACGCATGGACGTGCTTGCATGCCTGGCCGTGACCGAGTGCTTTCAATATCTTGGATCAATGTTTGTTATCTAGGTGCTTGCCGAGGAACTTTGGTGAGACCTGGGCTTTCGACATGTTGGATCAATAGGATTAAAATAAAATACGTTGAATGTAAGTTTAGTAATAAGTAGAAACAGAAATGCATGGGTGCGCCAATTGGGTCGGCGCACTCGAGTCCGATACGCATGGACGTGCTTGCATGCCTGTCCGTGACTGAGTGCTTTCAATATCTTGGATCAATGTTTGTTATCTAGGTGCTTGCCGAGGAACTTTGGTGAGACGTGGGCTTTCGACATGTTGGATCAATAGGATTAAAATAAAATACGTTGAATGTAAGTTTAGTAATAAGTAGAAACAGAAATGAAGGGATTGTAGGATTTTTTTGTTTGTTTAATAGGAAAAGGGTTGTAAGACTTGATGGTTAAGAGATACCAAAAAGTGAGCTTTTAATATCTTGGTCGAATAATTTATTGTTGGAATGCACGGGTGCACCAATTGGGTCGGCGCACTTGAGTCCGATACGCACAGACGTGCTTGCATGCCTGTCCGTGACCGAATTTTTTTTTTATGGTCCGATTTGGTCCGAAATGGGCAATAGGCCCTGAATCAGTTCGATGTGGGCTGAAATAAGTGTTTAAAAAAGAAGAAAAAAACATAATTTTTCGTCAAAACGATGTGTTTTGACATCCTAGTTTAAAGAAAAAACCCTAAAATCATCTCAAACTCTCTCTGACTCTCTCGTTCTCTCCATTTCCTCTCTCTCTCTCTCTCTAACCCATGGCTCTCCCTTAGACTCCCTCCATCTCTCCTTTGCCTTACTGACCCAAGCTCACTCTCCCAACTCTTCATAAAATCTTAAACCTCAGTCTCAATCTCTCCATCTCTCGGTCAAAGAAACATTGCTTCCCAGTAGCTTCACCGGCGAAGTATCACACATTGGCAGAAGGGCAAACGTATTTAGTATTCACTTTATTATCTACTATTGCTCTTAAATTGGTATATGCTTACCATTATATGAAAAAATATGCTTTGCAATATATAGAAAATAAAAATAAAAATATATTTAATAATTTATTAAGAAACGTATCCCGTTGCACCTGCACCCTAATTTTTCAAAAATTGCCGTCGCCGCATTGCACCCGCACACGAACCTGAATCGAAATCTGCACCCATGCTTCCTAGATTCATAGTGATGGATAGTTTGAACTTTGAAGGAGATGTGAATTATGTGATAGAACGAGGATGAAGTAGAGAAACGCATACTATGTGATCGTAAAATATCTGTCAAGTTAAAAGGGTGAATTTGATAAAACTACCTAGGAAGCATGGACACAGCAAAAAGTTTAGCGCGTTTGTGGAGACTTCTCAATCATGGTTGCGTTTGTGTCCAGGGGGTGAACTATCAGAAGCAACAGGGGAAGTGACAAAGGTTGATTGGTCCTTAGGAAGCAACATGGCTAAAAGCTCAATGTGTTTGTGTTGGACACCTTGAACATGGTTGCTTACCTGCGTTCATGGGTTGCTTGACAAAAAAATTACTCGGATATTTAAGAAGCAACATGCTCATAAAATGAGTGTAGTTAAAATGAGAATGTTAAGCTGGATAAGTGAAAATATAAGGAACTTTGAGATTCGAAATGAAGAAATTTTCTTAAGGGAGGAATGGTCCCTATTGATGAACAAATGAGGGTGAGTCGCTTAAGATGGTTGTTTGTGTATAGAGGAGAGCAATTAATGCATCAATGAGAAAGTGTGGATTGATTCAAGTCAATGGCACTAAAAAGCATAGGAAGACCTAACATAGCAAGTAGAATTAATGATGCTGCCATGGAGGCAAATTTGCTTACTTAAGACTCTTTTTTATGTGGCCCAAGTGTGAAGTTCAATTGAAGTGAAAGTTATGTGATTCCAAAGGTCTTGTTATATGTGTCATAGGGTAAACAATATTAGGGATTTTTATTCAATAAATTATGATGAATTTTGTATTTAGGGACAAAACTATAATTTCAACAATTGCCGCCAATTAAAGGTATTTTGGTAGTTTAATTAAGTTTAGAATTTCCTAGGAGATTGTAAGTATTTTAAGTTTTATTTTCTTTGAGTCCTAATTGACTTTGAGTCCTAATTGACCTAGAGAAAGCATATGATAGGGTCCTTAGAGAGGTTATTTGGTGGGTTTTGGAAAAGAAATGAGTCCCTTTAGAGTAAAATTAAGTTGATTAAAGATACGTATGACGGAGCTTTAACTAGTGTGAGGACAAGTGGAGACCTAACATGTGAGTTTCTTATCACTACATATTTGCATTAAGGATTAGCATTAAGTCCCTTGGTGAATTTTTTTTTTTATTTTTTTTGGTAGATGACATAGTTTTAGTGGATGAAACTAGAAGTGGAGTTAATTGGTGAGACACTCTAGAATTTTAAAACTTTCAATTAAGTAGGACTAAAACAGTGCATCGAATGTAAATCTAGTAAAAGTAAATATAGAGATTAAGGGGTGGTTAGACTTGATGGTCAAGAGATACAAAAAAAAAAAAAGCAAGAGCATTTGATATCTTGAATCAATAATTCATAAAGATGGGGAGATATGATGTTTGGTGTACAGTGGGTGATGCCAAGGACGGTTGTTTCTCTTCTTTGTGCATGGGAGAATTATTTGGGGATACACTCTTCTTCAATTTGGAGTATGGTGCCAGCTTGTTTGGTGTGGCTAATTTGGAGGGAATGAAATTCCCGCACTTTTGAGGATGTTGAGAAATCTATTGATCTTTTGAAGTCTTTGCTAGTTGGGGCATTGTTTGGGTGGTCTCGTATTTGGGGTTTTACGCAATGTATTTCCGTATTTGATTTTCTGCAATTTGTTTCTGTTTCTATTTCTCTATGATTTTTTTTTTTTTTTTTTTTTGGTATTTGTTTCAAGTGCAGTCTGTTCATCATTGTGAACATGATGTACTTTTTTATTAATGAAAATATCTATTACCTATCAAAAAAAAAAAAATTAAAAGATGATGTGATTCATAGGAAAGCAAGGTGGATGAAGTGAAGTGTGTGTGCTTATGGCCAACGGTGGCTTGGGAATAAAGGAACTCACTACCTTTAATAAAGCCTTATTAGGGAAATGGCTATGGTGTTTTGGGGTTAAGGAGTCATGACTTTGGAGGAGGGTGGTAGCTACGAAGTTTGGGGAAGAGTGGGGGATGGACTTCTAAGTTGGTGAGGTAGGGTTGGGGGAGAGGAGGAGTTGGGAATATGTTTTACTTGGGGTTGGATTTAGTGGTGGATTTCCTTCATATTTTAGAATCCAATACCCCCTTCAACTTAAAATGGGGATTGCATGAAATGGAAGTTGAAGAATGAGAATTTTGATATCTGTTCGCTTTGTAATGATTTGCGAGATCCCTTTTCTGTTGTCTTTCCTTGGAAAGGTATTTGGAAGTAGAGGACCCTTGGCGAGTTTCTTTTTTTTTTTTGTTTGGGCTGCAGCTTTGGGATAAGATACTCACAGGTGACAATTTGAGAACTATGGATTTTGCTTTTGTTGATTGGTGTGTTATGTGCCGTTTTTGTGGGGAGATTGTGGATCATTTATTGCTTCATTGTGAAAAAACTCATCGGTTGTTGTGTTTTGTTTCTGATCCTTTGGGATTTAGTGGGTCTTATAAAAAATGGTACTTGACCTTCTTTTTGGTTGGTGGAATTGGTTGGGGAAGCACACTTCAAGTGTTTAGAATTTAGTTTCATTGTGTTTGATGTGGTGTATATGGAGGGAGCAAAATAGGTGGACATTTGAAGATGTGGATAGTTGGAATGACTAGTTGATTGCTTCTTTCATTGGTTCTCTATTTGATTGGTTGCTTGGGCACTCACATCTAGCGAATCCCTCTCTTTGTTTATTTGTTCTCTTCACTCTTGTAATTAAGTGTTCTTTTTTTGCTCATTGTCTTTCTTTCTTTGTACTTTTTGACTATTTTGTGCTCCTTTGCATAAAAGTTTAAAAAAAAAACATTGTGTAATCATAGGATACATATTAAGTTGAAGGGAAAATTTTATAAGACTACTATAAGACTAGTTATGCTCTATGGTACTGAATGTTGGGCTATTAAGAAGAAACATGTTCATAAAATGGGTGTAGTTAAAGTAAGAATGTTAAGAAGGATTAGTGGAAATACACGGAAAATAGGATTTAAAATGAGGAAATCTACTTAAAGATAGGGATTGTCCTTATGATGAAAAGATGAGAAAAAATCACTTGAGATGATTTAGTCACGCTAGGAAGAGAGCAATTAATGCATTAGTTAGAGTGAGTGGATTTAAGTTGAGGGAACGGAAGAAGGCTGATGAAGACTAAAATAACATTAGTTTGAGAATTTAAAAGGACATGTCAATTAAGGAAGTGACGGAGACTATGACTTTGGTTAAAATAGAATGGAGGAGATAATATGTGGCCAATCTTGACTAATCTATCGAGGATTCATAGCCCACCCCAAAAATATTTTGACCAGGATTTTTTTTTTTTTTTTTGGGTTTTATTTTCTTGAGTCCAAATTAGTTTTTAAGTAGGTTTTAGTTTACATGTCAAACTAAAAGTTCAATTCTAATAGTACTGGAAAAACTTATTACATGTGTGTGTATATATATTTGTGCTCAATGTACTCAAAGGGAGATGAAGTTGAGTAATAACATATTGAGCGTTTTGAGCATTGAGGCGAGTTAGTCTTTGTGTAATGTTTTTCTCCCTTTCCTTCTCTCTTTTCTTCTTGTTCTTGTGGTACTGTACATGGGTATTGTTGGTATAACCCTTGAATACCATAAATTCTTTTTTTCCCTTCCCCAACTTATGCTCTTTCTTTTACCTGTCAAAACCCCTAAGCCCCACATACTTTCTTCTACCAAGTAGCTATTAAATAACTCATCAAACCATGTTTTAGGCCCAATATTGGAGTATGAAATTCATTTGGAATTTTCATTATTGAGAATTGTGGTAATATTTTATGATGTTAAATCCTCTATTACTTTTGATAGAGGATTTGATTGTATGAGATGGCTTTTAAATGTTAAATCCTCTATTACTTAATGTTAATGTTAAATCCTCTATTATTTAACTTTATTACTTAATGTAAAATTTTCTATTACTTTTGATTGTTGTTTCTCGTTGTTTGATGTGGTGTATTTGGAAGGAAAGAAATAGTAGGTGCTTTGAAGACAATGAGCATTCTATGCCTTACCTCAAGCTATTATTTTTTAGAACCTTATTGGACTGGTTCTCAGTGTGGAGAAAACAACCCTTTCCTTCAATTTTGGATTTACTTGATTTATGTAATTTTTGTATTTGATCTGTACATCCCTGTATACTCCCTGTGTACTTGGGTGTCTCTTTTTTGATATCAATAAATCTTTATTACTTACCAAAAAAAAAAAATTATTATAGAATTTGGTGCTTTGGTGGAGAAAACCATTCTCTATTCTGTTTCTTAGATTTGTGTATTTTTGCCTAATTATCTGGCTTTCCTTAGTACATGCCTGTGTACCAGGGGTGTGGCATGTACGAATTCTTTTTTCTTTTTATATGGTTTTTCTTTACCTATCAAAAAAGAAACCATTCTCTAGATTGTACCGTGTCATTTATCTCTTGGCTTATTGATCTTGATGTCTTGGTTGCCTGTTGAGGCTTTGCTTTCTTTAGTTACTCATTGTCACCAGCAATGTGCATTAAAACTTCTTTTACAGTGGTCAAGATGAGCACTATAGACATTGTGGACTTGTCTAGTGATGATGAAAGCGAAGATCTGAATGTGAAAGCTGTTAAGTTGGAGCCTGGTATTGTTGGGGGTAGAGTGCAACAGAAAGAAATTAAGCCTCAACTTGTGAAGCACCAAACATCCAAGACCCAATATAGAAGACAAGAATCTGAAGAAAACAGAAGTTCAAATGCTTTAAGTACTGGTCAAAGTAACTCTAGTATATTGGATCAAGGGCAGTCACCTATAGATGATACAAGTCTTTCTTCCTCATCACCTATATGTCCAGCACCACTTTGTAGGCAGTTCTGGAAAGCTGGGAGCTATGATGATGGACTTGGTTCTAAAGTCTCAATTCAAAGTATTATTCTTTCAACTGTTAACATTTCAATATTTGCTGACATGTATGTTTTGTTTTACTGAATTGATGTTATAATTGTATGGCCTTCTCAACTATGGCTCCTAATCAATTGTCCAATGGATTACTCTGAAGCTCTGGTCTTATAAACTTCCTTGCTTGGGCTTCTCAGGGAATGATTATAGTAAACCCTCATGTGCTGTGCATGCAAACATCTGCATTAGAGTTTATCAAAGCTTGATTTATTTTTCTCTGATATTTTTATTATAACAGATGGCAAAAGCTATCTTCATGTACACCCGATGTTCCTTCATTCAAATGCCACTTCACATAAGTGGGCCTTTGGCGGTATGTGTGGCCAACAAATTTTGCTTATTTGATTGTGCTTTTATCTATGATTGGTCATTTTATGGCACTATGTGTTTACCATCCTTTTTCTGGTTGCTTTCTGTTTGCAGCTGTCGCAGAGTTGCTTGACAATGCAGTTGACGAGGTAAACTTTAAATCTTCAATTGCTTTGTATTTTTGTTTTGGTTTCCCTTTGGTACTGGAGTGTGAGCCTTCTGGTGTTGCATATGATTTGAAGGATAATATTGTACTATAATTTTCTATTGGATAGAGATGAATTTTATATATTTCAGTAGGACAATTAATATATTCTCAGACTTTCAGATTCAACAATTACTTTCTTAGTTATAAGATTTTTCTCTTCTTTTCTTTCTTTGAAAAATGAAAATGAAAGAGGCCAAGTTGGTTATTTCTTTGTGGTTGTGTTAGGTATATATATTTGTATGTCATCAGACTTATTTAGCTTGAATTGGCAATGGGAATCGGAAAGAAGAATCTTAATCTTTGATATAGCAATCATTGAAACTGAAAGATGAAGAGGGTATTTAGAAGATGAAAATAATATTCCTATTACACTACAATAATGCTATGCATAATGCCTAAAATGGGCTCCCTTCAGAGGTGTTGGAATTTGGAAGCCTATAAGGTTATAAGATTCTGCTTGGGGTTTCATTGACCAGTAAAAAATAACCTTTTATGCTCATTTGTATCATATTTATTGTAAAAGTAGATATTGCTGCATTAGAGGACAAGATTATCCAGTCAGGTTCATTTTTATCACATACAATGGTCTTTGTTATGGCTGTTGCATGGGTTGTATATGCTCTAGATGTTCATTGCTGGTGGCGTGATTATGTTTTTCACTGGGTTTTTTTTTTCCAACTATCAAATCATGTTATGCATTTCACTTTTTTCCCCTTCTTTTCTTAAATTGGATAGATCCAAAATGGGGCCACTTTTGTCATTGTAGATAAAATCACAAATCCAAAGGATGGAAATCCAGCATTGTTAATTCAAGGTATGTATCTGAAATTTCATTAAGAATATGGTTGTTATTGTAGTCTGTGTCCTCGTCGATAAATTTATCCTGTGATATCATTTACTAACCCTTTTGTTTGCAAAACATGTTTACCTTTAGATGATGGTGGTGGAATGAATCCCGAAGCAATGAGGCGTTGTATGAGTTTTGGGTTTTCAGATAAGAAATCTAAATCGGCTATTGGACAATGTATGGATAGTAGCATTAATTCTGTAGTTTCTTTTGAATGTCTTCCTTGATATTTATTGGTTTACTTGTAGCCTTCCAGATGGAAACGGCTTCAAGACTAGTACAATGAGACTTGGTGCGGATGTTATTGTCTTTAGCCGCCACCTGAATAACAGGTTTGAATTCAATAGTGAACTCTTTTCAGCCATATCATTTGAGTTATGTGTTTATTGTTTATTGTTCTCTCCAGTGACTTGTACTAAGCTTACTTGTACACATACGCACATGGATAATTGGATATGCATACTTTCTATAATGAAAATGAGTGTTCTTACAATTAGGGAGTTTTTACCTCTTTTTAACTCCTTATGATATGTAGCAGTATGAGAATATTATGTGAATAAATAAAACAATTTTTCTAAAACCAGTCTTTGCGAAAGTTTCAGAGCTGGTTACTCACCAAATTTTCTTTATGCACGTCTTTAGGATGCTATAAAGGTGTGAAATGGTGTTGTGTAACAAAGGCATCATGCGTGCCCTATTTTCTAGTCTCAATTAATCGAAGCTCTTATTTAATTGGTCAAAATATTATTAGGAACTCGTGGCTTTGAATATCTGGATTTTCTTTTTTCTCCTCATCCTTTAAAGTAACTTTTGGGTTGGTGGATACATAAAAGTGAAGTTCAGATTGCCAGCTGCATGCTGAAAAAACCAGAGTTTATTCATGTCACCAAGTTTAATATGAATCAGATTAATCCTTACAATTATTTTTTTCTTTTCTTTGCAAGTGTAAATAAGGGGATTCAACCCCTTGAAGTAAACCCCACAGGAAGGAGGCAGATGCCATTGGGCCATAAGGCCATTGACGATAAATCCTGACCTTTTTTCCTCTTTTTTTTTTTTCCTAGAAAAAAAATTGTTAGTGATGGTGAAAAAAGAGTCAGGAGATTCTTGAGCACATCAAAACAGTATACTTCTTTATTCTCAATTACTTAGGAAATTGACTTTCAAGAAGTTGGAAATTTATTTGGCCTTGGGGTCCATCTGCTTTTCACGTATTCAAGGGTTCTATGACTTCTAGATCCCTTGCATCTTTTCTACATGTGTACTTCTGCATTTTGTTTTTTTATTCCCTGTAATTTGATGCTGTACTCATTTGACAGTTATTTTTTAATAATGGCGAGTAAAATATCATTGACATGTGAACAAAGATATTAAGAATAAACTTTATACATCAAAGAATAATAATTTTTAATCTATTTATTCATATTGATTTTGTTACTTTTGTTATTGTCAGTACAAACTTATTGTTTCCTAATATTAGTGTATTCCATAATCAGGATATTGACTCAAAGCATTGGTCTCCTCTCATATACATTTTTATCACGAACAGGCCATGACAGAATAGTAGTACCCATGGTGAGTTTCACTGCTCTACTTCTTGGTCCTTGTATTGTGAGTAGTGACATTCCATCTTTTTTCACTAATTTGCATTAAAAAATCAAGAATTGTGAACTCGTAAATATCATTTGGTTAGTGTATGAGCAATAAATGTGTTAATTTGATCTATATTCATGCATTGTGGTGTGAATATCTCATAAGTTATACAGTTAACATGATATGCTATACTTTTAGATCTTCACAAATGAATGAGATTATCATTGAAATCCTTGTTGTTTTGTTCTTTGTTTGACTGGTCTCGAGCTTGGGGCTTACCTCATTGTACTTCTATTTTGAAGTTCCAAGACCCCCTTCATCTTCCTATGAGATTGCTTTGTAATTTGATAGATACTTTGTGTTAATCATAGTGCACGGAGTAATCTTCTTTTTTGTATAGATTATACCACTTATATAAAAAAAATTGTTCAACACGTGATTAGCCTGGGTAGAGTCTTGTTTTGTGCGAATAAATATTAAATCACAAAGTCATGGTAGGTGTCAATTACTGTGTGGTTTCTGGATTCGTGGACTTTTATGGTGCTGTTTATTCTTTCACCCTCTCTTTGTTGAGATTTCTCTTACTTTGAAGTCCACCATGTTGATTGCAGGTGGATTATCAGTTTAATACATCAACTGGTACACTGGAAATCTTGCATGGTAAAGAACATTTTATGTCTAATCTTTCAATGCTGTTGCAGTGGTCTCCATATTCGTCAGAAGCAGACCTTCTGAAGGAGGTAAGCTTGTTCAAAATTTTATTTGTTCCATTGCAACTTGTTCTTTTCGACACTATGTTTATATTGTATCTAATTCAAATATTTGTTGTGTTAATATGCAAATATTTTACTGTGTTTATTTGGTTAATTAGACAATAGTTTACAAGTCACATTATGAAACTTTTTGGGAGAGATTGAACATAGGCTAAGGCACAAAACAACAATATTAGAGGATCAACATGAAACATACTCAAATACCTATTTTCTTACTTAGTCGTATAATGCAAAAATATAGAAAAGACCATAAAGATCTCCATATGCTGTATGGCTTTTATTGAGTTAGAGAAATCTTTTTTTGCAGAATCTAGAGAGGTTATGTTGTGAGTTTTAGGAAAGAAAGGAGTCCATTTAAAGTATATTAAATTGATTAAGGATATGAATGACAGAGTTTTAGCTAATGCGAGAACCAGATGGATTAGCTCACTAAATCGATTCAAGATGAAGTCCCTTGGTGTATGCTTTTTGTAGATGATATAGTATTAGTGGATGTAACTAGACCTAGAATTAATGTTGAAGTTGGAAATTTTGAGAGATGCTTTAGAATTGAAAGGTAGGAATGTAAGTTTAGTAAAAGGAGAAACAAGGATGAAGGGGCTAGATGAAGTAGAGAAGCGCGCATAGGGACTATTGTGTGATTGTGGAACATCTATTAACTTAGGGATAATTGTATACAGTTACTATGGGACCAACTTTGCTCTAAATACTAAATGTTGGGTTTTTAAAAAGGATGTTCATAAAATGAGGTAGTTGAAATGAGAATGTTAAGATGGATAAGTGGAAATATAAGGAAAGACCATGAAATATTGGGATTTGGAATGAGGAAATCCCCATAAAGATAGAGACCACTATTGATAGGAGAGAGAGAGAGAGTTATGGTTTGGTTGTGTGCAAAGAGAGCGATTAATTCCTAGAGGTAGTAAAAAAGTACATGTCAATTATGGAGGAAACCGAGAGTATGACTTCGGATAGGGTAGAATGATGAAAAGTTGGGGATGGAACACGGGTGAAATTTTGGCCAGACCGATGGTGTGGGGAGAGCTCTCTTGCTGTTTGTTATTCCAAGTTATTTAGGATTTGTCATAATTGGGAGGTTAGTGTTGCGGATTTAATGCAATTAATGGGGTTCTTCATTGGGATCTGCACTTTGTACGGGCCATTCAAGACTAGGAATTGGAATCTTTGATGACCTTTATGGATATCATTTATGGTGTGGTAATTAGGGGGACTAGGAGGATAAGATGTGCTGGAAACTAGATCAGAAAAAAGGGCTTCAAGGTTAGTATTTTTTACCAACTTCTAGGTGCCCCTCCAAGCACCAGTCATTAGTCTTTCCCTTGGAAAATCATTTGGAGATCAAAGGCCCATTGATAGTAGCATTTTTCATATGGACTGCTACTTTGGGTAAGATTTTGACAATTGACAACTTAGGGTTGAGGAAGTTAAGGATTACAGATTGGTGTTTTATGTGCAAATGTAATGGTGAATATGTTGATCACCTTTTCCTACATTGCTTCAAACTTATTGTTCATGATTTTGGGTTTGTTTGGAGTTCGTGGGGTGATGCCAAAATCTACTGTTAAGCTTTTAGCTTGCTAGCAAAGTCAGTTTGGTCGTCACTGGAATAGTCATATTTGGATGATTATCCCCCATTGTTTGCTGTAGTGTGATGTGATGCATTTGGATGGAAAGGAATAGTAGGAGTTTTGAAGACACCGAATGACCGAAACTTCTATGCCTAATCTCAAGTTATTCTTTTTTAGAACCTTATTGGATTGGTTGTTAGCCATGAGGAATCTTTCTTTATTTTCTATTGTTAATTTTTTAGATTTATGTAACTTTTGTAACTGATTGTTTACCCCAATATATTTCTTGTATACTTGGGAGACTAGTTTTTTCTTGATTTATACAATTTTTTTACTTATAAAAAAATAATACACATGGCCGACCCTGACTAGTTTATTGAGGATCTATAGTCAGACCTCAAATTTTTTCGACTACGTCTTGGTGGTGGTGGTGGTGGTGGTTTTTTCCCAACTTAGACCTTGGAAACACATGCACACACACAGTTGATCTCTGGGTGATTGACCGTTTGGTGAAGAGAATGAACTTGATGATTGTTGCCATTCTGGTGAGGGGTGGGGGATATCCCCCTGTATCATGTTTGAGAAAAAGGGTGGTCTCATGTTATCCTGTTGTGAAATTACCAAAATTTCCCACTCATGATAGAGAAATAGAAAGCAGTCGCATAGATGTTTTAACCCCAAGGGGTTGGCTAAGTGGTTCCTAAGGCCTCATGATATCCATGAGATCCTAGGTTTAAAACCTCTTGTCAGCATCTTGGGGCCACCTCCAAGGGATTCCTCCTTGTAATAAAATGGATACTTATCTAAAAAAATAAAGATGTTTCTTGCAATTGTCATAGCTTTTAGAGTCCCTTTCAAACTTCAATTCATGTGTACTTACAATTTGATGGCAGTTTGATGACATTGGGGCTCATGGAACGAAAGTTATTATCTACAATTTGTGGTTCAATGACGATGGGAATATGGAGCTCGACTTTCTATCGGATCCTGAGGTTGATATTTCTTTTCGGTGTTTTGTTTTTTTTCTCCCCTCTCTCACCCTTTTAAAATTATTTCTGATGATGTGCTTTCTGTGACTTGGTGGTTTCAGGATATTCGTAGTAGTGGGGAGACCAAGAAAATTGGCACACTCAAAGCTTGGAAGGCAATAAATGAACAGCACATTGCTCACCAATACCAATATTCACTCCGTGTAAGCCAATTATAAATAATAAATACTTGAATCAAATGTATAAGAAAGCAATTTTTTCTTAGTATAGTTTCCTCATGCTGCACAGGTATACTTGTCCATCTTGTACTTGCGGTTACCAGAAAGTTTCAACATAATATTGCGTGGGCGAGTTGTTGAGCCTCATATTATTGCCAATGATCTCAAATTCCCAGAATTCATCTTGTACAGACCTCAATGTGGTGGATGTGTGGAGGTTGTATTAAATTTTTGTCAACTCCTTTCTTATCTGTTTACTCTCTTGGTCTTTGTTAAAAATATCTGTGCATTTTAGATCTCAAAGTTGTATCTCTTTTCTATTGCCAGACAATATTGAATTATTGATGGTATCATCACAACTGCTTTTATTAGTCTAACATAACTGGATTGGTAATGTTTTCCCATGGCCTGGCTGTAGAACTCAAAGGGTTCTTAGCTGTTAAAATCCATTGCATAAAATGTCTATTTGTACTCGAAGGAAATCCTGTTTTTATATTGTGTCAGATAGTTTGTTTATCACCTTTAAAAAAAAAAAAAAAAAAAAAAAAGGTAAGCACAATACACACAACAATATGGAATTGAATGTGACCTCTCTCCATCCTTTATTAATCATTTTTTTTTTTTTTTATATATAAATCTTTCTGTGTACTTTCTTTTAAACTTTGTCTCATGATGGTCAAGTGTCTGGCTTGATACATATATGTTTGTTTTTCTGTTATAAATATTGGGTTTTACTGTCTTTGGGCAAGTCCAAAGGGATTTTCTTTAGAAAGGTTGCCTACATTATCCAAAAAAAAAAGAAGAAGAAGGTTTTTGTGGGACAGACCTACTTGTGATGCACTGTTATATAGGTTATGAATTTCATTTGGTGGTGCTTATAGAGTTTTGATTATTTACTTTGCCTTTCTTTTGGTTAACTGTGCAGGGTGAAGTTTTAACTACGATTGGGTTTCTTAAAGAAGCTCCACAAATCAGTTTTCATGGCTTCAATGTGTACCATAAAAACCGTCTAATACTGGTGAGTTCTTGGTTATTAAAAAGAAAAAAAAAAAAAAAAAAACCTGGTTAGTTTCTTTTACATTAAAAATTTTCACATTGCATTGGTGTGATAGTGTAATTGTTATAATCTGAGAATTTCTTATATAGTAGGTACATGTGACCTTAGAAATGACTCTTGATAAAAAAAATACAATTCAAGCACCCATTTGGGGTTGAACCCTTGATTTGACCCTCTACCGCCTGTTTATGAGGGAAGGAGGGACCTACTGATTACTTCAATTGTTAGCATGTAGCCTGTTTAATTCGTTGGTTGGAAGATTGTTCAATTTTCTATCAGTTCATCTCTCTCCCCCCCCCCCCCCCCCCCAACAACAAAATTTCTAATCTTATACTGTTCTCTAACAGCAATGATGTATTTAAGCCTTTGCCATTTTCTTAACCTCTGCAGCCATTTTGGCAAGTTGTGAGCTATCTAGACAGTCGGGGCAGAGGGGTTGTTGGTAAGAAGCTGATAGAGCCTTCTTTATATTAAATTTTTTTTCTTCCATTTATAGGTTAATTTTGTTAAAAATTGCAGTTGCTGGGTTTCTAATGGTTAATATATTATTTAGGTGTTCTGGAAGCAAATTTCATTGAACCAACTCATAACAAACAAGATTTTGAAAGGACTTCCCTTTTTCAGAAGCTTGAAGGTCGATTGAAGGAAATGACATGGGAATACTGGTAAGCTGTTTTTAATATGAAATAGTGTTGTATTTTGTTAGGAACCCGGTGGTTCCTAATGAAGATGGATAGGAATTGTAGGGGAATTGACTTAATTTGAGGTAATCACCTTCTATAGAGAAATAATGAGAGAGAGATTAAGAGAGAGAGAGATGCACTAATGCCCTAAGCAATTGATTTATTCTTCTATTATGGAAATGTGATTACAAGTAGGTATTTATAGAACCATAAAACTATTTTATTGGCCCACATGACCTTATCCTAAAGGTCCTATTATTCCCCATGTGCATTAATAATCCTAACATGTGCTAAATGTGATTAACATGCTTGGAATTGTAACTAACTAACTAACTAAATCTACAACAATTATTATCCATATACTTATGGCATTCTACCATTTTCCTTCCCTTGAAAACACCTTGCCCACAAGGTGTTGTTGTGAAATAGCATCTTCATCAAAGGAGATCTTCCAATGGACCAATACCTTAGTGACATTTTGATCACCATATTCATGCATTTCTCTTTGACAAGCGGTCCTGTAAACATGAAGGTTTCTTCTTCGTAGATCTTCAAACTTTGCTCGAATTTTTTTAATCTTCAAGGTCTCGTTGGTTCTTTGAACCTTGGAATGTTCTTGTATCCTCAAGACCTCATTTGATTCTAGAACCACTAAAATTGTTGGCGCTTGCATTTTGGATTCTTGGATCACTGACATGTGGATTGCGAATTCTTGAATCAGACTCTTGAATGGAAGCCTCCATTGGTGCATCTAGAATTGGTTCTTGGAAGATCATCATCACCTTCTTTGTTGGTTCTTTGGACTGTACTTCAAGGGCAGCATGTTCATGTATATCATCAACCACTTTGACACCAAAATCAACATCCTGGCTTGCAACAACAGCAGTAGATTCTTGGAACTTAATTTGTTCTTCGAGTTCCATTGAATCAAGAGATTGTAACTCATTTTCTGTCATATTCTCGAGACCCTCTTGCAATCTTGAGAGCTCTTCATTCATGGCCTTGTTAGATTTAGCCAAGGCCTTGACCTTCTCTAAAATGGCATTGTAAGATTCGTACAAAACCTTGATATTCTTTGAAACTTTGTTCACCATTTGCCGTAATTCCTTCCAAAGTTCTCTTCAGTCACATTCGTCCGTATCAAGATCAACGGCTCTGATACCAATTGTAAAGAACAGAAAAGAAATTGGAATGAGTGTAGCTGGATTTGAGGTCAGCTAGCCTCCTAAGAACAAAAGAATGAAGAGAGGGATAGAGACAACAGAGAGAAGAATTAGTTCATTAACTGTTTGATTGATTCCCTTGTACAAGTTGTTGCTCCCCTTATACTATTCCCTAAGCTCTGCCCTCTGCACTAACCAACTAACACACACAGCTGTCACTAGCAGACTCCCTAGTCCAACTGACAAGATGACTAACTTCTATCAGTGTAACTAACTCCAACAGAATCCTATTGCAGCAGCTATTTCTCCTATTGCAGCAACTAATAGAGTACATATGGTAATGATAGTGAGTACATATAGCAGTGATAGTAATCCTAACATATTTGTTGTGGTTAGGAATATATCCTTTGCTTTTCTCACAGTCTTTCCTTTTTGCCCTTCTCTTATTCCTGCTGTTGTAGCTATGACATTTCTAATTTGTTGGTTGAAACTTATCTAGGAGATTTTCATGCATCAATGGAAGTTGATTACTGAATTTTTAGTTTTACGTATTATTTGGAATCATCTTTACAGCATTTTAGAATATCTTTTATTTTTTAAAATTCAATATATAAGATTGTTTTCATTATTATATCTTTCTTCCTATATTGTTTGTCTACCCTAGGAAATCTGATTTTTTATGAGGACATCATGTAATGTGTTGTCTTTAAAATAAAAATTTACCAATTCAACGTCGCCCTCATAATTTTTCACTCTATAATGTAAATGGAAAAGGAGTATCGACTTTTCAAAGTATACAATATTGGACATCCCAAAATGGAATTGTGAACATATAATACAGAATGGAGATAGTATTAAAATAAGTTACTTTTCTCAACTCTTTTCATCAGTATTTTGTGCTCAATAAGTTTTGGTGAATGCAAGGAAATGATAAATTATGGAATTGTAAACTTGAATGAGCTTACATATGCTCCAGTTGTAGGTTATTCATAGGTTAATGTGTCATAGCATAATTTTGTAATACCTACCTGATGCACATTAATAAACTTTGGCAGGGATTACCATTGTGGGCTAATTGGGTATCAGGTAAAAAAAAAGCCTAGAGTATCAGAGACTCCACAGATTTCATCTCATAGTACTCCACACAGCGGTAAACAACATCCTGTCACATTAAATAAAAGTCCCCCTGCTATTGGTAGTATGAAAGCAGCAATTGAAAGAGCTGAACGATCAATACCCATCTCCCAAAGAAGATCTGAACAAGGTACTTTTGAGTTAAAATCACAACTCATTATTTCTAACCGTGGTAAATGTCATCCAACTTATGATGCCCTGTCTTGGCATAGGATTATGTGTGAAGAGGAAGGGACATGATGATTTAATAGAGGTAGAGAAGGCAAAAAGGCAGGCAGTGGAAGTGGTGCCACTAGATATTTCTGGCAGTCAGCTGAAAGATCCAGAGGCTGTAAATTTGTTGCAAGAAAACAAGAAGCTCCGTCTAAAGTGAGTATGTTAGAATTATAGACCTCTATGGTTATCTGCACTTGCACTTAACCACAGAATATATCACATTGAGATTCCTTTTTTATTTTTTTATTTTAAATTTTAGGTAATTTACACATGCAGCCAGTTGGTTTTGAACTCACAATCTCACCCTCCACCCACCTCTTAGGGAAGGAGGTGATAACATTTAAGATCAAGATCATTTTCTAGATTAAATGGAGAATTCAATTGGCTAGAATAATGGGAAATTCAAATTTGCCGGGATTGACATTTTGTTCGTATATTGGGAGATCTACTTCTTCAGTTCAGTATCATGTTTCTTGGCTGTTGTTGCCAAATTTGGCTGATAGAGCCGTTTTTCTTTAAAAGTTAAAACATCTAGACTAAATTAACATTTCATAATAAAGAGACTAAGTTTTAGTCATTAACATACCACAACCCTCCTTTTTCCTGGCTTGGGACCAGCTGTTAACAAAATATATAAATTATGAGGAGCCATGATCAAATTAGCCATCAACTCATGCCTACTGAAAGCATCATTTATATGTTTGTTTTATCTTTTCAGATGTTTGGAGTATGTGAAGTGGGAGGAGCAACTTAATTTAAAGGTACTTCTAATGCACCAATAGTTGTTACTAGTATTCTAGATCGTGCTTATGATTTTTTTTGCTTGGGTGCTAAAAAATATCAATATCTGTATTCTATAATTATGCTTAAAATATTTGGCGATTCATTGAATAGAAATCTACTTGTACCATGTTGTATGGACACCATATTAAAGGACTAATTATCTTATGAGCGAGCAGGCTACTCACAAGATAACCCCAAGTTGACTCTGTTTCCTGAAGCAGCTGAAGGCAAATTTCTATCCCTTTGGATGGGATTATTAGAAAAATAAATTTGGAAAATAATAAGAATCTTTTGGTGAAGAAAGGAAAGGAATTTTTTATTATCCAATACCCCTAGACTCATCTCAAAGTATGCAAAACAAAGGCATCTCAATTTTCTGTCCAAATGTGCTCCTGCCCCTTATCAAAAAAAAAAAAAAAATTACAAGTTCCAAACTTTTTGTGATTGCTATGATGCTTAGCCCTGCATAGTTTGTTGAACATTGAAGTTTTAGATTGCTATCTCATCTCCTACATTAAAGCAGTGATGTTTATACTTTTTATGACTTTATTTTGACCAGTTAATGAGAACCATTCTTTTTGTATATACAGGTGACTCGTCTCAAAACTGAAATAGAGGAGGTTCAACGTGAACACGAGCGAATGATGGCTGAATTAGAGTTGATGAACAAGGTCAAGGATGAAAAGAATGTATAAATGTAGATCCTGTAGTTTTCTTCAATTCTTTAATTTGTAAAACAGTGTTGTATTCATAGTTCAGTGTAGCCAAACAGCTTTCTTCCTTATAGAGGGGGTGAGGTCGATGAGACCATGACAGCATGCCTGGGCACAGGTGCCTTACTTTTATTCCTTTTTTTTTTTTCCTCTCCCTTCCTTTTTTATAAAGAAAAAAGGCTGAGGTAAGATTGCTTACCATTCACCCATCACAACCCGTAAAAGTGGGACCTTTGTGCACTAAGTAGACCTGTAAATAGTTAGTTAAAGCAAGGTCAAATTCCGTTGAATGTTGAACTTAAGTAGTTTCATTACGGCCGCTTGCAGATTTTCACCCGCTTCTGGGACAAGTAATTCGTTTGTACAAACAATGAGACTTTCTGAATTTGTAAAGAGCATTTTCATCTGTTTTTAAACATAGTTTCCCCGTACCCCTCCCCACCCATTTAATATACAGGAGCAACCAAAATATGTGAAGTTTTTCAAGTTCAAATATTGTTTAGTGATTCTGGGTTGGTAGCTAGAGATAGCCTCTTGCCTCTTTATCAATATGGAATATAGTATTGCTGATTGATTTGGTCTTCTTGAAGATTTAGTGTCATGCTCTATTCCTGGTTGCTCAAGGTATGGCTGTCTTGAAGATTTAGTGCCACTCTCTTATTACCGTGAAATTATCACCTCCTCTTGCTGGTGGTATGGCTGTCTAGCAGATAAGATACATGCCTTACAGCATGATTTCTCATTGTTATTCTTTACTAACCCCTCGGTTCCAAACAAGGTCCAAATGGACGACCAATTTCAGAATATTGTAAAACAGCTCTTTTGTTATGATTACACAATTTGCCACGATATGCCATGCTTGAATGTTTGACTTGAGTGGAGAGTCACGTTCTCTACCACTTAAAATTGGCTAATTCATAATTGTAGTAAAAGTTGTCCCTATAACTTCTCATTGTAATACCCAAGGCCTAGTAGTTCAGTTTTGGAGCCCCCTCCTATTTTAAATAGGAATTAAATGGCAACAGGGCAGGTTTGAGGTGGATATCTTAATTCCCGCCCACCCGAACTCATCCCTTTAACTATACTAAACAGGGGGGTTCTTTGTCCCCATACCCGCCCTTACGGGCCCTGTCCTGCCATGCCCCTAAAGGAAAAATATTAGAGGAAAATAAAAAGGAAAAACGTTCAACCCATAAATACAAATTCAACCACTGTTTTTCATTCATCCCTGTTTATCAATCATCTCCATTCCCCACCACTGTTTTTCAATCATAAATGTTCATTTTGAGGAAAATAAAAGGAAAAACAAAACAAAACACAAGCTAATAAAAGGAGAATGTGTAGTGTGACTAGTGTCAATGGTGAGGTGGAGGAGGGAGTGGTGAGGTGAGGGAGGAGAGAGAGGTGAGGTGGAGGAGGGAGTGGTGAGGTGAGGGAGGCAAAGAGGAGGGAGCGGCGGTTGAGAGTGAGAGTGAGAGAGAGAGGGAGGGGCGGCTGAGAATGAGTGATTAGGGTTAGGGAAAAATGAAAATAGAGAAACTGAGAAAGTTAGATATCTATACTTAGGGTTTTTTAATTATTTTATATTATATACGTATACAAGTTGGGTTCGAGTCGAGTAAGATTAATACCCACACCCACCCAAACCCGCTATGGGTGGGAGTTTTAAAACCCACACCCGCTTCATTTGCTTCGCGGATTGGGCAAAACTCGCCCCATTAGGGTCGGATACTTGCGGGTTGTGCAATTTTTGCCATTCCTAATTTTAAATACTTTATCTTGACTAAAATGCAAGCTATAGGATTGTGTCCCATGAATGTCAAAGAGACCACACATGATAGTTTTTTTGTTTTTTGAGAAATTGAAAACATTGTAGAGTTTCTTTTAGTATTTCCAAATTTATTGGTCATTTAAGACTATTTGTAGTTTGAAAGAACTAATGGATTTATATCTTGCATAGTAGATAACTAGATATCTTGGATTTATATCTTCACATATGTTATATATGATATTTTTTTATTAGACTTAGTAACTGTTTTAAAGATAGTAATTTGATGGGAGGATCTCTTTGATAGAAATGTTAAAGTTTAAAGATTAGAGTGATAAAAATTAAAATTTAAGGACAAAAATGACAATTCACTTAACATTAGAAAATGTAATTTATTTTAGCATAATAATAATAATAAAAATATTGGGCATTATTTGAATTTTTTTTATTCAAGTATGAAAATAAGTATCTACAAAATAAAATAGCAACTCTATCATAATGTGTGTGTGTGTTTGTTTTTTGTCATTTCTCACATCTAAATTTTTTAAAATTAATTTGGCTCCCAAATTGGTGTAATGGTTTCAATTCAATTTTTTTTTAGAGAGTTTCAATTCACTTTGATTCTTAAACAAAAAAAAAAAAAAAAAAAGGTTTCAATTCACTTTTTTTTTTTTTTTTGATACAAGATAGAATTATACTCTAACATAATCTAAGTGTATATGTGTGTGAAACTCCCTCCTGAAGACTTGAACTCTGGTCGTTGCCCCCCACACTCCGTAAACACTAATACTTATGGAGCGACCATTGGACCAAGGGTGTGCGGTGGTAATTTCAATTCACTTTATTAACTTTAGTTTGTGAAATATTAATGCTTTTTAGTTAAGGTTCTATTTGGTATTGCTATGGGAAGTAGAATTTTAGCTGAAAGATTTGCAACAATTAAGACATTTCATTCAAAAGAATTCAATGTCGAGAGCAAACGATGTTGATGAAGTATTTTGAAATTGTTGTCGCCATTAGATCACTAAATTGATAAGGAGCTTTAGACAAGAGACATGATAAAAGAGGATATAGGGTCTGTTTGGATACCGTTTATTGCTGAAAAATGAAAATTGAAAATACTGTAGTAAAATAATTTTTAAATGTGTGAATAGTGCCGTGAGACCTAGTTTTAAATTTTTAATGAAAATTTTGGTAAAAAAAGTACTTGTGAATCTTATGAACAGTGCACGGGATCTATTGAGTTGGATGCAAATGCAGTTGAAAAAGGAAATCAGCTCTTTCTGAACATTCACATAATAGAGTGAGTTGTATTTTTCTTCTAAAAAGAGTGTTATATTTTTATACTAAAACCTAATTCGTTTCTTTTCTTTTCTTAAAAAAAAAAAAAAAAAAAAAAAAAACCTAATTCATTCCATTTTAGTGGCCTATATGATTATGGAATTGTTATTATTATTATTATTATTAACTCTTTCTCTCCCTCTCAAAATGGTGTATGTTAGAAAAAGAAAGACAATCATTTATTTCAAATTATTTCTATTTTTTTGATACAAGATAGAAATTCAACTCTAACCTAATATAAGTGTATATGTGTGTGAAACTCCCTTCTGAAGATTTAAACCCTGAACCTTGCCCCTCACACCCCACAATCACTTATACTTGTGGAGTGACCACCGCATTAAGGGTGCGCGGTAGTCAAATTATTTCTATTAAAAGTTAAAACGTTGGTACAATACAATACACCTTTTTTTTTTTTTTAATAGAATCAATACACTGTATATTTTAAAGCTAGAAATCTCAGCTTTATATTAAAATTGTTTTCAGTTATTAGGGGACCTTAAAACCCGTTAATAAAAATACTTAAATGTGTGAAAGTTTAAGCTAAAGAGTTTTAAGGTCTTAAACATTTTTTTAATAAGATTTTTTTTAATAAACTTTTTAATAGTCTGTTACAAGTTTTTTATCTCTCTTTTATCACTAAAACTTTACTACTAAAATTTAATGGTAAGGTAAGAGCCTTAATGCCTTATAAATCAATGAAATTACTTGATTTCTCTTATCAATCTTTTCTCACCTACTTCTTGTAAAAATTATTTATAAAAAAATAAAAAATAATAAGGTTAAAACTATACTTCTTACAACAATTTCTATTTCTATACAACTTATCTCCTGGGGCTTTCTTGCAATTATATAATTCATTTTCTTCCTGAAATAAAAAGAAGAAAAAGAAAAAGAAAAAAAGAAAAAAAAACTAAACTAAAGCTCTTTTTCTCTGTGTAATATGATAATAGGGTGAACATATAACCGCCCGACCCAACCCGGAATGTTTTGGGCAGGTTTAAGTCTATTCGGTTTATCAGGTCTTTTAGTCGGGTTGTGATCGGTTTTCAGGTTGAATTGTGGATCACTAGTAGACCTGAATTTTTTTTTTTCAAGAACCTGATTGAGTTTGGGTCTCTCTTTCTCGTCACCCTCAAACTTGACTTGATACCGCCCTTGGATTAATTCATCGCATGTGTTCCTCTCTTTCTTTATAACTAGAATTTAAATGATTTTGTTGTATGGATTGGGATTTGAGAAGATTAGTCTTTTTAATTGATCCTAAGCTGTTCTTTTGTTAGAGTTGGAAGAGTCAGTTCATAGTCATGGCTTTGAAAAATTCTATGGGACGAGGACAGCAGATCTTTTAGATAATAATCTTTATGATTTTGAGATTAGTCTGATGTAAAATATCTTTCAAAATTGAAGTTTCCAAACTTTGATTCCAAAATTAAATTCTATTTTGAATTTAAACTTTGCTTTGGAAGAAAATAAATCAAGAGGGTGGAATAAATTCAGATTACATTTCCTAAATGATTAATGAATTTAATGCCAAAAATTTTTCTCTTAAAAGTTAAATTTGAAGTTGAATAAAATTTGGCTAGTGTCATAAATATTGAGATTTGGCCAAGTTTCCAAATTGGAAAGAGATTTGGTCAAGTTTTCAAATTGGAAGCAGATTTGGTGTTAATGACAATGTTATAGAAAATAACTCAAAAATAACAAAAGACCCAAAAATAGCAAAAGACGCAGCGCCAAAAAAAAAAAAAAAAAAAAAAAAAAAAAAAAAGGAAAAAAAAGAAAGAAACCCGACCCTAAAATTTCGGCAACATCTTGGGCGGGTCAATCAACCATGCGGTCGTGGTGTGTGTTTTATCAGGTCAGGTCGCGGGTGACTCCAAACCTGACCCGACCCGCGATTTGCTCACCAACCCCATATAATCATTTCATCAGAATTTCTCTTGCCAAGTGTATTTCATGCAGGTGAACACACATCACGAGTAATAGACGTTGCATGCATATTAAAAACTACAAAAAAATAAAAATAAATTATTATAAGATAAGCTCAACCAACTTAGACAGCTTTTCACATGTGTTTAATATTCGGGCAACTCAACCAACACTGCCCCAAACTCCATCCTCGTAAACTCCACCTTGCCCGTTGCCCGAAACCCTAGCACTACAGTTTTTCTCTTCAAAGTCTTTGAGTTTGAGCCTCTATAAATCCATAGCAATAAGCCTCACTTCAAAACCTCAAGAGCCTCAGCCACCACCTTTTTCTTCTTCTTCTTCTTCTTCTCTATTTTTATTTTTATTTTTTTGGTTGATGAATCTTCTTCTCTATTTGGTGTATACATATATGGGTTTCACAAAGAAATTTGAAAGTGTTTTGTGTTCTTTTTAGAGCTTTAAAACACCTTTGTAAGTTTTGATCATATATATATGGTCATTCACTTGGGTTTTTGTTTTTGTTTTTGTTTTTAATGTTTTGATAACTTAGGTGCAAATTACTTCCATCCGCATGTGACAAGTATATGGGCATTGCGGCCATAGTTTTGCACAAATTGACTAAAAAAAATGAAGTACCAATAATATTTGTGTGCTTTCTTTTGCTGTTTTTCTATTAGAGGTTCATGTCAATTTTTTTTTGCTTCATGAATCTCTTTAGATTTTGCCAGCGCACATATTCACCATAGCAAATCGACAAAAACCTTACCCTCTTCTTAATAAAATATGATGGTAATGTAGTTTTTACTTAGCAATAAAGTTGAGGTTGTTGAGTAGATACCAAAAGTACTATAATGCAAAAGAAGTTGGTTGGCTTAGTAGAATGATAGCAGAGAACGCACCGAACTTTTAATGGGTTGCTTTCTATCGCAATGTCAATCAATCATGAGTTGAAAGAAAACAAGCAATCATAATCAACCGAAAATGAACTAGAAAGAAAAAGTTTGTTCAATTAATTATTTGGTCGTCTACATTTTTGTAAAGGCCTTACAGTGTTTGTCGGTAATGGAATCTTATTAGCCTATGTGAGAGATACAGAAATTGGGCTTTCAACAAGTTTACCAAACCATGAGGACCATGACTCAGATTTCATGAGAGGCTTAGATTTTGAAGAGAGTTGGGCTCAAGTTTTAGAAGGCCGATGCAAAGAAGGATTTTTTTATTGTGGCTTAGAAGCAAAATGGGCCCGTGTTTCTTATATAAACCTCTAGACCCAACAATGAAAATCCTATAAATGGACAATTTATCTCGAACCCCTTTTAATCATCTTGTTAACCATTCTAATCAGTTCAAGGAAACCATTGTAAATTTCAGTGACTATGTGGACTTTTTAAGGTTAGGGTAAGAAAAAACTTGATTGGAAAATAAGAATTACTTAAAAAAAAAAAATTGTTGGTTGGAAGGATCATGTTACTATTCTCCCGTTATAAAAATAACTTATTTTATTTATTTATTATTATTTTTATCTTATAAAAATAGATATGTGAATTCAAGGATTCTCTTCTTGACCCTGATAAATAAATAAATTCAAAGTTTTCCTAAGCTTTCGAAAATAGTATTAAAAAAAAAAGACCCAATCGTTCTTTACGAGGGATTGCATAAATGGGGAGGAGAGGTAGGAGAAAGGAGGGGGAAGAAAGAGAGATGAGTATTCTTCATTTAGACTGCTAGCCCAAAAAAAAAAAAAAAACTCATTTAGGTTTATTATTTTTCAATTATCAATATTCATACATGATTTGGTAATTTAATCTTTCTAATATATATATATATATATAAAAAATTTAACATAAAGTTTTGATAGAAAATTAATAAAAATACTAGGTGATTGATCTAATCACCACAAGGTCATATGTGACATGTTTGTGAGTAAGGAATTTATTTGGTGTTTGGTCGGCCACTCTCACTTGAGAAAGAGAAGCTTCTCAAGTATCTTAGGAGCATCTCCCTCTAAATCTCAAAAAATTTTTTGCTCATAAACATTAGCTCTTATAGCATTTACATTGGCATAGCCATAAATTTAGTAATTCGGTACCATAAAAAGTTACTTTATCTATTTTACCACCACACTTTACAAAACATCCAACATTGGTGGTTTTATTTTAGCTTTTAACATAATAAAATAATATAAATAACACAATAAAATAATATATTTACTACAATAAACAATAACCGCCACCACCAACGCAATAAAATAATATAACTTTTAATAATAATAATAAAAAAAAAAATATATATATATATATATATATTTATTTATAAGATGGCTATGCACTGTAGCTCAACAACCAAATTTTTGCTTTCCCTCCACCATTGTAGCATATGCTTTTTAGTATTGGTGGAGTTAAAAATAGCAATATGGAATTTTAGCACCACCAATACTAATGCTCTAAGCCTGATGGACAATTGTAGATTAGCAACTGATTTTTTGTTATTAAAAAATTCAAGTACCTAAAATTATATAACTTCTTTCTCTTTCTTCTTTGGTTTCTTTTTACTCTCATACTATTTCCCCGTTTCTTATCACAGAACAAATGAAAGGAGGCTCTACCTCTCAATTTCTTCTCAAATTCTTCTTGATTCCTTTTCAAATCAAATTCCAACACCAATGAGAACATCAGCTCAACCAACAAATTCAAACAACTGATCAAAAAAAATCCCTCTCTTCTCTCGTTCTCTTTTTTCTATGAACGATCACAAATCTCTATCTTTCACAAAAACGATCACGAATTTCTCTCACAAAAGCTAAAATCAAATTGGTATGCCAACTTCAATCATTTGAAATCATTTTTCTAATTAGAAAATTTTGAGTTTAGAAAAATGGGTTGTGCGGTATGATGGGTTTGTGTTCTGTTAATTGCTCTTGAGAAAGAATAAAGAAATAATATTTAAATAAGTTAGAGAAATGATAGGAGAGATGCTATGTCAACAATATTTTCACAATAAATTACAGGTGGTTAGTTGTTATTCTTTCAAATTTAAATCTAACACTAAAATTATTTTTTTGCCCCAACAATAACAACCAGTAACAACTTGTCACTTAAGATTTATTGTAAAAATGTTGTGGACATATCATTTCTCGAAGGATAGAGAGTTTGTTAGAAAATATATTTGAAAAAGTAGGTAGGTAAAAGATAAATGTAACTGTTTACTCTGCAAACAGTACAAAAATTTAGAAAAGCTACTGGAGATACTCCAAAAAGGTTTGGCCTCTCACATCCACATGTATTACATTATAATTATCGCCAATTTTGAATTAATGCTACAAGATAATGAGAACATCCACATGTGGTCTTAGGGACAATATCCTAGCTAGGCTTAAGTCAATTCAGTCGACTTAACGGAATGCTGAATTGTTAGAAGTCCCTGCTTTGCAAAGGAAATGTTCACCAACTCACACCAACAAGAGCCGATGAATGAGTTCCCTTTTGAATCACAAAGAGGAATGATTTTCCTAACAATCATTGTCACATTGCAATTTTTCTTATAAACCTCCTCTCAATTCATAATTATAGTTTAACCTTCTGAGCTTATGACCAACCCCACTAGTTGGTCATCGACCTAGAAAGAAATTTGTTTATTCATTATGGATTTTACATCACCAAAGATTTGATAATTTACCACTCTTGTTTGGTCAGAGTCCTTGTTGTCATTCATCTTCTTCAATCCACCCACCCTACAATTTTTCCTTCAACCAAACGGTAATAATAGAAAAACATTAATCACTTTTATTTCTTCTCGTGGAGTAAATGTATGGTGCACATAGCGTGAGTTCTCTTCAAGTCTCAGTCTAGCAGCTCAATTCCATACAACAAAACTCATGACCCAGGCCTTGAGTGCTTGACACAAAGAAAGAGGGAAAAGAGGGGGGGGGGGGTGTTGTGGGGTGGGGTGCAGCTATGAAGAACACGTAGCCATCACCCATTGATAGATTGTAAGCTTGGAACATTTATAGGTAGGTTGATGAGGTCTATAGTATTAGTGTGATGTCCCTTTGTCAAAGCGTAAAACCAGTTGCAAATGGAGAGGGGCTCAAAACCACTTCAACCAACCAACTTCAGAAGGCTCCTTTGATGTAAAAAAAGTTTGGTTAGAGAAGAAAAATGGAGGTAAGTAAGGCATAGCACTCCTATTTCCAAAGGACTATTTGAGTGATTCAAAGGAAAGTTCAGGGACATCAGTGTATCCATAAGGCAAGTGTTTGACCTAAAGATCCACTCTACTCCATTATAAAAAGAAAGGTATGATTGAGGAAGCAAAACAACAAATTGAGAAGCAAGTCAGTAAGGAAACAAGAAAAAGTAGAAATTACAAATAATTGAGTGCTTTCCCATTACTGAAAATTATCTCCACACTTAGCAAGAAATCAAAATACACAACCTCATGGCTGTCTTATCCTCCTATCACCATTCCTATCTCTCTCTTTAAATTCAAAACTAGCACTAATATATTTTAATGGGTGAACAAGTTAGAATTTCCAAAAATTAGTCATTGTCTATAATTGGTACTAATTTGTTGTCAAGCAACTACACAAGGTTGGGGTTTTGTCTCTCTTTGTGTGGATTTTGTTTTCAAGTATTGGATTGGACTGCCTCACTAGCAATTAGAAAAGTAATCTTGATTAGAGTAGTAGAGTATTTGCAGCAATGTAGCTATATTGCTATATTTTAGCTCCTCAAATACTAAAATGATGCTCCAGCAGTGGAGCTAAATCTATTTTTTTTTTAGCTCCATTGCTACAGTGCACATCTATAGATAGATGTGCACTATTTATGAGAGCTAAAAAAAAAAATTATTTTATTCTACAGGGTTGGGGTTTTGTCTCTCTTTGTGTGGGTTTTGTTTTCAAGTATTGGATTGGACTACCTTACTAGCAATTAGAAAAGTAATCTTGATTAGAGTAGTAGAACATTTGCAGCAGTGTAGCTATATTGCTATATTTTAGCTCCTCAAACACTAAAATGATGCTCCAGCAGTGGAGCTAAATCTATTTTTTTTTGCTCCATTGCTACAGTGCACATCTATAGATAGATGTGCACTGTTCATGAGAGCTAAAAAAAAAAAATTTTATTCTACCGGCCCGATTATTTTATTAACATCGTGCCTCTCTCTCTCTCTCTCTCTCTGAAAGCTCTCATCTCATCTCTCAAAACTCTCTCAAGCAAACTCTCTCAACGTTGTGCTCTAGTTGCTAGGTTGTGATTGTGCTTCGGCCTCGTGGATCGAAGTGGCTTTCCGTGGATCATGGTTGTGCTTTGGCCTTGTGGATCGAAGTGGCTTCCCTCACCTCCACTTCGTCGCTGGGTCGTGGTTGTGCTCCAGTGTGCGTTGGTATCGAGGTTGAGATTGGTGTGTGGTTTCAACGTTTGGGTAGCTGGATTTGGGTTTGGTGGGTTTCGGCGTTTGGGTTGTTGGATTTTAGGGGTCACGGTGGAGATGGTGGTGGTGGGTCGTATCGACGTGGGTCCAATTTGTGATTTGTGGCTGTGGGTTTGTTTTGTGGTGTGCTGTGGGTTTGTTTTGTGGTGGTTGTGGTTGTTGGTGGTGGTGGTTTTTTTTTTTTTTTTCTTTTGCTGTGGACTAGTGGTGGTGGTGGTGGTGGTTGTGGGTGTGGTTGTGGTTGATGGTAGAGGTGGTTGATGGTAGAGGTGGTTGTGGTTGGTGCTGTGGATGTTTTTTTTGGGTAGTGGGATATATTATTTTATTGAAGTGGTTATCTTATTTTATTGTGATGTTTATATTATTTTATTGTGTTGAAAGCTAAAATTAATCAATTTCTGCAGCATGTGTGTAGGTAAAATAGATAAAGTAACTTTTGGTAGAACTAAATAACTAAATTTTTAACTATACTGCTGTGGATACTCTAGGTTAGGTAAACTCCCTAAAGCAAATCTGGGCCTAATTAAGGTCCATAGTCCATACTATAACAAGGACCTTCACCCAAATTAACACTTCTACTTCAATCCCAATTTTTTATCCGCTAATTAAACATCACATCTTTGGAAATGTCACATTCTCATTTTTCTTGGGAGGTGATTACCATTTTGAATTGTGATGATACAAGAATCCACCTAGTGGGAATGTCGGAGTTTTTGTACATGAAATGCACATGTATCTTTGAAAAATCCGGGATCAATGATGTAATTATTTTCAAGAATGATATGCTATATAATCAATTATATGCAAGAATGTTATGTTATCAGGAATTTGATACGAATGCGACAAAGAAACTTAATGTTCCTTGGAATCCAAGGTTCTGAGTATATATGATGCTTAATTTCATACTAGTTACCAAGATTCTGAGAACCATATGATCGGTTGAGGTTTTCGCTTTTTAGTGCAATAATAGGCAAAAATTTGTCGTCTGGTTCTAAGAAATATAACCAATCAGAATCATCAGATGTTTCTGGCCATTAGATTTAGACTTGGCCTTATGTACGTAAAAATGTGTCCTTTAGATTAGAGCTGAATAAACAGTGCTTATATCAATTGAGCAATGTTAAAAAAAGTAAATTTCCATAATTTGTTAAGATGGCATGTGTAATTGTGTATTTTTAAGAGTTTTGTAGCTGTTTTTGGCCATTAGATTTAGACTTGGCCTTGTGTACGTAAAAAGGAGTCCTTTAGATCGGAGTTGAATAAACGGTGGTTATGTTAATTGAGCAATGTTAAAAAAGCAAATTTTCATAACTTGTTAAGTTGGTATGTGTAACTATGAATTTTAAAGAGTTTTGTAACTCAATTAATACTTTTTGGCGTTTCTAATGAAAAGAACTAGGATTCAAATCTTCCAATCAATTTTTTTTTTTTTTTTTTTTTTAAATGGTACGTGTAAGTTGTTATTATGAGCCCATTTATTTGGGTGTTTGAGTTGGGCAAACGTACGTTTTAAGACCAAAACTTGAAAACTTGTTCAAACGAACTCTATATCAATTTAAATTTTCACTTGGACTTATCTTTAACGCCATGTTTACCATGAACCAAGCCAATAGTTATGGAAATTTCTGCGGCCTTCTATTTATTTTTATGTGCATGCCTCTATCCAGAGCCAAGTACATCATTAAAACGCTTTTGGCTGCATTGCATGTCTTGGCACATTCCTTTTACGGAAGGAAATCAAGCTTTGGCCATTATTTTAATACTAGCTAGGCAGATCTTAGCTCAATTCCAAACAGACTCTATAAGTGATTTCACATAAGGCCATGAAAAAAAATGGATCTTTAGAAAACACAAAAAAAATAGATTCAACGCAAGTGCATGTTTTCTTTAACAGGTACATCTATAAACTCAAAAAGTCAGAACCCTACAGTGCTTCACAGTTTGAGATTGCAGTATAGAGCCTTATATATAACACATCCACTTCTAGAAACAAAGAGTGATAAGAAATCACAAGAGAAAATAATGCATAACCAAGAACATAGAAAATAGAACAAAGAAATAAAATAACTACATAACTTTAGAACAAAAGCACTTTACATTGCTTCTGAGTCCATTTTGAGTTGGAATATGCATGCTATTCCAGAAGTTCGCTTATCTTGTGAAGAGACTGGAGACAAGGAGTTAACTTTCCAGTACTCACCCCTTCTCTTCTCATCTCCATAGACCCATTTCCCTTCCTCTCTCTTTTTCTCAGTTCCACCACTATCTGCACTTGAAATTGAAACTTCTCTCCACTTGCACCAGATTCTCAACATGATGTAAAGCATCACAAAGCATATCACTGTAGAGATAAAGACAATGACCACTATAATTCCCACCACTTCAGAATTGGATAGCTCTTTTTTTCGCTGCCTCACGGATTCTGAGCATGATAATAGTGGTGGACCACATAGCCTATCATTACCCAAGAAAGAGCTGAGTGGGAAACCAGAAAAGGTTGAAGGTAGTTGGCCTTGGAGATGATTATTTGACAGGTTTAGCATGTGGAGGCTGGTCAGTTCACCAAGTGATGAGGGTATTTCTCCTTGGAGTTGATTAGAAGAGAGGTTAAGTCTCTCTAACTTAACAAGGTTTCCAAGAGAAGATGGGATTTCCCCGATGAAGTGATTTTTACTCAAATCCAAGATCACTTGTAACTCAGTGAGGCTTCCTAGCTCAGATGGTATTGAACCTGTCAAGAAGTTTTCTGAGAACCTCAGTTCATAGAGCTTCTTACACTGTTGGATTGTTGAAGGAATGGAGCCCGAAATTTTGTTTCTTTGCAGTGCAAGGACATTAAGAGAAGTTAGATTTCCAATCTCCGGTGGGATCTCTCCCGAGAGATTGTTGCTCTGGAAAGAAAGTTTTAGTAATCTTGAACAGTTTCCAAGCTCTGCAGGCACTGTTCCATAGAACTGATTGGATGAAAGGTCTAACTCACCAAGTTCTTGTAAGCTTCCTAACCATGGAGGCATTGTGCCTGTGAACTGGTTATTGTTAAGTAATAGGTGTTCAAGTTTTCTACAGTTTGAGAGTTCAGGTGGCAGTCCTGCTGAGAGATCGTTGAATGATAGATCAAGAAACTTGAGCTCTGTGAGATGGCCAAATATGGAAGAAATGTTTCCAATGAAATGATTTTGTGCAAGGCGGATACGGCTTAGATTTCTTGACATGGCTAGTGTAGTGGGAATGGGACCTGAGAAGCTGTTGTTTGTTAAGTCTAATACAGTCAAAGCATTTGAACCAGAGAGTGGAAAGATAGTTCCATTAAACCTGTTGTGAGAGAAATTTATGATTTTGAGGCTTTTGAGAAGAAAGAGAGAAGTGGGAAGAGGTCCTTCAAAGGAGTTGTTATAAAGAGTAACGAGGCTCAATTCTGAAAGGAACCTGAATGTGGGTGGCAATGATCCAGAGAGCTTGTTATCTGCTAAGGCCAAAAACTGAAGCCTTTTGCAGTAACCCAAGCTTGGTGGTATTGGACCTGACAGGTAATTCTGCCTCAGATGAAGCCGAAATAGATTCTTAAGCCTCCCACTTGTTGCTGGAATGGACCCTGTAAAATGGTTTCCAAAGAAATCAATTGCTGTCAAGTTTGTGCAGTTTGTTAACTCTATAGGTATTTGTCCTGACATCTGATTTTCATAGAGGGAAATGACACTCAACATCTGTAGCTTCCCAATCTCCATTGGAATTTCACCTGTGATTAAGTTGTGAAACAGAAAAAGATTTTCCAAATTACTCATGTTTCCTATTTCACGAGGTAGAGCACCGATGAAGCTGTTATTATTGAGTGCGAGATCTTTCAGGTTCTGTAGTTTGTCCAGGAGTGATGGAAGTTCTCCTTCAAACCTGTTATCAGAAAGGTCTAATTGTTGGAGTGAGGAACAGTTGAGTAGCTCCAAAGGGAATTTGCCCGAGAGCTTATTTCGAGCCAGAAGAAGTTGTTGCAAATTTGAATTTCTTAGGCAGAAGTTGCCTGGAATGCTACCTGTCAAAGCATTGTTAGAAAGAACAAGGGATTCAAGATTCTTTAACTGGCTATTGAGAAGGCTTATGGCTCCTGAGAGATTGTTTTCTGATAAGTCAAGCGTCTCAAGCTGAACCAACTGGTTAAGCTCTGAAGGAATTTCACCACTTAATTCATTCCCAAGCAAATTCAAGTACGTCAGATTGGAGAGACGGCTTAATGCAACAGGAATTGATCCAGAAAGGCTGTTGTTAGCCAGGTTAAGAATTTTCAGTGATTTAAGCAATCCCATTGACGAGGGGATATCCCCTTGGAGCTGGTTGTTCGAGGCTGCAAAGTTTTCGAGTTCTTCACAGCCATGAATCTCTTCTGGTATAAGGCCACTGAGACTGTTATTCTGCAAATCAAGAAATATCAGATGCTTCAAATTACCAATCCCAATTGGAATGCTTCCATTAAATTGGCTATAAGCAAGAGCCAATACTCTCAACTCAGTCAAGTTACCAATAGTTGGTGTAATTTCACCTGTCAACAAGTTATTTCCTATTTTAAGAACTTGCAACTTCTTCAGTAGACCAATCTCTGCAGGAATCTTACCAGAGAGGTAATTTGTAAAGAGGAGCAGTATCTGTAGATTTTGAAGCTGTCCGAGCTCTGGAGGTATCGAGCCAGTGAGGGAATTTGAGGACAAATCAAGTATTTCAAGTGAAGTGAGGTGCCCAAACTCATGTGAGAGTGAGCCTGATAGTCCTGAACCAGATAGATTCAAGCCCAGAATATGAGCCTGATCATCTGAACATGTCAGTCCATTCCAGCTGCATATGTGAACTTTGGCAGACCAGTTCTCAAGAACTCCCGCGGGATCAGTGAGTTCTGATTTAACTCTCAGCAGCCAATAAGAATCTGTTGAATCATCTCCAATAGTAGCAGCAAGAAAACTGCTAAATACTACAAAAAGCAGCCTCAAGTGAGACATTTGAATGCTGTCCATATCAAAGCATATGGCCAAGATTGATTTGCAATTCAAGAATCAGATACCTTACTAAAGATTCAATGCTATTACTCAGGGAGCTTAATCCTATTTAGAAAGGTAAGGCAAAAATAACAAGAGAACCTCAAGTTTAACAGAATCAGCAGAAAAAGCAGGAATGGATGGAATAGAAACTCGTAAGGAGAGAATTTGAATCAGAGATAAGACAGGTTTTAACTGCTAGGGATGATGGAAGCTAAGGGGATTAAATAGTTTTATCGAAGTAGGCCTACCTAATCAGTTTGTAAAGGAAGCTAATAACCATAAAGTTATTAAGCTTTAGCCTCAAAATTTTCACTAAAGGCAGGAGCTGTCCCTTTTTTTTCCCCTCCACCTTTCAGTTCTAATAAAAGGTGTATATGGCAGTTTTTTTCTCATTTGTCTGCTCAAAGCAATTATGCATTATTCTCTCATGTCTTAGTAGCTTGTGAGATGAGCAAGTGCATTGATAAGATTTTGATGGGCATGCTGAAGGAACAAAAAGTTAAGAGAGACCACTTGTGCTGAAGTGAAACATATAATTTGGTCTCTCTCTTTTCTTTTCTTTTTTCTTTTTCTTTTTCTCTAGGCTCTACTTGCTGTGAAGTTTAGAATGGATTTCCACCATAGAACAAAAGATTTTCTGTAGCTGTAAAAATTATAAATGAAAAATAAAAAAGAAGAAAGATTCCCTATTATGTTTCACATAAAATTTTGTTTTAGAATCTATTAGAATTATTCCAAAAAAGATTTTGTTTTACTATGTAAGAGAAGTGGTCAAAATAACCTCATGGATTGTCAACCAAATAGGTATAAACCCATCATGTTACTGAAATACTAGGATGCTTAAGTTGATAATTGGTCACCCTACATTTTTAGCTTTGCTAAACAATTCCTTGACAAAGTTTATTCGGCTATCCAATGGTGAGTATTAAAACATCAAATCAAAAAATAAAAGAATACAATCAATGAATCTGATTTAGGCCTTTTTTTCTTTATGTATTTATTTTATTCCTTTTGCGTGTCTCCAGCTTTGCAAAATTCCATCTCAATCTAATGAGATAATAGACTGTTCCAAACATAAAATCTCCTCACTCTTAACCTAAACTATACCTAATTCCAGATTAAATACAAGAAGAAAACAGCAAAACAAAACAACCACAGTGCTCAATTTCACATGACAATTGATACCAGCTGCATCAATCATGTTCATATACAGATAGATACAAGAGCATGTGAGGTTGGTGTAACACATCAAAAAAAAAATACAGCATTAGCCCTATAAGCCTAATTAAATTTAGCTCTGAAAGACAGTGAGAGAGCCTAGTTTTAGTGAATGGATACCTGCTGAAAAAACAACCAAACAAAAGAGGACAAAGAGCTTCACCTCATTTTAATTTTCTATGACTCATAATTTTGTCCTCTTTGCTTTCACCTCTAGTTTTCTATCTTCAACTTTGCTTAGTTTCTTAGGATTTAAGCAGAGAGGGAACCAATATGAATGAGAGCACAACTAGGTGTGTCCCATCAACATTCAGACAAGGAAACAAAGTATGTTCTATCTGGACCATTTGTTACCCAAGTGCTTACTATTTACTTTCCACACGCAATATGTAGTTCAGAAACATCTTCATGTGTACAAATCTTCATGCTCAGGATATGTCCACGTCCTATTTTTCTCCATGCCATAAAATTGGGTTTGTTAAATAAACATATATATTACATTCTCTTCATATTCTACTCACAGCTACTGCAGATAATGAAAGCCATGTAGCAAGAAAGATTCCTTTCTTTTTGGTCATATCCAAGAACAAACATTAATAAATCATCTTACAAAATCATAAAGCCATGCAAACACAATATTCCATAAGTCAAATGGATCATTCCACAGGAACTTTTTCCATTTTCTACCTAATTGAAAGTCTGAACATTACCTACTCTGGAATTTAAAAGGAATCTCGAAGATGGTTAACAAAGACATACAGCCAAAGGAGAAGGTAAATTATTGAACACATCGATAATAAGAAACTAATTATATTCTGCTTTTATTTATCTTTCAATTAAAAGGAAAAGGGTCCCCAAAAAGTTATATTATCTGGTAATAAATACTATTAAATACACACTTTTTGATAAAATAGAATCAATACCAATATAGAATGAAGGAAAACTATATTTTCAGTAATTGTTTTACTTAAATTCAGTGAATCCTTTGTCTGTATGGTAAAACAATAATTTATTTATTAATTGAGGACCCCTTAGGCAGAGAAAACAGGCAATGGCATTACCTAAGTGAAGATATTATATGATATATCAAACTTTGTTGAAAAGGGAATGGTCAAGTCAGATAGTATTAGTATTATTTAGTCTCAACCACTAACCACTATTTCTTTCTTATGTTAATCAGCCTTTTCAATGCTTTCATACTCTAATTGTTTGCATCAGTTGTTGACTAATCATGCTAATCTGCCTTTTCATATGATAGAGTTTACATCATTCTTTTATTTATATAAGATGTTGACCAAGGTGCTCTTTAGTTATAGGTTTTTCTAGTCTTAGTAGCCAAATATTTTCAGTGCCTATTGGGAGCCAGATCACTACGACCAAATATCAGAAAAGGATTTAATAAAGCTTCTCCATTTTTACACAACCACTTCTAGTTTTTCATCACCTCTAATTAGAGTATTCATATTTACAAATCTTAAATTTGGAGTGTACTCTAGTATGGAAAAAGCAGGAATGGTTCTCGAAGAATTGAATAATGTAATTTTTTTTTTTTTTTTGTTGATATGATAAAATTTGAATTTACAGTATCTAGTATTCTAGTTTATGATAATTACTATTTACCATTGAATTAAGATACCAACAATAATCAAAGAATCGAATAATGTATCTTTTTTTATTTATTGACATGATAAGATTTTACTATCAAATTAAAACATTAATGATTTTTTTTTTGTGTCTGTGTAAGAGTGTTTTGGTCACAAGTATATTGTTAGAGGAAAAGAGATTTCACCAATTAATTGGAAAATATATCTGAAATGAAAAATACATATTTTTTAAAGATATGACAAGGATGCAATCAAAGTCATCTAAAATTTTAAAAAATTAATCAATTATTATTTTCAATGTTACTAATATATATATATATATATATATATATATATATATATATATATGGTATGGCTGCATGTTAAATATGTTGAGTATAGGATCGAAAAAGCTTAATGCAATGGGAGTAACGTAATGAGAGAGGAGTGCACTAAATCCCCAGCCCCCTTTTGATTCTGCTATTGGCATTCAAATTCAACGAAGGGTATCTGCAAGATGAAATTTTAGGGAAAGTGCAATGAATTTTTATGGCAAGAAGGTCAAAAGAGTTGCACCCATATCTTTATCACTTAAGGCCCAACAATTTCGTATACATGCGTAGAAAAGAGAGAGAGAGAGAGAGAGGTGCTAAAGATTTTGCACCCGTGTGGTAGTGCTTTGAGCACTACCTTAAAGACTTTGAATTTTAAGGTTCCTAAAAGCCTTGAAGTTCTTTCACAAAATCTGTCATGTTTGACAATTTGCGAAAGAGTTTTAGGATTAAAAAAAACAACTTCAAATTAAAGCCGGAAGTCGGAACTTTAGAAGAGGGTATATTCATGTTTCGGCTGTATAGTCACTGTATATACTTATGCTCTCACAATATGTGAGATCCACCGCATGTTGTGAGAGAGCTGAGTATAATAAAAAAATAAATAAATAAATAGGGATGTTTATCCCATATTGGTTGTATGTGTTTAGTGTTCGCTATTTATAACTTCAGTCTATAACTACAAAAATTAGGCCTTTCTGATTTATGATGCATATTGCATAATATCATAATGTTCATTGATTTTCAATATTGCTAATCAAAATCTAATTTCTTATAGACTCTAGTGGAAGTAGAAAAGCCTTGTCTTAGTAAGATTTGAATGATCAACTTTATTACAACACGTTTGGTGCAACTTTCTACTTATGTTCTATTATGGTAGGTTACTGCATTGTCATCCGACATTTTTTGGTGTCATAATGTCATTTCCATCATTCGGTTACACTTGGGTGTCCATTGTCATTTTTCACTGGTATCATGTTCACATCAACCTTACCAACTTTTTGGTGGGCCGACTCATATACTGTATCAAGGTAGGTGGATACAATCATAGGATAGCAAATTTCTCTCTCTCTCTCTCTCTCTCTCTCTATATATATATAGCTAAAAACTGAAGCGTAATATTTATTATTACTATGCTTCTATTAAGACACATCAGTAGCCACATCATTCACTTCCAACTCTCTCTCTCTCTCTCTTAACTATTTTTCTTTTTATTAATTTTCTTAACTTATTGTTACATATTCTCAAACCTTTTCCCCTCCCTTTTACCTTTTCATCTTCCCACTACTAACTACCTTAATATCTCTCTTCCTCTATTCCTTTATTTTCCTTTAATTTTGGCTATTCTTATTCTCATCTTCTTATTATAAATTTCCAATTCTCTCTCAAATTCTGTGCATAGATTTCTCACACAAAAAATGTTATTTCTCTCTCTCAAATTTTTTTTTTTTTTTTCATTTTTTGGTGGTCTTGATTTCCTATTATGTGACTCCCATGGATTTGTTGTGCTAGAGAAATCATGGTCCACTCCCAATCCTTTGTGATCATGGTTCAGTGTATCAAAAGTTTTTTTTTCTTCTTGTATTTATCATTAATATTTGTTTGCAGCTCATTTGCATTAAGCCACATCATAGAATTCATGTTTGTGATTTCAGTAAATCTGATAATAGATATGGGAGTAAGGAATAAGTATACTACCAATGCTTGGAAAGCCTAAGTATACCACTATTAATTGTCAATTACAATTGTTGTTTATGTTATCATTGTTATTTGTTGAACTGAAGTAATGAACCTATATACTTGGCCTAAATTGAACATGACCGTGCCAAATTTTGAGATGCATATCTTTTTGAGTTATCAAATATGCCTAGACCATATGAGTTTCTAAGTCTTCATTTTTTTTTTCTTTGGTTGAGATTATGAGTTCCTTTCCAAAGTATTATTGATAATTGTGAATTGAAGAGTTTCATAATTATTTTCCTTCTTTTTTATATATATTTTTAATTCTTTACATCCTATAATGTGGTTGATGTGGTATGGCTAGCCTCATATTACACTATAAAAAAATGCAAGTATATTTTCAGTTATTGAATAATTAACATTCTTTTGTAGGTTATTGAATTATTTCAATCTCATATTATCAACGTAAGCTATTTTCAAAGTTTATTTTAAGCTGATGAATTTTGATGTATTTTAGAACTTTACTTTAGATTGATGTGATTTAGTTTTGTATTTTTATGATGGTATTTTTTTTTCTTTGATTTAATAGATGTCATCTTATTACATTATAAAAATAGTTTATTAGAATATATCATTGTTATATTATATAGCATGACTTGAATAATTTGATATTTATTACTATATCTTATATTTTTACCTTTTTTTGTTCTTATCTTATTTTTTATAAATTTGTTTCTCTGTCTCTCTCTCGATTTTTTATTCTTTCTTGCAACTCTATTTTAGGTTGACGAATCATTATATTTTTTAAAACTTTATTTTAGGTTAATATGTTTTAGTGTTACTGTGGGGCCTGAAAATTGGAATCCCGGCCCACTTCACATTAAGGGCCCAAAGCCCAGGCCGAGGAGCCCTATCTTCAGGGACACATAATAAAAACTCCTTGAAAGGCCTAAGGATGTGGCCGAGGACGACTCTATGCCCGACATCTCGCAAAGCGCCCAAAGGAAAGGACAGATTCAGCACAGGAGCAGCACAGGGGGAAAGGCTGCCAACACCTTAATGTGGAGCCCATCGCCTGACAAACCTATACTCACACCCTGCTATCCAGCTCTTTCCCAACCACTCCAACGTGAGGGTTGATAAGACGAGTAATCACCCCAAGTAAGGAGAAACTGACACGTATCTGAGGAACGGGAGAAAATACCAATATAAAAGGAGGGGGGATGCCCAAAAGAAGGGGGGGCAGACACTGCTACCAAGGGGGAAGGATGAGACGCTGCTCGGACTAAGTCCGAGGAGATGGACCTTTCAAACCCCATCCATGTAAGATAGGATCCTTCAGGCCAAATTCATCTACGCATGGGTCTCCATGAAAACTTGGATCAAACCATTGCCTAGCGCCCAATGTCATGCCTTTCCAAACCCACTCTCTATAATCATATTGTTTGGGCCCTCTACACGCGAGCCCAACGCCATCCTTGGGTCGTGAAAATCGTGTCCTTACAGTTACATTTTTTAGTTTTCCATCACAAGTAATCTCTCTCCCTCTTATAGCTTTGGTTTGATTTTTGTTTGAATTACTTAGTTATTTTGTAAGTGAGAATTTGAATTTATATAAAAATAAAAATAAAAAGTCTTGGATATGTATTTGAATATGCCTTTCAATTATTTGAGTAATTGCAATTTTAATATGATTTTTTATTATCATAATAATCTTCTTTAAGAGAATGAAGAATTCGAATGATTTATTCAAAACTTAAAAAGTTTAATTGCACAAGAAAAAAATTAGAAAAACATAGTGCACTATAACATAATTTCAAATAATATGGACCACCTCATAAAGGAATAATATCAATCAAATGCAACCCAAAATAATATAAAGATACATTGGTATAGTTAGAAAGATGAAATAATTTTATAAATTGTTTAATTTTTAGGGAGAACAAAATTTAGAAAACAAATTATATTTTATACCACAATTATAAAATAATTATTTATTCCCACACATCATGTGGGTTTGCAACTAGTATATGTTTAAGAATAATACACTAATACCACAACATTTTCATTGCTTCTTGAACAGGCAAGTTGTTATTTCACACGGGCTTTCTATTGACTCCGCTTTATTATTCACCATTGACAACTTAGCACCTCAAGACTTCGTCGGAAAAATTGTCTCTCTAGACTTATTAGAGTCCACCAGAATTTGAATGCAAAAGAGATTTGGGTAATTCTTCTTTCATTTTGGCCACTTGCAAAGCACAAAAGGCAGGAGTGTTTTCAGAAAAGGAGATATCCTGGGTTTAAACCCAGAACCTTGATTGTAAAGTGCAGAACCAGATGCATGAGAAAAACAAAAAATGTGAAGCACCTGCTCATGCAAGCTCAACATATATGTGGCAAAGTACAATAATGGTATCTAAAGCACATTGCAACCTGCATTTTCAACACATTAGTCCAACAAAAAAATTACAAGAGTACAAAAGTATAAACAAAGTACTCCGGTAGACAAAATTTGCAACATGTTGATGACAGAAAGAGCTTAATGCTCAACAGGCTTGCTCATGTTTTTACTGTTCTAGATAACCTTAAAAAATGCACATTTGTCAGGAATATGATCAATCTGTAGTTAAAATGTTCTATATACAAGTAACAGTGGAGCTTGATGAACATGTAGACATAGAGCATATCAATTCTCACAAACTCAACTCTCCTGCATTTAGATTTTTTTGCCTCAATCTCGTGCAATCACCTTTTAATTTCCTTTAGACGAGTTAATTGCTTCAATACCCTTTTCATTTTGAGTTCCCAGCAGAACATAACTAAGCTAAGAGTCCCCCTCCAGATTTATTACATCACCTGAAACAAGACTAACTGCAGTGTTGTTCTCTATTAGGTGAGGTGATAATTTTACCAATCGTTTTCTGAAATTCTTCACTCCACACTCATGGCAGTAGAAGGGAAAAACCTCATCAGGAAGCTTGAGAGAGACCATATGCAGATCACCCCAAGGAATTGGAGGACATTCAGCAGCGTACTCAAAGAGCTGTTTATTGCTAAGTTGTGCGAGGTCATTTCAGCTCCTCTCACTGTAAATGACAAGGCTGTCACCAGTTGTGCTGCTCTATTCAGCTGGTGCAATCTATAAACCTGTTAAGAATAAAGACCTCTTTACTTTTTTTGCTAAAGACCTCTTTACTTTAAATGAAGATTCCACGCAGGTCTATCCCTAACATCACTATTAAAGTTTTTCGAAGGAACACAATTTTAAAGTCTTTTGACTGATTCAGACGCCAAAACAAAAAAGTTTTAAACCATTAACCTGAAAGCTGCTAACCAGGCAGCTTAAAAAATAAAAACTCTCACAAACAGTTAAACAATGAGAAAAAAGCATGCATATCAGAGTGGATCAGATTTTATCTTTTATCCATTTTCAATACTGAAAGAAACACCAAAACAAGTTTGGTCAGAAATGAGTGGCATTGCCCTTACCTGAAAGATAATTGGAATAACAGACCATGAAGGGGACTTCTTATATCTTGCATACTGCTCAAATGCAAATTGGACAACAATTCCAACCAGGTATGGAGCGAGAGTTGCAGATGCGGCAGGACCAGTCCAAGGCCAAACCAAACCCATTGTCACCATAGGAATTATTAGACTAAGCACCAGGGCAGCTACAGAAGATATACGCTGTCCTAAATGAGTGACCAGGGTTCTGTTAGTGCCTGTAGCAGAATCTGGCTCAATAGGCCTCCTTAAGTGGTCTATTAGAAGAACAAATACTGCAACTCCACAGTAAAAAAGAGCTTCTGTGAAGAACAATATGAGGAAATCTGCAGATGGAGAACAGAAAATAGCTTAGAGACTGAAACAATTTTAACTCCTAAGCCAATTCACAGAAAAGGATTTAAAAAATAGATGTTTTGTATAAGCCAAAAAATCAATATGCAATCCATAAGGACAAGCCAAGTTTGAATTTCAGAAATTGTAAGACTCTAGCATTTGAATCTGACCAATTGAGCCAACTACAGATTGTTCCACCAATCCATTCCATTTTGAACCACGTCCTGTATTACCTTTAGGCTCTCACAAACACATTGATGTTATTCCCATCCATGTCCTTGTTGATTATTGCCCTTTCTTTCAAGAAATTTCACCATACCATTAATCATAAATCCCTGTTGAATAAGCTTTTAAGTTCACTTTCTCGAACAGTGCATATATTTTCTAGAAACTTTAGCACCATCATATCCACCTAGTCCTCAGCAACTAAAACACTCCTCAATAAAACCCAAAGCATCCTAAATAATTGCCTAGTGTCCACCAGTAATTGCCCTGTCCTTTGTCCCCCCCCATTTCTAAAAGCAGCATCAAATTTCACCTCCTATTACAGTGACACATCTGAAATTACAGGGCAGCACATACAGTGATACATCGCAAGACCTAGACAGATTCTGGAAGAATATAAAAGGTTATATCCAATCCACAATGCTCCCAGTTTTGTAAGGTCTAGGGTAGGTGATTGGAACTTGGAAGGCCGTCTTAGCCTCTCTCTCTCTCTCTTTTTGAGAGGCTAAAGCAAAATGACTAGAAAAACATATAAACCATCCCCCACACCACCACCACCAAATAAATAAATAAATAAAGAAGGAGAAATCACCTTGCCTGTTCTTTCATTATCCAATGTCCAATCTTTTGTTTTATTTTGATATTTTGTTAAAAGCATGTTTTAAAAATTCAAGATTCTCACTGAAAATAAATAAGGCAATTCACAAGATCAACATAAGAATGTGGGGTCACCTGTCAACAAAGAGTCCTCAAATATAGTGGATAATATTCTGCGCAAATAAAGTGATGGGAAAATGAAAGAGGCTACAAGGACGGCTGGACCAACAAACCATAGTAGGTTGCTTGGGCTCTGTTGTGGGTTTGATATGACGATATCATTCTCCCTTTGATAAGGACGGATATAAAATGAAATTAAACCCGGCTTCCCACTAGTTCCCTCAAAACGGATATTTGGACTGCTTGTGGGAGAGACTTCTACAGCATTAGGATGATTATTTTCTTGCTCTGAAGCATCTGGTTTGACCTCACTGTATTGTGTCTGTTCTTCAGAAGAAAAAGCACAAAGAATGCTTCGCCTCTTCAGGAACCTTCCATTTAAATTCAGCTTTCTTGCTATGCACTGGCATGACTTGACTACAATACATATTTAGAGCCTGAATTATCAATGTGGAACTTTTCACAGAACAAATCAAAGTAAACTTCTTATATTTTAGGCAAGAAATACTCAACCAAGTCATTCAATATCTAGATAGATGAAGAAAGGCCTAGCAGCTATATTCAAAACAGAGTCCAAAAGCTTTCATGTTATTGTGATTTGTATTTAGACTTCCTAGTTTGAATAGTTTGCAGCTAGGTCAAAGAGAAATGAGTGCACCACCTAGTTTGCAGCTTAAAGAAAATTTTAGAATTTTGAAAACTATCAAACAAATATGGAAGTTACCTTTAACATAACTTAATTGCTGACAACCATGTTGTTGTCTCTCAAAATATCCTCGTGATAAGCTCAACTGAACATCAAAGTGAAAAAGTTATAGGGAAGACCAATTTGCACTTTTTAAATAAAATTACTTGCCACCCAGGGGAGAGAGGGGGGGGGGGGTGGTAATCATAAATAAGATTAGAAAAAAATAGCAATTCCAATAACTGAGTTTCTTCAAATAAAAATAACCTTTCAAATAATAATGCGAAAATCCACAGAGAAGGATGTAACACAATTTCTAGTATGGCTTCATACTTGACATTAAGCTACTGACATGCAGAAGCACAATTAGGTGTAATACCATGCATCCCATTCATGTTTAGGGCAATAAAACTATAAAAGTACCTTAAAAGAACTTAAAATACTAGGTCAGCAACAGAATCCTCTAGTTTCTAAAAGCCATGCCTTGGGTGTAAGTTTGTATTCCTAATCATTAGTAAAAAAAATTTATTAGCATTTACGCAGTAGCCATCCTAGCCATACATTATTTACGCATAGATTTTGCCTTTTCTTTCCTTTCTATATACTCTTATTTATTTAGCACCAAAAAAATAGCTAATTAAATACTACCACCAGTTTCTTTGCATAGCTATTTAAAGATCTCTTCAAAGCAAAGCAGTTGTTGAAAATACAGTGACATCATTTAGGACCTCTATTTACTTATTTTTAATAACTAACAACAGATGTGACCTCTACCAAAAGGATGAGACTATGGACAAAAAATATTACAATAGAGAATGAGGAAAAGAAAAAGAAAGAAGGAATGCAACCTACTAGGAGGTGACACAGCCAATACAAAAACCAAGCCATTGAACAAAGTTCTTTAAAGGCAAGGTTCTTTTGAGCATAGTAGAATTAGTATTATTGGTAAGTTACAAACGCACCTAATGGGTCTTGAACCCACCTCACCCTCCACCTAATACTTATAAGGGGAGGTGTCAGTTGAGCTGAGCTCATTGGCTTGAATAGAGTAGAATTAGTGCACATAGAACTAAGTGATAAGCCAGGCTCCACATTTCCCCTCTGCCATCTATATGGGGCAAAGTTCAGCAAAGTGGCCCATTTACAAGTTATAATGCCTAGAGTTCAGAATCCATGTAAATACATTAAAAGTAATATTTGTACTTCTGGTATTGTAAATGATTAATGATTATGCACACTTACTCTCCCAGTTTAGGCATGTAACATGATATCAAAAAGCTGCAGGCTCTATCATCAGTTTCAAATTTTGTTGGCATTGATGATGATAAATTACCACTTATCATAAAACTTTAAGTGCCAATGGCCTTATAGCCAAGTGGCATCCAGGTTCCTTTGTAACTTACTCAGGAGTTCTATCCCCCGCACTTACCAAGCAAAAAAAAAAAAATCATAAAACTTTAAGTTAGAAAAGGATGAATTTAACCATTTAATTAATTATTCTAACATTCTCCCTTGCATGCGGGCCCCGACTCCCCTTAAATACATGGGCCCCTACACATGATTTTTAGCTTTTTTTAATGGGAGGTAGAATGGAAACAGTGTTTGAACCCAGGAGCCACTTGGTCCAATACCCCCTTCTTTTTTTTTTTTTAATTAATGGCATTTTATCTAAAAAGTAGATTACTCCATGCTCACGATGTTGTGACGAACACAAAGTAACCTAAACAAATTACAAATCATAATAACTCATCAGTTCTTCCAAAAGCGTAAGCTTTTAGGAAATGGTGAGTTCAATCATTTATTTGTCAGAATTTTGGCATCAAAATTCAATTATTCAAAGGTCCATAAAACAAATCCATTTGCAATCAACAATCTTATTAAAACTGCCTTCTCTTTTATTTACTTTTTTCTCTAATTATAATCTCATGAAAAGTGTTAAGTACTCTAATTGCAACAGACAATGTTCTAATGATACGTATATTCAGCTACACATTGATGTATCACCAAAAAATGCCTATTCAAAGAGAACAAATCAAAAGTGAAAAACAAGTAAGATTAATCTGCCCCCATTTTGTATTTTGAGTTGAACAAAACAATAGGGCTCTACAAACAATCCTATCTCTGCGCAATGGCCACTACTAGACCACACTGCCAATCTTAATTGAAACTACCTGACCCTCCATTTTATTTTATTTTCTAACATTGGCAACATCAATAGGCAGTGTAAATAAGCACTGGGAATCAAATTCATAGTTACTGAAAAACCCTGATGCATGCACACTCATAACTTTGACCCATCAAATTTACTTGTTAAAAAAAAAAAAAAAAGAAGTGAAAACAGAGTAACCAAACTGAAGTAGAAGCATACCTGGGAAATTTTCGTGGATTGAAAAGGAGAGGAAACAGTTGCAACGAAACCAGAAAACGAAGAACTAGCTTTTACAGACATGTCTGAAAGCAAAAACAAACAGGACAAGAGTTTGTCACGGACTCAACCACTCCATGTCAATGAATTTTAAAGCAAACCCATTTGATTTGGAGAATATTTAAGAGTACCCATATGGGAATTTTCTCGAGAAAGAAAGGAAATGGTGGGAAAAATGAGGGATTGTGAGTTGTTGGTTTTGGAGTTTTTTAAGAGAGAGAGAGAGAGTAGCGGCTCTCTTTTGGACAATTAGTCCTATTACTAAGGTCATTATCAGCAAAAAAAATAGGCCATTTATCGGCCAATCACTCTTTTCAATTTATTTTTATTTTTGATAACCACGACGGGAGGGGTGAGATTTTAGCATGGTTTTTAAAACCCATACGGTCAAAGAATCAGAAAAATTTAACTGATTTTTGGATTTTATTGGACATGTTTAGGATTTGATTCCTAGTTAAATCAACAAATCCAATCTAATTTTTAAAACCATAGATTTTAACCTTAAAAGTTTTTGTTGAAAATATTACAAGATGTCAATTAAATTACAAAATTTTTTCTTTTTTACCAAATTCATTAATACACCATTTTCTTTTAATCTAAAATTTAATTCACAGATAATAGTCCACTTTTAGTCCCTTAGATGATGGGACCAAACTAATAAAAAATGACATGTTGTCACCCCATAAGTACTAAAAATGATCGCTTTGAAATTTTGAGGTGGAGTAGAAGAACAATTAAGGAGGCTCTAGGGAAGCTGCGAGATGTGAATGTTCCTTCCTAGGGTTGGTATGAATTGGGGTCATTTATTGTGTATGAGTGTATTTATGTAAACTTGGATATCTTCAAAAATTGTTGGAGGGAAAGAGACCACTTTGAGGATAGGACCTTTTTTGGGTAGCACTTACCCATTTTTTGTTATCCATGTGATATACTTTGCCATAATGATTAGGGTGGCAAAATTCTCCACTATGTTGGATACATCTCACCCATTTTGTCCTACGTAAGTTTTTTCCACCGCAAAAAGGCGACAACATGAGATTGGGACAAGTTTTGCTCGTTTTGACTCATCTTGTCCAGCCCAACCAGGAATGTGTGTATGTAGTTGGATATATATTTTTTCAATTTATATAATTTAATTTTTTTATACAAATCCTTTTTTTTTTTTTTTTTTACATAATCGATTACCATCCCAAAAAACTTGCTTTCTTTCTCTCCCACCTATCATTCCTCCTCTAGTTCATCTCTATATCATCAATGTCTAAATCACCTAATTATGGGTGGCAAAATACCTCTAATCTGCCCTATCCCATATTTTATGCATGCTCAATCATGCTCATATTCTATATGCACATACAATATTAGAAGTTGCTTTGAACTATGAGTTTTATCATTTTAATTTATTTATGTAAATTTTTTAAAGGACAAAGTTCAGCTACAAAATTGATTGTAGTCAAAATTAGTTGTAGCCTAAGGCTACAACCTTACTCTACAAAATAAATATCACTACATGTTTTGAAAATCTAATAGTTGAATTGCATTTTTTACGCTCTCAATACACATATCAAATTTTGTGTTAATCGGATATTATTTACTATATGATCTATAAGTTTATATTTTATGCATAATTTTAAATTACAAAAACTTGCAATTTAAACAATTTATTGATGACATAACTATTGATCTTTAATTTTTTAGAAATTTTGCAAGCATAGAGGATATAAGAAGAAGATGTAATCTAATTGTAGATTTGTCAAAATTCACCTCTAATAAAAAGATATTGAGTAAGGTTGTTGCCTTAGGCTATGTAAGGACGCGATTCGTGGCGGACCGTAACAGTGTCGGGTTCGCACGTGAAAAGGCCCCTAACAACATCATTTGTAGAGCGTGGGTTTGGAAGGCTAGGCCTTGATCGATAGGCGGTGGGTTTTTCGCGGTGTTCGTACCAGTTTAAGTTTTCCTACACCCCTAGAGTCTTTCTCCTGAAGGTGGGCTGGGAGGCTCTGATTTTTGGCCATTTTTCCCAACCCCCTCATTGGTACACCTTCCTTTTTATTATATAGTCCGTCTTGGTTGATCCTGACCCTCCACTTGTAGGTCAGGCAGGAGCTTACTTCTGTATCCATCCCATCAACCGTCCCGTCTAACTTTCTATTAGTTGCATGGACCGACGTTTGCACCGCCCAAACGTCTTTTCTCATTAACCAGCTTTGGGTATTGGCAGGTGCATTTACTAAAGGGGGTGGGACGCACTTTCCTTGGTCCGAGTTCACACCCTGCTTCCCTTTGGGCCCCATTCCGTTCACATCCCCTTGAGGGGGCTGTTCGGGGATTGCCTACACCAGGGTGTTGGTCTTCCTGTTGAAGCTATGGAATGCCGAGGACAGGGTAAGTTCTCAGCCGTTCCCCTTGCTACCTCGGCCACTGATCATTCGTCTTCGGCAAGGTACCTCCTCGGCACGGGCCCTGGGCCCAGATAGAGTTTGGGCCGGACTGCAGAACTCTCGGACCCACAATAGCCCTTCAAAATCCTGCTATCCGTCCCCTCGGACGGATAGGAGGGTTTTGATGACATCATGGATCTGCCAATGCCTATCAATCCTTGTCATCTAGCGATTCCCGAGGTTTTTCACCTGCCCAAGGCACGTTCCTAGAGCCGTTGGAAGGCGAAACGTGGCCTCATTAAATACGGGCGGCTTGGTGCTTCCCACGTTCAACGGTGTGATGGAAATCGAACTGTGGTGATCTCCTGGCCTCTTTGGGCGGGAAAAAGGGCGTGCAGTTTACCCTAGAAAGTATAAAAGATTTTTTGGAGATGGATCCGTCTCTCCAGTTCTATACTTAAGAGTTTTAGTGCGTGTATCCAGGGTTCATCCGAACTTCCGCCCAAATTCAAGTCTATCTCAAGCACATATAGCCCATCCGAAGCGTAATTCTCTTTTTATGTAAGTTCCCTATCTCTATTAACTCACGTTTTTTCTTTTCTGGATTTATTTCTCTTTGGCTCCCTTTCTTTTCCGTCGCGGGTTAGGTTTGTTTTAGTAAATGGCAAAGGCGGCTAAATTGAGATTGAGGAAGTTGGTCGATTCTGAAGAGGCGATGAATAAGTTCATCGTTGATTATAGGATTCCCCCCAACGTAAGGCTGGAACACTGTAAGATGGGGGAATGGCACATTAAGAGGGGGACGGGCGCGGTTGTAATTCCCGTCCTCGCCTTTGTAGAGGGAGGTATGAGAATCCCTATGGGACCAGTGACAAGGGGTTACCTCAGGCATTTCCGTTTAGCCCCTACCCAGTGCGCCGGCAACGTTCTTAGGATTTTGGGTTGTGTGGACGCTTTAAACGAGAAGATGGGTTTAAGACTGACCCACCATGATGTAAACTGGTGCTATAACCTCCAAAAATTGAAAGGAAAGACTTACTACATGAGGTAGAGGGATGATAGGATTCGGTTGATCCAGTGCCTCCCTGATTCCAACAAGGGACTGAACAAGGATTTTCTTATCGTCTCTAGGGAGTGGCATGATGGCGATCCATGCCCTGTAGTAGAAGGAGAACCAGGTGGGGTATTAGGAATGGAAGAGGGATAACCCTTTAAACCACTCTAACCTAACTTCCTTCGATAACTAATTACGCATATATGTTTGTTGCTTTTGTAGATGAACGCGCCTATAAACGGCATTTTCATTTAGTCAATCGGGCAGACTTGGAAACCGTTTTACAAGCGGCAGTTTTTGTGAATGACAGTGATGGCCAAGTCCGTGCAGCTCACAAAATACTAGGGTACCCTCCGGTTCAGAAGTCGTTCGGGGACGCGAAGCACGTGATTAGTGCCCGCCGTCCTTGGCTTCCAAAAATTACCGTGGTAGAGAAGGGATTTTTGATTTCGCAGGAGCCAGCTGTCCCCAAGAACATCCCCTTGGCGGGCCCTTCTTTGTCTCATCAAGCAGCAGAGGATGAAGGTGAGCCAGATCAGCCGGAGGAAGGGTTCGGGGTATTTGACTTAGTCTACCAATCCGAGGACCCTCCTGGTGACCTAGCCTTGTCCGAGGCGGAATTATCATTAATAGGCACCTCTTCTCAAGCCGAGATGGGAGTCAAAAGAATACCTTTAACCCCCCTTCTCCAACTCCTCGAGGACCAACCAGGGAAGGATAGCCAGGAGGCACCACAACCCAATGCTCCTCTTCCACCAGCTCGGCCCCTTACAATCCAAACCAGGTCATCCTCCACCAAGTCCCAACCACAATCCACCCGCTATGAACCTCCCACCTCCTCCCAACCAGCTCGGTCTCCTCGACCCGAAGGTGCTGATTCCAAGAGAAAGAGGATCCCCAAGGGCAAGGACATCGTGGACGAGGGAAAATCCCAACCTCCTAAGGAGAAGGATGAGACTCCGCCCACAAAACAACCGAAGACCGGACCCCAAGGCAGAGGCAAAGGACCCGCAGTTCAAACCTCTCAAGGCAAAGGAAAAGGAATTGATTCCCAATCCCTTCCGAGCGCCTGGCTTCCTGCCCCAATGCTTCACGGGGGTCCATTACTGGAAACTGCCTCTCTGAGGGACCTTGGAGACGGCGAGGGTGGATACGTGGCAGATGCATTAGGGAGAACCATGCTACTCCCTAATGACATGGAAGAGCTGAAGAGAATGAGGATGCAGGAGGTTTTTCTCAGTACTAAGAGATACTTGGGCATGGTAAGATTTCTTGAAACCTAACACTTTACTAATTCTCGTCACCAGTTTGTCACTCACTACACGTTCATCTTTCTTGACAGGCTCTCCAGGCAACCTATAGGATGGAGGAAGAAGTGCATGACAGGAGTAAGGTGGCCGAGAACGAACGCAAGAGGCGCATAACGGCCTCAAAGACTCTCGAAGCTTCTGAAAAGGAACTTGCCAAAGTCAAGGATGACTTAACAATGACCACTCGCGAGAGGGATAACGTCTCGGCGGGCCTTGCCAGTGCCCAAAAACAGGCCAAGGACCAAACCAAGCGCGCAATTGAAGCCGAGGATCAGCTGCAAATAGCCAGAACTCTGATCGAGGATTTAAATAAGCAGCTGACCACGGCTCTGCATGAGAAAGGAGTGGCAGAATATGCCCGTGATGAAGCCGTAAGGGCAAAGCAGGAGGCCGAGTTTGCCAGGAATGAGGCAGAAGCTGCCAAGAATACGGCCGAGGACGATGGTTACAACATGGGAGTAGCCGAGACCCAGGCCACCCTTAAGGCGCAGATCCCTGGTGTGTGTAGGTTTTATTACTCCCAGGTTTGGGAGGAAGCATTGAAGCGAGCTGGGGTGGATGCCTCATCTGATTTGTGGAAGGCGGAGAGCATATTCTACCCGGCAGCCATCCGCGAGGCCACTTCGACCAGCCCCGCGGCTACTCGTGATCAACCCGAGGAAGAGATCACCCCGTTGGAAGACTTGCAGGCCAGCGGTTCTTCTAGCAAGGCGCCCAAAGAAGGAGAACTTCAGGATGTGACAGTGATATCCCAGCACACGGATTCTGAGGCACCTAAAGAGGTTGCCGAGCCCGTGGTTGGCATTCAGGTGCCTAATACAGAGGAACCCACCATACTTGCAGAGCCGCCACAGGCCACTTCCCTTGCTGTGGTTCCCCAGAGTACCAGTGCTGGTCCTGTTCAGCCTTCCCCAGAAGGGACCATCCTTCCAGGCACCGAAGCTGAATCTGCTCCCATCTCCCAAAATGTCACCGACAAAGAAGCAGAAAAGTAGAAGCCCTCGTTGGGCTTTTTGTATTCGTTTCTATTTGAACGATTAACTTGTTTCTTTTCCTTTCACAAACTTCCTAATTTATTGATGGTTTACAAGCATTTGAACATGTATATATGAAATCTTGCTTTTCCTTTTTCCTTCTGATTGCATCGTTAACCGCCCTCGTTGATGCGCACTATTTGCTTATGAACTCTGCGCTGATTTATTCTAACATGTACAAATAGCTATGCATGTAATACATTCATCATCATGTTCCCCGAACCCTAATTTACTTGCGCCCACAAAGGCCTTAGATTTATTCCTAACCTTCGTCTTACGAAGATATAAGCACCATTTTTAACGTCACGCATAATAGCTAAAACTCGCTTAGTGCCTGGTTTTCCTCATCCAAGTAGTTGGTTTCCCCATAGGCTTGAGTCCGAGGACCATGCAATGCCTTGGTTCTGTCCAAAAACCTAGTTTTCCTCGTCCAAGTAGTTGGTTTCCCCAGAGGCTTGAGTCCGGTGGACCATGCAATGCCTTGGTTCTGTCCAAAACCTAGTTTTCCACATCCAGGTAGTTGGTTTCCCCAGAGGCTTGAGTCCGAGGACTATGCAATGCCTTGGTTCTGTCCAAAACCTAGTTTTCCACATCCAGGTAGTTGGTTTCCCCAGAGGCTTGAGTCCGAGGACTATGCAATGCCTTGGTTCTGTCCAAAACCTAGTTTTTCACATCCAGGTAGTTGGTTTCCCCAGAGGCTTGAGTCCGAGGACTATGCAATGCCTTGGTTCTGTCCAAAACCTAGTTTTCCACATCCAGGTAGTTGGTTTCCCCCAGAGGCTCCGTTCCGAGAGTTGAGTCCGTGGACCATGCAATGCCTTGGTTCTGTCCAAAACCTAGTTTTCCACATCCAGGTAGTTGGTTTCCCCAGAGGCTTGAGTCCGTAGACCATGCAATGCCTTGGTTCTGTCCAAAACCTAGTTTTCTCTTTGTGTGGGATCTTGGCTTTAGGGGAGTTAGCTCCGCAGCCAAGCCCCTAGAGTTTATCCATACGGTTAACGTTACCAAGTGCCTATTTGCTCTTTACGGGGGACCTTGGCTTTAAGGGAGTTAGCTCCTCAACCAAGCCCCTAATCAAGAAACGTAGTCTGTAACAGAACTTTGTACTAGAACTCTATAACCAACGGTTAGATATAACGAAGAAACTCTATTGACCCACTTCCTATACCAACACACAAGCCTTCCCACAGACGGCGCCAATTGTAAGGACGCGATTCGTGGCGGACCGTAACAGTGTCGGGTTCGCACGTGAAAAGGCCCCTAACAACATCATTTGTAGAGCGTGGGTTTGGAAGGCTAGGCCTTGATCGATAGGCGGTGGGTTTTTCGCGGTGTTCGTACCAGTTTAAGTTTTCCTACACCCCTGGAGTCTTTCTCCTGGAGGTGGGCTGGGAGGCTCTGGTTTTTGGCCATTTTTCCCAACCCCCTCATTGGTACACCTTCCTTTTTATTATATAGTCCGTCTTGGTTGATCCTGACCCTCCACTTGTAGATCAGGCAGGAGCTTACTTCTGTATCCATCCCATCAACCGTCCCGTCTAACTTTCTATTAGTTGCATGGACCGACGTTTGCACCGCCCAAACGTCTTTTCTCATTAACCAGCTCTGGGTATTGGCAGGTGCATTTACTAAAGGGGGTGGGACGCACTTTCCTTGGTCCGAGTTCACACCCTGCTTCCCTTTGGGCCCCATTCCGTTCACATCCCCTTGAGGGGGCTGTTCAGGGATTGCCTACACCAGGGTGTTGGTCTTCCTGTTGAAGCTATGGAATGCTGAGGACAGGGTAAGTTCTCAGCCGTTCCCCTTGCTACCTCGGCCACTGATCATTCGTTTTCGGCAAGGTACCTCCTCGGCACGGGCCCTGGGCCCAGATAGAGTTTGGGCCGGACTGCAGAACTCTCGGACCCACAGGCTACAACTAATTTTATAGCTAAGCTTTGTCTGTTTTTAAAATATTATATTTAGGGTAAAATACAAAAGTCACCATTGAGGATTGAGTTAATGTAAGGCACTACTAAGATTTTTTTTTTTTTTTTAATTATCTAATCTGCCCCCTAAGTTCAAAGAACACTTGTCATCATTTGGAAATTTTCTTGGGCCTCCAAGTCCTCTACTTCTTTCTCCATCTCTAACTATTACCATCTATCATTTGCTATTCAAACACTCCCTTGTGTTTGAAAAAATTGGTTTTTGGGGGAAAATAAAACAAAGTTAAGTGTCGATTATGCTTAAGGGACAAATTAGATATTTATAAAAAATCTTAATGTTACTTATCAATAGCCCAAACTTCAGGTTGGTTTTTATTTTTTACCATGTTATTTATTTACATTATTAAATAAATATTAACTAAACTGGTCGCTAACCCATGCGATGCACGAGAAAATTTTTAGTAACTATAAGATTTTAGCAAATCAAATGCCTTAAAATTTGAAAATCTTAAAGAACTTACATTAGCACTCATCATTTTGTTTACAAAGTCAATACTAAATAGATCTACAAATTGCATTCTCATATCTTCTGTCATTTACAAAGTGACAGAACTCTTTTCATTACGGTTTGCATCCTTCTATTTTTTATTTTTTACCATTTTATTTATTTGCATTATTAATAAATATTAACTAAATTAATTATTACTTCACCAATGCAACTATAGTCAAACTCCATTCAGACAAAAAAAAAAAAAACCGATAACCAATCCTTTTTCTCAATTCTTAATCTGCTCATGTTTTAAACCATGTTGGTAATGTTGGCCCAAAAGTCTAAACCCAGTCCATCTACACAGCTCCTGAATTCGTGAAGGCCGAATACCAACTCATGTTAAATTTTTGCGCTGGGCATAATCCGTACAAATTCCACTGTTGGCCAAACAAACTAGGACCAAGTGTAGTGGAAATTGAAGATGCTATCTCATGGCCCATTTCAACTTTAGGACCAAAAGGAAAGATCTTAGATACTGAATAGGGAGGTGTCATTTACAAAACTAAGAGGATCACCAAACTACATAATAGTATACATGTTGGTTTCAATTTTATGTTATATTGTTATCATCATACTTAGAAGTTTGAACTCATTCAACATAAACTTAAGTTGATTCCTTTGCACTATGCTTTAGATCAAAGCATAGATGCTTCCTACATTTAAGTTGTATATTACAAAAATTGTTATTAATTTATATTTTAATGAAATATAGTGTAAAATAGATAATTTGATGTGAGGTGTTTTGAAAAGCAAGTACGTAAAAAAAAAAGAAAAAAAAAAAGTAAGTTCTTATGCTAAAATAGACAGAAGTTTTTGCACGAGCTGATACGAATGCTCTTAAAAATGATTGTCCTTTGCCCTTATAGCAAACAAGCTAAACACAATAGTCCATACCAAAACCTGCAATGACATAAAAGACAAAGAAAATATGCTTCACTTAGTACAATTATGCTACTTTTTATATTGGCTTCATCATATAAATTGACAACAATTATAAGATATAATAAATTTTACAACATATATTAAAACAAAAAAAAAATGATAATTGACTTCGATGTAGGGGTACGAAGGAAAGCAAAACTCAAATGATTCAACACTTTACTTAAATGTAGAGTAAACTAAAACAAATGAATCAAGAATTGATAACAGGTAGTGGTTAGTCAAGAAGTGTTCACTTTACTATTAATCTTCCAACAACAGAGTGAGATCCATCCAAGAATCTCTACCGTATCTATATTTTGCCTTAGCTCAAATGCATCATAAATCATAAGTCTCTACCTCTTTGGCCTTTCCCTTTATTGTCTGTTTGGTTTGAAGGATGGAATAGTGGGAGAATAGAAAATGGAAAGATGATGGAAAAGTGGGAAGATAGAAAAGATTTTAGTTTTCCTCATTTGTGTTTGGTTGGAAGGGTGGAAAAGTGGAGGGATGAAAAACTTTTTTATTTGGTCGGAAAGAGAAATGGGAGGATAGAAAATGGAGTTTGTATAAATTTACTTATATGTCCTTATTAAAAATAATGTTCAATTAAGAAAAAATAAGGCAAACAACCAACAACAAAAAAAAATGCAATCATCCAAAGTTTATTAAAAATGAAAATTCATGTTTGATAAAATATAAGAAATAAATTTAAAAATTTAAAAAGAAAAAACGTTCAAAAAAAAAAATCACTGTATGGTACTATGGTGAATCACGAATTCATGAATGCACATCATCATATTAAAAAAAAAAAAAAAAAAAAAAATCAGCGTCCAGTGAAACTGTGAAACCCAAATGGTAGGCAAGCCACATTTATTACGCTAGGTTGAGGTTGCCAAAAAAAAAATAGTAATAAAAAAAAGAAAATGTGGGCAATTTTGTCCAACATTCACTACCATTTTCTCTTCAATTTGGAGAGATAGTGTTTTGGAGAGGGAGGAGAGAAAACTGGTGGGTCCCACCAAAATCTCTCCTCTTTTCTACCCTCAACCAAACAACCAAAAATATCATTTTCTCTCAACTTTTCTCTCCTTCATTTTCCATCCTCCCTAAAATCACTCCAAACAAACATAGCCTTAGAGTCTGCCACTTAAATCATGTCAGTACTCAGTACTACTAGCAAGAAGCTCCATATTCTAATTACAAAAAACAAACTAAAATTATTCAATTAAGAAAAAGTTTCTCTAGTTTTTTTTTTTTTGAATTTTATTAAATTACAATTTTAATCCCCTTTTTTAAAATTTTTTTAAGAATAAGGATTATCTATTTAGATTAGGGGTATTTTTGATATTTTATGAAGTCGTAACTAACTTTCTGAATCTTCTTAATATATAGCGATAAAACGACGTTGTTTGGGTTTAAAAAAAAAAAAACAAAAATAGATACTAAAACGATGGTGTTTTGGACTAAACATTAAATTTAATATCAAGTTCAATGTGACGTCGTTTTAACATCATATTTTAAAATATATTTAAAAAAAAAAAAAAACACAAAAGAACAACATCGTTATATTCTAGGTTAAATATTTGCTCTCTCAAATTATATCACACACACGCTCTATCACTCTCTCACTCCTCGTCCTTTACCCCTCGTTGCTGCTTGCTACCACTGTTCACCAAGTGTCCCCTTCTCCTCTCTCCATTTTGTCACAAAAATTCTCTAAAGATGGTTTTGAATCTCCATACCTAGTGTTTAGGGCTATAGGTTACTATGCTTCTCCAATTCTCCTTGCTACCAAGTATGTGAATTTATTTGATGCTTAATGTCAAACAACTATGTTTTTCGTTTCTATGCTTTTTAGAAAGATTGTGAATTTTGGTTTAAGATATTTTTTTGTGGGTATTAGAGAAATATTAGGAATATGTCTGTTTCTTTTTTTAAATGATTATTTGGGTTGAATGATTCGTGGGTTGTTCCTTGTGGTTTTGGGTTTTGTTTTTTTTGAATATTTAGACTACTTTTTTTAACCGAAGTAATTGCACTGAACAGGTATGTTGCACCGCATCTTGCGTAGACTGGTTCTCACCCCTCCATAGGTGAGTTGTGGTGCTAAATAGACCCCCAAAACTAGCTGCACGCACCGTGTACACGTTGAAATTAAGTTCTTATGTCTAAAATAGACAGAAATTTAATTAAGTTCTTATGTCTAAAATAGACAGAAATTTTTACATGATCTAATGCTAATCCTCTAAGTTTAGCTTAATTTAAATAAAATGTCATATATTGTTTCTCGATAAGTTGTTTCTCTCTCTCATGTAAATCCACTACTCATAGTCTATACATGTATAATTGTGACAAAAGTGATGAATCTTTATCTTATACTAAAATTTTTGGATTCATTGCAATTCTACAATACTTCTCTATTTATTAAGACCAGCATTTAAAATCTCTCACCATCTCTTTTCTCTCTTGTTCTCATCAGCCAAAACAACAAGTCTTTCCTTTTCTTACTTTCTTGCTTAGGTGAGTCATCTCATTTTATTTCTTCGCTTGTTATGTTGGGTTGACATATAACGTAAATGGTAGATTTGTATGGTTAATTGTTTTGAGATTTTTGTGTGTTTTTTTTTTCTCAATTTGATTAGATTCATACGGTGTGTTTTTTTGGAGGTGAAATAGAGTGGATGAAAAACTTTTGAGAGAAAACGGAAAGGAAAACTTTTTTGAAGTGTGTTTGGTTGGGTGAGGAGGAAGGAAAATAGATAATAGGATCCAAGTGTTTTCTCTCTGGGCCCACCAAAAAGTTTTCTTCCCAAAATGAAGAGAAAATTAAAGGAAGAAAATAGGTTCCTTAATGGACAAAAATGTGTGCAGTTGCACATAGGCAATTCGTCCTTTTTTTTTTTTTTTTTTTTTTTTTGCTTTGCTTTGCTTTCCTGGGCAGTGGCACATTGCCTTTTTTTTTTCTTTTTTCTTTTTTTCCTTTCCTAGATGTTGCCATTTTTTTTTTTTTGGGGTGTGAGTAGTTTTTTTTCTTCTTCTTCCCTTTTCCTTTTTTTTTTTTCTTTTTTTTTTTTTGTAACTAAGACATGATTTTTTTTGGAACATTGATTTTTTTTTTTTTAATAAATTGGGTGATTGCTTTTTTTTTTTTGGTTGTTTGTCACTTTTTTGTTTTAAATGGCCATCATTTTTTAACAAGAGTATATGAGTAAATTTATACAAACTCACTTTTTCCATCTCTCACCATCTCTTTTCTCTCTTGTTCTCATCAACCAAAATAGCAAGTCTTTCTCTCTCTTACTTTCTTGCTTAGGTGAGTCATCTCATTTTATTTCTTCGCTTGTTATGTTGGGTTGACATATAACGTAAATGGTAGATGTAGATCTGTATGGTTAATGGTTTTGAGATTTTTGTGTTTTTGTGTGTGTGTGTGTGTGTGTGCGCGCGCTTTTTTTTTTTCTCAATTTGATTAGATTCATTCGGTGTGTTTGTAAAAACTTTTGAGGCAAAATAGGAATGAAAACTTTTTTGGAGTGTGTTTGGTTGAGTGGGGAGGAAGAAAAATAGATAGTATGACCCAAGTGTTTTTTCTCCGGGCCCACCAAAAAGTTTTCTCCCCAAAATGAAAAGAAAACTGAAGGAAGAAAATAGGCTGCTTAATGGACAAAAATGCCCATGTGCAACTCGTCCTTTTTTTTTTTTTTTTTTTCATTTTTTTTCCCTAGATGTTGCCTTCTTTATATATATATATATATATATATATTTTTTTTTTTTGATTTCCTATGCTGTGGGTGTGATAGTTGTTTTTTTTTGGAACATGATTTTTATTTTTTAATAAATTGGGTGATTGCTTTTTTTTATTTTTATTTTTGGTTGTTTGTCACTTTTTTGTTTCAATTAGCCATAATTTTTTAACATGGGTATATGAGTAAATTTATACCAACTTACTTTTTCAATTTCTCCACTTTTTTACTCCCAACCAAACAAAAATGAGAGAAATTAAAATTTTTTCTATCCTCTCACTTTTCTATCCTCTCACCATTTTCTATCCTCCCACTTTTTTACCCCACCAACCAAACGAACCCTTAAGTTATGTGGCCAAGAAATAAGATAAATTCCAGGCGAAGAAAGAAAATGAGTTCAAGAGAGTTCATATGTGCCGATTTACACAGAAGCTAATCACATGGTGGAATTAGGGGATTAGGATAAAAAGGTAAAAGAATAGGAATGTTTGTATGTTATAACTTAACTTAATGTTGATTTTGATTAAAAAAAAAAAACCCAAATAAATACTTCATTTCTAAAAATATTCTAAAATTACTTCATATTATGTTTTAGATGCTTGCTGGACTTTTGTTAGATGCCTGTTGGTTGTAGTAGTTGCTACGTTTGAAAGCAAAAGCAAAATCGTCAGAGGTAGCAAGCTGTTACAATTATCTCCACAACAACTTATCCATATGAAGGATCAAAAGGCCAATGCAAATTATGGAGGAGGGTAAGATTTTCTTTTAATTAAAATAGATGAAAGGAATATTATAAGTTTGTTTGGGTGTGTAGAGTGTAAGATTTGACGAATTTCAAGTAATTGTAAGGGTGGTGTTGAGAAAACTTTAAATACCACTTTCATAAAATTTTAAAAACTTATCAAAAAAGTTAGTATTTTTTTTTCCATAAAAAAATTTTCTAAACCAATAGTAACATTTCGCTTAATTATTTTAATAGTATTGCAGAAATACATATGGCACCTTATCATTTTAGGTAATAAATCTTATTAATTAAATTTATTATGAAATTCACCGTTCATTTAGGTCTTTTGTACAATTTTGTTAAGAAATTGCATTTTAAAATATTTTTTCCTCTTATGAAATAATGTATAAAATTAATACAAATATTTTACAGATTTTTATGTAAGATTTTTTTTTTTCAATTATTTTTTCATAGTTAATTGAACACTTAATGAAAATTTTTTAATGGAATTGGACGATACACTTGGATTTAATAAATTTAAAACTTAGAGGACTTATATGAACGAAATTAAATTTAGAGAATTGAAATAAATTTCATACAAACTTAAAATGTGCCATTTGCATTTTAGTATTTTATTTTTATCAAGGGTGTCACTCTCTTCAGCGCCATTGTTTTGGGTATGGAAAGCCTGTACATTTGACCTTGATATGCAATGAATAGAATTTCCCTTTATATAAAATTTATATTTACAAAGTCTTTTTTTTTTTTTTTTTTTTGGAGAATCCAATATCTTGATTATGTACTTGCACTCTTTCTCTGAAATACATGGACTTCTTTCACCCAAAAAAAAAAAAAACATGAACTTCAAAATAATGTCAAAATCAACTCTCTCTCTTTCTCTCATGTCCCCCTCCCCCCTTCCCACCCCTTTTTCAAAAAAAAAAAAAACCCAAGAAAATTACATGAGATACAGATAAATAGATGGTAATGTTGGGTGGACCTCTTCAAATTTGATTGCCTGTCATCCATACTAGCATACCCATAGAAAATCCTACAAATAAATATATCAAATTTAGATTGGTAAAATTAAAACTATAAAAGAAAAAGAGAAAACAAATAATTATTTTAATATGTAAAGTTTGAAATATTACAAAATTTACAGCAATTTAGGAAAAAAAAAAGTTTATCTATATGGTACGTGATGACATACGTATGTGATATTCATGAGAAATGGAGAGAATGGTTAGGAGGGATTAATCTTAAATATTTCAATTGAAAATAATAAGAAATGTCAGTTACTCTTGGTATCAAGATTATTATATAGTCACTTGACTCACTTGCATCAATAATAGTACTATTTTGACAATTAAAATCAGCTAAATTAACTGTTTTATTTTTATTTATTTATTTTATAAAAAGGAAAATGTAACATATGAAAAGATGTATCTAAAAAGCTACCTGTTAATGCGTCCACCATAGACCAAGTTCTTCCACTTGATGAAGACTTGACTGCACATTAATGCAAAGATCACTTATTGTTATACAATACTTCAGTATAACCAAGTAATTCAGTAGGAATATCCACTATATATATATACTATATAGTATGCAACGAGAAGATAAAAGACTAATATTTTATTAATCTAATCATCCAATTGTTAGACAAAATTCAATTTGATATTCTGATCCCTTAATTATTAGTATTTCTGTCAATTCAATCTCGTAATTTTTAAAATCAAGTCAACGAGATCATCGGATCTCAACTATTTAAATTTTAACAGAATTAATAATCTAATCATCCAATTATTAGACAAAATTTCAATTTGATATTTTGATCCCTTAATTATTACTAGTATTTTTGTCAATTCAATCTCTTAATTTTTTTCTCTCTAAAAAAAAAAATTCTCTTAATTTTTAAAATCAAGTCAACGTGATTATCGGATCTCAACTATTTAAAATTTAATAGAATTAATAATTGAAATTGACTTTATTTTAAAATATTTATATTTTCCATAACTTTTAACCACAATCTGTAAAGTCGAATCAACTTGATTTTGAAAATTTTAAGTGCTAAATTCTCATAATTAATAGTTAAGGGACTAAATTTTGACAATTAATAGTAAAGGAACTAAATCAATAAAATTAACCCTAAGATAACTGATCATGATTAAAACACTTATATGATTGATAATGATTATGAGTGGTTTTGCCTTCAATGACTTTGAGTGTGCGTTTAGATTTGGCTTATTTTGCTGAAAACAATAAAAAAATAATTTTTTTACTGTTTAGCACTGTTCTTTAGCCTAAATATACTGTTCATGGCCAATGAACAATACATAACACGCTGGTTTAAAAAAAAAAAAAAAAGGCCAAAAATGTGACTTTACTCCAAATGCAGACGCAAACATCCCTATCCAAACAGAGCTTGAGTATCTGACATTGGCTAGACAAACCACATGTACAAATAAACATATACATGGCGCATTCACCTTGCATCCAACACAAAAACATTAACCTAAGCAAAGCTTGATTATAATTATTCTATTGAGATTCAAGAATACATTTGGATTGTAGGATTTGGGCATGTAAATTTGGATTTGAGTTATTAAAATTCAAATATCTTGTTTGGATGGTTTTAAAAAAGGTTAAGGATTTAAATTTGACAAATCCACCGTTTTAAAATTCTTGGATTTGAAATGATATTTAAAATTAATGGATTTGAAATCATGACTTTTTAAATCTATTGATTTAAAATCTAAATTCAGATTCAAAAATTCGAGTTTCAAAACACAATTAGTGTTTGTAATGGACAACATGTGCAGTTTGATGTTGAAAGATGTTGGTGTTGAAAGAAAATCAAAGCCTTAAAAATGGTCTAACCTGAATCACAATTTGATGTGGAATTGAAGCTCCCACACATGCACATTTGCCTAATCCCATCAGAACCATACCCACAAGTACCACCAGTGGCCTCACACGCATGGCAAAAATCATCATTCTCTTGGACTGAATACTTCACACGTATCCCATAAGACCATCCATTAGGCCCATTCATTTTCAATGGTGCTAAACTATAAGCACTACTATACCCTTCACACTCAAGCTTAGTGAGATTAATGGACTTGATTGCCTCAAATGCCAGAGCACAACACTCAGGTGGGCCAGACCCATAAGAACCTGAGCCCACTTTTCTATGGCCCACTAAGTCCCATGCTGGACAATCATAGTACTCTTCACATCCCATGCCTGAAACGTTTCTACATGGCAAGTGCTTACCTGGGAAACCTTGGAACAGTGGTGATCTAGCTGAGCAACCAATTAGCATGAACACATTGTCTGCAGTTGGATTCATGTATGGTTCACGCCACGGCTCGACCGCGAAGCCGTTGCCTCTGCCTCCTAGCACAATGTTGTCACATGTTGACAAGTGAGGGTCATGGAGTGTGAGAGCTTGATAGGCATAGTCTATTTCTAAGACCCGGTAAGAACCAGAGCTAATGTGGAACATTAGGACATCATTCATGCAAAACAATAGGTCTCTGAAGCCTGGATGGCCACAGCCATATTGGAGTGCAAATGGGTAATCTATGGTTATGTTTCCACAATAAGATCTACATGTGTTAACATGGATAGCTGAACTAATTACTCTTGGGATTATTAGTGCTTGAATCAAGAGGTAGAGGGTGATGGTGAAAATGTGTATGGTCATGGCTTTGAGTGAAGATTGGGAAGAAGAAGTGAGAGGAAAAACCAAAAAAGAAAAAAGTTGTGTATGGGGAAGAGGAAGATTGTTAAGTATAGTGATCTAGTGGGGATGCAAATGATAGTTTTCTTGGATAGTTGAGGTCCTTGAGAAAATGTGTAAGGGTATGAATTGTGGGGGTACTTTATTCACATGTAGTGTTGAGGAATCTGGTTGAATTGTCTATGGGTTTTCCTTTTCCTTTTTGAGCAGAATTATTTGTTTTTAAAAAAGTTCATTCGGCTGCCTTTTGAAGCTTTGTTAGCTTTAGTTTGCTTTTTGGCACTGTGATATACAATATTGGGTTGCTTTATTTCAAGCGCCATGCTTCTCTATGACTAAAATAGTGTGAGTGATCCAAAATTTCAATTATGTAAAGAAATTATGAAATGATGAAGGCACAGTTAGATTTATAATGATTTTGTCTTTGGGGGCTCCATGACTGAGTATGTAAGTAAGGCACATAGACATCTTTTTGTCCTGTCAGATGAATGGTATACAGGAAGTTAATTTATGAATGGATCACTCTCTTTTTATCAAAATTTGGTGACAGTTCAATCGTGAACATAGTATTGGATGATAATTGATGAGTGTAAATTTGTAACGGCCATCCATAAGATAGATGGACGAAGTCATAAATGCCATTAAATGTATGTGACAACTAAGTAGTAACATTAGGATCATTACCAACGAATGACCGCTAAAGACAGTAAAAGTCAAATACTTATGACAAATGTCAAATGTTCATTGCAAGAATAAATATGAGGGCCATAAAGCCAACACGATATGGAAGGAAAAGGTACAAAATCTGATACCCACAACCACTCGCCATTTTTAACTCTCTTATTGATCTTAGCAAGTGAATCTCTTTACCTCTTTCCAACTTGATAATTAGAGGGTCTTTAGCCAATATCACATCAGTGTTCTTCTTTTTATCCATTCATAGTCTTTCTTTGCAGATTGACTAGCAGAGCAACATGTCATCGTCCAATTGATGAATTTTTACTTCATCAATAATGTTTCAAATTAAAAATTGCAGTCTACCTTGCTACACTTTTTTTTTTTAATTGCCTCTTTCATTTAATCTTCAAACAAAAAAAATTGCTATGACAATTTAATGTGGACAAAAATCTGCAGGCCCTTCATTTCTTTTCCCCTTTTTTCCTTCAATTTTCTGGAATAAAGGAGATTCGTTATGGAATCTTTTTTAAAGAAAATTTTACACTTACACAACTATATAGGCAGAAGGCTGCAGGTTTTGCATTGAACATTATCAGCTTTTCTCTTTTCCCAGAAGGCTGCAACTTGCAATTTTTGCATTCATCTCAAACTAAAATTAAAGTTAAGAAGATTAAAGAATGTAGCATTTTCCAATTGGAGCGATAAGGTTAATGATGAAGCTATTCCCTATTCTTCTTTGAAAATTATCCAATAGACCATTCATCTTTTTTGCAAAATTGGCATTCTTTATTAAGCATTCTTAAGCCTACATATATTCTATTATGCATTTATGCTTATAAGAACACACAATCAAACAAATCCAATTTAATGGATTCTTATATTTTTCTATGGAGCCGATCGAGCTGAATCAAGTCACAGACCACTCAAACTTTTCAATTTGAAAAATCAACAAATTGTGAAATGAGATTGGGTTTAGCCTTTGTGAATGATCTCGAATGCGCCTTTAAGCATATCTTAACTTGACTCAACCTTAGAGCATTTTGCTTAAACACATACTGATAAATACTATTATTATCCCAGCCTTTGCTCATAGGAAGGAACATGCTCAAGTCCTGGATTTAAAAATTCTACTGAGTATTCATAATCATAGTCTTGCTTGCCATCTCAAAGTGCTGAAAATGCATTCTACCTTGTTATTTTGATCTTCAGCTAGAATACAATACAATTCTTTAGAGCGCATATATGTATCACCAATTTTCACTTCCATTATTTGGTCATAAAGAATCCCGCTTTTAGAAAATGATTTATAAAAATTTCACACCAAGCTAGAATTGAAACCTTTAATTTTTTTTATTTTTCATAAAGCTTAGGTTCAAAATAAACATAATTAATATATGGTCAGTGCCACACGGCCAATCCTTGGCACTTAAGTCCAAATTTTAATTTTAATTTTTTTTTGGAAACAGTCCAAATTTAAATTTGAAGTCATATATAGAATGCTCAAACTCAGTTTAGTTTTTCATATGATTCTCAAAATAAAAGTTTAATTCTTCATATTAAACCTTGAATTTCCTCTTCTTCTTCATTTTTTTTTTTTTTTTTTTTTTTTCATGTTGTGAAACCGTTGCAAATCTCAAAAATAAGATTGGCTTAGTTTAGCTATTCAGTTTGAGGGAGCCTTATAAACTTGGTTCATATTCAACATATTACGTGAGAAATTAGTTCTGGACATGGATTTTTTTGTTTGGGGGGTCTAAAATAAAGGGACTTTTAAAAATTAAAAAAGAAAGAAAATGGACCTTCATTGTAGATTATATCTTTCGAAATTCGTGATCATACCATCACAATATAAATCACATGAAATTAAAAAATAAAATAAAAAATTACTGGAACCAAATACCATGTAACGTTAATAGAATAATTATTATAAAAATTAATAAGCAAGAGAGCACAAGAAAGTCCCAATACATTATATTATCAATAGCTAATGTGAATTACTCCTGCAATCCATAGCTTATTTCATTTTGCTTCCACACAAATTACATGGTACTTCCTGCCACATTCAAGAAAACACAATATTCAGTAGATGAAAGAAACAACATTAAACCAAATTTAAAGCAAAAGAATTAACATTTTTACTAGAAGAATTCAAAATTATTTTTAATAACAACTAACAATAAAAACATGATTGGTTACCTGTTGCTTAGGAGAGATCCAAGTTAGAAAAAGCTTTCTTGATACTCTAACATAAACAAAGACCTTCTTTTAGGATTTTGATCAGCTTTGATACAAAACTCCTTATAAACAAAAATATTTCTAATAAGTTGAGCATTCATCATGAAGATGAAAATTTTCAAAAAAGAAGGGTATTCCATGATTTTCACTTTCTAGTTTAACTCCTTTTCTAGAACCCACTAGGTGCAATGTTTAATATAGGTGCTGCACTTAAATTTATATAGGCCTGAAGGTATGTTTTCATATGCTTCGCAACATCTAAGTTGTAAAATATTATTCATTAAGACATGATATGCTCAAAAATTCCAGCCCAACAACTATAACTATATTGTTCTTTGTTCCTATTAATTCTCCATATTTGCAAAGATATTGTAATATCACCTTCCTAAATTAGCTAATACTCACAACTTTGAATGGATTATTTTTCAATTGAACACCAATTTTTCCTTCTTAAGCTTACGCAAGAGACAAGTAATTATGCTTATAAGGTAAGGAAGAAAATTGGAGTGATGTTCAATACTCGTGCATGTATTCGTTAAAAAGGCATGAGGTTCATTGGAGTGCATGTATATAAAGAAAAAAAAAATCTAGTTTAATTAGAATTTGAAATATACGGATACAATTTATTACCATCATGTTAAGATTTCAATTGATTTATATTTTATGTAGGTGGGATTTAATCACCCATAGATTATTCAAACAAATTTATCAATTAAAATAACTTGAACCCATTTACGTACTTTTTTTTTTTGATAAACTCATTTACATACTTAATTAGACCTTAACCGATTAAGAGCTTTGTAATTCAATTAGTATCACTTAGGCTTTGTAGCAATGAAATCTAACTGGAATGCAGGGCCAAAAATCTTGTGTATATAATTAAAGCCTTCTAACTCCAACTGTAAGTGAAATCTGACGTTTTGTTGCAAGAACCACCTCCAATTTTTCCCCTCTCTTGGACGGGTGAGGAGGCATTCATTCAGGAGTAATTGATGGTACCTAAAAAAAATCCAAAAATTATTAGCATCATCAAATCATGGAATGCTTTAATTTTTGCTAAATTATATCAAGGGTTTAATATACAATCTTAAGGCTTATCATCCAAAATGTAAAATTAAAATTAAAAAGTTAATCTTTACAAGTGTTTAATGTTTATCCCTTCCAAGTAAGTTGGATAGATCTCAATACAACACAACTCTATGAGATAATTACGGTGTGATTCCATTCAAAAAAAAAAACCTTTAATTAGTATGTGTAATCTTGATATTGTAGATTATGCACTGTTGTTATTCGATCTTGTTCTCTTTGCAAGAAATCTAGTCCACTACCAAAGTCCAATGACTACAGACTACACAATTTTATCAAACTTTTGGGACCCCTTCAACTTTCTGAAATAAACCATACTGAACTACAAAATTATTCCGATGCCATCAACAAACACCACCAAAAGTAATAAAAAGTCACCAAGCTATTGCTACTCATATCAGCCATTATTACTGCAATGTTTTGCCATTTTCAAACTGGGGAAGAGGAGGAGGCATTTACATTCTAGGAACTGGAAGATTAAATGTAACAGGCTAAACAGTGGAGAATTTTTTTTTTATCAATTTAGATAAACATTAAATGGAAAACACAAGAAAACAAAGAGCTGCACATAAATAAACACAAAAATAAATATCACTAGACTTGTCTCTATCCCTTGCTAATATTAGGGCTATAGCATCTGATAAGTATGGCATGGCATGCCATAATTTGCAATACATGAGTTTGTCATCAACTCCAACACCCACTTCTCATACTCTACCCCAAGTCACTAGTAATAGTAAAAATCTTTCATGGACAAAAGGAAGCCATCCATTGCCTCTAACAAAGATTAATTTCCTTTTTCTCTCAAAAAGAGTCTAATACAAGGGTGAGTAATTCATTCATATACACCAGTGGTCTTCTCCTCAGTAGAAACATTAAAGGCTACCATTGATGTAACGGCATCCTTAACGTTTCCGCTGAAGAGAAGACCTGTGGTATGAAAAGGAAAATCACTACCCAATCAAGAGATACAAGGCCAAAGATAATTGTCAAGAGTCTTGTAACTCAACTGATTGTCACCTTTAACAACAACATAAATTTATACTAAACTTAGTTTCTATTCAGCTGAGACGTTAGAATTCCTAAGGCTAAGGACTCAACTCAAATACATACAGAGAAGTGCTACATCAACTCCTAGGATCTTGCAATATCCCAAACCACCATATATGGTTGATCTTTTCTATTGTATTCCGCTTGGGACTGACCATTTCTGAAACGATTTTACTTCATAGTACCTAAAATTTACATTAATTTAGTTTTTTCGTCCTTAATTTTTTTAATTAATAAGTTTATTGAAAACACTTTCTAACTTAAAATTTGTTTCTAGTTAATTTTATTCGAAGTGTCAAACTTATTTTAATAATTAGTAAAGAACTTGACATGCATGTTATATGAATTTCATATAACCTTTAGAGAAAAAAATATATATATATTAGCCAAATTATCAAGCACGTGAGTCCCACACCATGTGTTTATTTTAAATGACTATTTTATTTTAATTTTGTTGCGTTACCGTTTATATTAATTTAATTTTTGAAATTGTAATAGTTTTAACATAATTTTTACCAGCACTTAGCTTCAAAATTTACCGATGAAATTGGATAAGTTATGCACCTTTTTTTTTATTATTATTATCAATACTATCTATAAGAGGATTTCCCTCTTTAGATTAGATTTTTGTTTGGTTTAGAAGTACCCATAAACCCTACATTTAATAGGAACAAAATTTGAGAACAACTTGGTAAAAATATATCTTCAACTTCACGTAAAATGCCTACAAAATAAGACATTCTCCTACTAATCCATGTTTTCAAAACAAATTTATCCATAAATTTGAAAAAAAAAAAAAAATCTCATTCCACTTTGATATTTTCCTCAAGACGATATACACTAGACCCAAAAAAAAAAAAAAAGAGCCTCATCGCACGTGCAAAGTGCGTGTGATGAGGCTAGTTATTAATAAGGATCAAACAACACAAAATTCTTATCAACTCAATTCAACCAAATCATTGTAGACTCAATTCAAGCATGTTCAGAACAACTAAGTCTCTGTTTGGGAACAATGGACCGAACTGGACCAAATGGACCTAGTTGAACCAAATGGTCTGAACTGGACCGAAGTGGACCGGTTGCTCTAAAATGGACCTAATGGACTGAAATGGGCCAAAAGGACCTAATCGGACTGAATAGACTAAAGTGGGCCTAAGGGACCGATATGGACCGAAATGGACCAAAGAGACCGAATGAACAAAGTGGATTGAATGGACCGAAGTGATCAGAATTGGAACGAAACGGACCGAACTGGATCAAAGTGGACTGAATGAACCAAAGTGGATTGAATTGGACTAAAGTGGACCTAATTGGACCGAAATGGACCAAATTGGACCAAAGTGGGTGTTTATTATCTCTCTTTAAATTAATGAAAATGATATATGGTTCTTTAAGTAGGAACAGAACTAGAACCTTCAACATGGCCTTAAATACTACATTAGCATATGGATATTAACACAGTGGTGAAAATTAAAATTTATTTTTTTCAGTGAGAATAAACGAAAAATAAATAGTGTCTCCACCAAAAATGCTTGTGTTACTTGTATTTTCTATTATAAGTTACATTAAGGTTTAAGAATATGTAAAGTCTTGGTAATAAAAAGTGATGAACCTATTATGATTGGTAAGTTACAATTATATATATAAATATATATATATATATATATATATATATATATAAATTAAAAATGATGAAAAGAAAATAATGACATGACTACTAATATAGTTCACCAGAAGCATAGTAATAATAAATATTATGCTTCAAATTTTAGTTATTATATAAATATGTAACGTATTAATGAACCATTATTAAATAAATGTGATCAGATCGACCAATATTCTTGAGGAGAAATGTAGTTTTCTTAATTTTTTGCCATTTTGAATGATACATGTCAGCCATTCACCAATGATAATGTAACCTAACTTCCTCTTTGCAAGCTGATCATTCAAGACTAAAACTTAAGAAAATAATTTAGTTCTTCAGCGGGCAATAGTTTGCTTTTTGGCATTGCAGCCCCCACCAAATTAAAGAGGAAAAAAAAAAAAAAAAAACCGAAATAATGTCACTTGGTTGCTCTATCATAAAGTGCAAAATTTCCTGCTTCTCTAGGACTGCAATAGTAGATGTCATTGAAACATTACGAGTGAAAAGTAGAGATGGATTTGCATGTAAAAAAGAGTAATGCTAAGGTTACAAAAAAATGACACAATTTGTGCTATAACTTGCCCACGTGGCGAGTTGTGAGTGGTAAAAGTGTGTCCTCACATAGGCCTACCATCACACCTCTACCACTTATAACTCACCACAAAAACGAGTTGTGTCAGAAGTTGTATTATTTTATGTATTTCTAGCGTTACTCTGTAAGAAATGTTGCATTGTATGACCAGCTTGTCGCTTAAATATAATAAGACTCTTTGACTGTTTGACATCGTTGGATAAAGCCACCACATTTGAATTCTTGCAACACTGCAAATGGATCACTTGTAATTATTATTATTATTATTTTTTCTTTTGAGTTTTGATACGGGATCTTTGGGCATTTTTTTTTGCCAAATATTCAGTTTTTGCAAAAAATAATATATTACTTAAAAATCTCTGCTCAGAGTTATTTTGTTATCTAGCCCCTTTTGGAACTTGAGTTTGTCAAACTCAATTCTTGAATTCCAAGTAAAAATTGAGTCGAGCAAACTCAAATTCCTAGCAAATAGCTTTTCATGTGGATTGTCTAAAGTCACAGTTAGATCTATAATGATTTGGCCGTTGGGGGCTCCATGGCATCTTCACTAAGTAAGGCACATACACATCTTTTTGTCTTGTTAGATGAAATGTATACAGGAAGTTAATTTATGAATGGTCCACTCTCTCTTTATTAACATTTGGTGAAAGTTGAATCGTGAACCTAGTGCTAGATGATAATGTTTCAAATTAAATTGTACAGTCTACCTTGCTACACTTTTTTACCATTTTACATTTTTTTTTTTTTGATTGCCTCTATCATTTGATCTTCAAACAAAGTAAATTACTATGATGATTTAACGTGGACAAACATTTGTGGGCTCTTTATTTCTTTTCCCTTTTTTTTCCTTCAATTTTCTGGCCACAGATATTTCATTTGGGGTGCCATACTTGTGTTGTACTTGTATTATACTAGTGTCGTACCTGTCATATCATGTTATAATTTTTTAGAAGTTGCTTGTATCACAGTTTCGTACCCATATATATCTGTACGACTGTACCCATATTTGTGTCCATCAGTCCATGCTTACAAGAATAAAGGAGACTCATTTTGGAATTTTTTTAAAGAAATTTTTACACTTACAAAACTATATAGGCAGAAGGTTGCAAGTTTGCATTGAATATTATCAGCTTTTCTGTTTTCCCAAAAGGCTGCAACTTGGAAATTTTGCATTCATCTCAATCTAAAATTAAAGCTAAGAAGATTAAAGAATGTTGCATTTCCCAATGGGGGCGATAGGGTTAAAGATGATGAAGCTATTCCCTATTTGACTTGGGGAATTATCTAGTGTCTGTTTGGGAACAACTTATTTAGTTGAAATTGAAAACTTTTTACTAAAAGTATGGTAGATAAAGTTAAAAAGTAGCCGAAATAGTACAGTGAGACTCATGAATAGTATTAAAAAGTATAGTAGGACCCATGAATAGTACCAAAAATAAGCAGAATAGTAAAAAAAAAAAACTAGTTTTTTAAGCCAATGCAAAACGTACAACTAGTATACCCTTCATCTTATTAGCAAAATTGGCATTCTTAGCCATATCTATTTTATCATGAATTTATGCTCATAAGAACACACAATCAAACACAGCAAATTTAATTGAATATAATATGTTTCCATGTAGCCCTAAGTCCAAATTTATTAAGACCTAGATGAATGGTGCTGAATCAAGACACAGACCACTCAAACTAGTCAACTTCAAAACTCAACCACTTGAGAAATGAGCCTGGGTTTAGCCTCTGTGAAACCCAACAACTTGTGTAAATATTTAATTTCTGATATTGGTTCATATCCAACCTATTGTGTGAGAAATTAATTCTTAATATATGGACATTAAAAAAAATTGGTCTAAAATAAATGGACCTTGATTAGATCTTATCTTTTATTAATTGCCATCATACTTGTAAGGACACAATTTTTAACGACCCAAGGATGGGCTCGTATATGAAAGGGGCCCGAACAATACGATTTGTAGAGAGCGGGCTTTGGAAGGCTGGACCTTGGTCGTTGGGCAACGGTTAGGTCGAGATTTTCATGGAAGCCCATACAAAGGTAAGTTAGGCCTGCATGGCTAAGCTTTACCCGGATATGATGAGAAGATCTTTCTCCTCGGAATTAGTCCGAGGAGCGTCTTGTCCTCACCGTCCTTCTTTCTCATGAGTTCGTTCTCCCCTCCTCCTTTTTCTCTGGTTCCTCCAGAAAGAGTCCCCCTTTTTAATACCACGAGCTTCTCTTTTATACTAGTATTTCCTTCCCAATCTTCATCTACGTGTCTGTTTCCCCTTGTTCAGGGTGGTCACTTGTCTTATCGATCCTCACATCAGAGTGGTTGGGGAAAGCTGGATAGCAGGGTATGAGTATGGGTTTGTCAGGCGCTGGGCTCCACATTAAGGTGCTGGCAGCCTTCTCCCCTGTGCTGTTCCTGTGCTGAATCTGTCATTTTCCTCAGGCCTTTTTGTGAGATGTTGGGCATAAAGTCGTCCTCGACAACATCCTTGGACCTTTCAAGGAGTTTTCATTGCGCGTTCTTAGCATTAGGGCTCCTCGGACTGGGCTTTGGGCTTTTAACACAAAATGGGCTGGGACCTCAGATTTCGGGCCCCACAATAGCCCCTCAAAAATCTTGCTGCCCGACTTTTCAGTTGGGGAGGAGGGTTTTGGTGACATTAGGCCCACATTACGGCTTGCTCAAATCCAGTATTCCATTATTACTTGCATTTTTTCATTTACATGGGAGGCGTGTCAAGATAAGGACCACTCCTTTATTTTTCGCTCACGCAGGGTCTTCTGACATTTCAGTACTCGAGGCGCGCCTTCTCGAGGATCTTCAGATCCTACGGCTGAGGATGAGGTTGGAAATTGAGCTGAGCCTGCTTTGTTCGTCGCATCCCTTGGAAATTTACATGCATTAAATGCCACCGGTTTACTTCTGTGTATAAATAGGGCAGGGGGTCACTCCATCTGCACATGAACTCTCCTGTTTTCTTCAGGATCATACTTCTTCTTTCATATTTGTGATCTTCATTTCTAGTGCCACTCTGCCTCAAAGCAAGATGTTTGAGACGTGGATAGGGATGAAAGGTCTCCGCATGCTTCAGAGGCACTGAATCCTCAAGGTGATATGGTATGGACAAGGATGGCACAGATTCAAACCAGTCCTCCGTTTTGACAGGAGGAAGATGGTATTCCTCCCTCTTTTAGTCAAAATCTGAAGCAGGTTCTGGTCATGCCAGATTTTTGGTATGTCAGAAGAAGGAATTTCCGCCATCAGCGCCGTCTGCCTTGTAGTAGGCAAATTTTTGTGGGGGCTCCTCAACTTCCAGCTCTCTACACCTTTTCTTCAATGGTGTAGGCCTCAAGTTGGGTTCCCTGCACCTTTTCTTCAGCGGCGCCAGCCCGAAGCCAGGTGCTCCCTGCACCTTTTCTTCAACACTGCAGGCCCCACATGGGGTTCTTTGGCTGCCTGAGTTATGGGCATGTAAAAGTATTGCGGAATGGTTCCCTTACTCAATGTCTTGGCACGGCAGCCAACCTCTCCTCTGTGCTTCTCCTTCGGCTTTATCTTTACTTCCTTGTATTTTTTCTTTTTACTTACGTAGTTAGTTGTAATGTAAGCTTGTTTAAGCTTTTCATTGTATACTGTACTATTCCTTTGTCTTAATAAAAAATGAGTTTATTTCTTTCTAAATACTTTTCTTTCCTGCAACATCTACTTTGTGCATAAATGTTAAATATAAGCCTGCCTTTAATGATACTCAGAGCAGAAAAATGCCTTAGTACAGATTCCTACTAGTTTAAACCTACAGACACTATTAAGTATAATAATGGCAATCCTCAATAAATTAAACTCTTGGAACTAACCGGGATAATGGCCGAGCGCTGTGCGATGCATGCTAGACAAATGTCCGAAAACGATAAACTTCTAAATAATTCATCGGAGAAGGTAGCCGAGCAGTGAGGGGCTTCAATCGTGTTTTTGGTAACATATTGCTCTATGTTGCATTAATCCCTTTGGTACTGAGGGTCCGAGGGTAAACTGGGGAATCCGTTTAGTATAGGGATTAACCCAACTGTTAACGGGGAGTTCTTCTCGGATGGGTTTTATGTAACATAGTTTTTCTTTCAAGTACTTGGTTTCCCCATAGGCTTGAGTCCGAGGACCATGCAAGGCCTTGGTTCTGTCCAAAACTTGTAGGATTTCTCTTTTGTACTTGGTTTCCCCATAGGCTTGAGTCCGAGGACCATGCAAGGCCTTGGTTCTGTCCAAAACTTGTGATTTTTTCTTTTTTGTACTTGGTTTCCCCATAGGCTTGAGTCCGAGGACCATGCAAGGCCTTGGTTCTGTCCAAAACTTGTAGATTTTTCTTTTTGTACTTGGTTTCCCCATAGGCTTGAGTCCGAGGACCATGCAAGGCCTTGGTTCTGTCCAAAACTTGTAGATTTTTCTTTTGTACTTGGTTTCCCCATAGGCTTGAGTCCGAGGACCATGCAAGGCCTTGGTTCTGTCCAAAACTTGTGATTTTTCTTTTGTACTTGGTTTCCCCATAGGCTTGAGTCGAGGACCATGCAAGGCCTTGGTTCTGTCCAAAACTTGTGATTTTTTTTTTGTACTTGGTTTCCCCATAGGCTTGAGTCCGAGGACCATGCAAGGCCTTGGTTCTGTCCAAAACTTGTACTTGTTTCCCCATAAGGAGTCCGAGGACCATTTGTTCTGTCCAGTAAGATTTCTCTTTGTACTTGGTTTCCCCATAGGCTTGAGTCCGAGGACCATGCAAGGCCTTAGTTCTGTCCAAAACTTGTAGGATTTCTCTTTTGTACTTGGTTTCCCCATAGGCTTGAGTCCGAGGACCATGCAAGGCCTTGGTTCTGTCCAAAACTTGTAGGATTTCTCTTTTGTACTTGGTTTCCCCATAGGCTTGAGTCCGAGGACCATGCAAGGCCTTGGTTCTGTCCAAAACTTGGTTTATTTTTCGACCCTAAGCCCCTATACCAGGGCGGGGAGAGTTGGCCTGAGGCCGGAAGCCCCTAGAGATGCCCACGCCCTTGGCACTGCAAAGCGTAGCCCCTAGTAGAAGTTTACGTCGGAGCAACAGCTGTATGTCGCCGAAGACGTAGGAAACCTCACGAACCTCTGCTTGCTAGAGAGTTGACTCCACCGCCACCCGCGCCAACGCGCAAGCCTCCCCACAGACGGCGCCAATTGTAAGGACACAATTTTTAACGACCCAAGGATGGGCTCGTATATGAAAGGGGCCCGAACAATACGATTTGTAGAGAGCAGGCTTTGGAAGGCTGGACCTTGGTCGTTGGGCAACGGTTAGGTCGAGATTTTCATGGAAGCCCATACAAAGGTAAGTTAGGCCTGCATGGCTAAGCTTTACCCGGATATGATGAGAAGATCTTTCTCCTCGGAATTAGTCCGAGGAGCGTCTTGTCCTCACCGTCCTTCTTTCTCATGAGTTCGTTCTCCCCTCCTCCTTTTTCTCTGGTTCCTCCAGAAAGAGTCCCCCTTTTTAATACCATGAGCTTCCCTTTTATACTAGTATTTCCTTCCCAATCTTCATCTACATGTCCGTTTCCCCTTGTTCAGGGTGGTTACTTGTCTTATCAATCCTCACATCAGAGTGGTTGGGGAAAGCTGGATAGCAGGGTATGAGTATGGGTTTGTCAGGCGCTGGGCTCCACATTAAGGTGCTGGCAGCCTTCTCCCTTATGCTGTTCCTGTGCTGAATCTGTCCTTTTCCTCAGGCCTTTTTGTGAGATGTTGGGCATAAAGTCGTCCTCGGCAACATCCTTGGACCTTTCAAGGAGTTTTCATTGCGCGTTCTTAGCATTAGGGCTCCTCGGACTGGGCTTTGGGCTTTTAACACAAAATGGGCTGGGACCTTAGATTTCGGGCCCCACAATACTCTTTCACAAAAAAAGAGAGGCCATCATGCCTCACAATTTAAACCGCACGTTGAAAGATGCAGAGAGAGTACAATACAAGAAGTCTTTTTTTTTTTAATGCATCAATTTTATTGAAGCTAGACATTGTCATTATTTCATTAATAGTAATATTTTGTATATAGGTAACTTTGATAGGAGTTGCTTAAATATTCTGGTGCATTGGGGTGCTGATGTGGTCAAGGGCTGCTTTGGTTGTGATCAAGTGTTGTTGCTGCCATGTGCTGATGAGAGTATAATCTGTTCTAAGCTAAAATGTAACAGTGGCAGCAAGTGAGTGGTTAGTTAATTGAGTAGCTATTAGGGACCATTCTGTTAGTGACATCTGTTAAATGATGGGGTGGTTAGTTAGTTAGTTAGAAGTAGTTATAGGGTGATACCATTGTACTATAGCTCTGTTAAGGCTTGGGCATAAAGGGGAGGAATGGTTTTAGGGAAGGAATCAATGAAGAATCTGATGCAATACCCAATTCTCTACTCTCCCTAATCTCTCTCTTCCTTTTTCTCTCTAATTCTTCACTGTTCCATTCATTCTCTAAATATTATGTTCATTTCTTGTTTAGAATAGGAATAGTAAATTCTTATCAAACTTGGATTACTCCTTTAATTAATAGCTTTCCTCATGTTGCTTTTGCTCACAGTACATGCTTTGTCCTGCCATATTCAAGAAAGGCACAAAATTCAGTGCACTAATTTTTTTTTTTTTTTTTAATTATCCAAATTTAAAGCAAAAGAGATAATATTTTACTAGAAAAATTCAAAATTATTCACAATAACAATTAACATTGAAAACATGATTGTTTACCTGTTTTTTAGGAGAAACCCAAGTTAGAAAAAGCTCTCTTCGTACTCTAACATAAACAATGACCTCCTTTTAGGCTTTTGATCAGTTTTGGTACAGAACTCCTTATAACCAAAAATGTTTCTAATAAGTTGAGCATTCATTACGAGGAAGAAGATTTTCAAAAAACGAAGGGTATTCCATGATTTTCACTTTCTAGTTTAACTCCTTTTTCTAGAACTCACTAGCTAGTGCAATGATCAAAATAGGTGCTGCACTTAAATTTATATAGGCCTGAAGGTATGTTTTCATATGCTTCCTATGCAGCATCTAAGTTGTAAAATGTTATTCATTAAGACATGATATGCTCAAAATTCAAGCCCAACGACTATAACTTTATTGTTCCTAATTCTCCATATTTGCAAGGATATTGTAAGATCATCTGCCTAAATTAGCTAAAACTCATGACCTTCCATGGATTATTTTTCAATTGCACACCAATTTTTCCTTCTTAAGCTTACGCAAGAGACAAATAATTATGCTTATAAGGTGAGAAATAAAATTGGATTGATGTTCAATACTTGTGCATGTATTCATTAAAAAGGCATGAGGTTTATTGGAGTGCATGGATCCAAAAAAAAAAAAAACTATTCCAAATTAATTAGAATTTGAAATATATGGATCAAATTTATATCAATTGATTTATATTTTATGTAGGTGAGATTTAATCACTCATCCATTATTCAAACAAATTTATTGGTTAAAGTAACTTGAGCCCATTTATATACTTAATTAAACTTTAATTTGTTAAGAGCTTGTAGCTCAACTAGTACCTTGAATTTTTTTTTTTTTTTTCTTGAGAAAGTAGTACCTTGAAATTGGATTGTATAAATTAGTAAATGGGTTCATATAATATCAAAATATTATTTGTGGTTTATTGATAATATATAAATAGTTTATTCATAATAAAATTCAACGAATTATAAAAGGATAAAAAAATTTAGTCATGGTTTTATTATATATAGGAAAAGAATAAGTGGATCAAGTAGCTCATAGTTAAAGATCAAACTTAAATTTCTAGGCAAGTGATCAAAATCGAATGCTTCTAGACTTAATGACTGAAGTTTGAGTTTGCATAAACATTGAAAATGAATTGCTCAAAGACATATCACCTACAATCTATATTCTATAGCATTAGGTGAAGAAAAAATTTTCAGGCAATCTATATATATATAAAATAATAGGTGAAGCTAAGAAAAAGTCAAATTAAAATTCCAAATTAGAATTCCAATTTTGTACCATGTGTCTAGATTTATGTGGGAACCACATCATAATTATCCTTTAGATTCAAAATTAGATTTCAATTGTGAGCTAATATTTTGCCATGTGTCCCAATTTTTTTGTGTGCCAAATATGGGGGCCACACCATAAATATTCATCAATGTATTCATTGTGAATAAATAATTTTGATTCAATTAATGAAATTTTTTAGTCATCTACTTCAATCTTGATACAATATCTATGGCTAAGATGTTCTTGAAAGAATAAAATGCAGCTACATCCCCCTTCACTCTCTCCCTTTCAATTTTCCACTCACAAGTCACAACCCTCATTTAGCTTATCTACTTCTTCCATCTTGTGCCAAAAACAAAATCCAAGGATCACATTACTAAAATTCAGATGTAATCACCAAACTAACTCAAACTCATCGCTCTTCATCTCCTTTCTCACAAAGACTTCAACCTGCAAATACAATTTGTGTTGTAACTTGGATTTTCGCTCTATATCATTTTTATTTTTATTACCATATGCTCTATTCCATTATCTCCGTGTGTATTATTATTATATTTAAGAATTGTATTCCACTTATAACATTCATTTTTATTTTTTATTTTTCAATATCAAAATCTTTGGTTTTGGCATATATGGTTCATACTAATAGTATGATACTATTACAAGATAAGCAAGGAAAGACCCATCTAGCTAAGTTTTATGTTCCTTTCAAGGATTCTGAGAAACACAATGTCAAATACGAGGTAGGATCTTCATGTTTTACTTTATAATTTCATTGTGTTAGTATTTTTTTTGGGGAAGGTGAATTTTTTTAGGTATTAAATTCGGTGGGTTTTGTAGGTTCATCGATTGTTTCCGTAAGGGTAAATAGAGATTTGAAGCTCAATATTTTGTTGAGGTAAAAGTTTTTCTACTTTGACTTTAATTACTATTATATTCTTTATATTCGTGTATTATTCATGTATATGTATTTGTGACGCTTGGGTACAGATCATCAAAATCCTCTGGAACAAAGCTCTATGTGAACAATATGTTTTGCTCTTCTTCTAACCTCTTCCATGACTTCTACTAAATGATAGCAGGATTAATCTAAAACATCAGTGTATGGGTAGGATTTGAGTCCTAAGCCCAAAAGTTAGAAGGATCTAGGCCCAAAGAGCCCAATACAATGAATTTGTAGAGAGTGAGTTGAAAAACTAGGCTATAATGAGTTGGGTAGCAATTATAGTGGATCCAAATGACAATAAGGTAAAGATAGACTGGTTTTCTCTAAAGAAAATGGTTCTCAGCACAGTCCAAGGAGATTAGTTCTTATATATATTTCTTGAAGTTGATTACAAGTACAGCTCTTATTGCAACAGTATTTCTTTCTTATTTTTTTGACCCTTTCTCTCAGGGCCTCCCTTCCATTTTATACTATCTTTTCCCTTCCATCTCTGCTCTCCATGTGTAGATTAGATTGTTGGTGTTGATTCCTGTCACATTAGCACCTTCCTGAAGTCTCTAGGGAGTAGCTGTAAGGCTGAAAACTATTGTTCAGGTATCACTTCCTCATTAATGCGGCCAAAGAGTTAGCTGCAGAGCATTCAATGCGGTGATAGTAGTTTTCCCTTAAATATTTCCCAGCTCCCATTTGTCCTATACATTCATAAGGCATATCCTTATCAATAGAATTTCCTGGAACGTCACTCTGGATGACAAAACACGCTTCGTTTAGCTAAGGAGATACTCCTCCTTAGCCTACCTTCCCCAGCCTTCCCATTCGTAGCTTGCTCATGGAGTTCTGAGTCTCACATCTTCATTACTATTTATCTGCCCTCGGACCACTAAGCGTCCTTGGAAAAGGCCTAAGGCCCAACATACATTCTTGGACCCCTCAACCCTACAATCGGTATTACATTGCAATTGTGCACAAGAGTTTCATGTTGTGATTAACAAGAAACTGTCACCTATCATGTGAGCATGTGATTGGTAAAATGCAATATAAAATATAAGCCTTTGATTTTATGTTTCCTTCTACACACAAACATAAATTTTAGAAATCTATATTATTTATGTAATAAATAATGTTAATATGGTTCGAAAAATTATACATGTTCCTAAATTATGTTCATTTAAATTAATTCAGATTCATGATAAAGTAACCCAATAACAAACAAATTTTTATTAAATTAGGTTTGAATATTTTTTTTTTCTCAATTAAATGTGAGTTAATCACATTCAAGCTCAACACAAATCCCATCTCTTAGCCTCCCTCTACGGTCTACCCCTCCAAACCATTTTTCTTTCACTCCTGCAATGGTTGCCTAATAATTGATTGGACGCACTTTAGCGCCGCACATGATCTCACATAGGTCCTCCTCCTCCACAACCATGGACTTGATTATAATTTTATTTATTTTATTTTTCATTTTATTTATTTTATTTTTCTTCTTTTACGTTGTTGCTTCTTACTCTATATGCTTTTAAGTGCTTAAATTTTGCCGGGTTTGTGTTTGGGGGTGTTTTTCCTTTGGTTGCCTTTAGACGTAATAATTGGAAAATTTGTGATCTTTCGTAATAATAATTTTTTTTTGTCTATTTCACTTTCTATAGTATTGTTAGAATCTTCAAAATATATATATATATATATATATATATATATTTTTTTTTTTTTTTAATTTGCAAGTTCATTCTCACAACTCTGGAGACTGATACCTTTCTCTTGGCTCATCAAATAACTACTTCATATATATAAATCATTATAGTAAATCCCAAATATTTTACTTCACATCTTCTCCATTTTAATTAATCAGAAATATAGAAATTTCTGAGCTTATTGATAGGTTAATAGACATTTACTTTAATAATTCTCTATGATGGATTACCAATGGATTTTTTGTTTAATTCATCTCTTACAATGTTCAAATATATAGTTGTTGAGGATGAAGGAGATAATGTTGTTCAACATATTCCAGCATGTGACAAAAAACCAAAATCTGAATTAGAACTGATAATCCAAACTATGATGTCATTAGTAGAAATTAAAGCATTGGAAGGCTTAGGAGGAGTAAAGGTTTCCTTTATCTTGAATTATTTCAAATACATCTTTATTATGCAAACTAATACTAACCCAATAAATGATTTTGTAGGAAAGGTTTCTTATTTGCTACGCTGATATTGTAAACATAGAAGCAGAAATTGGGGGGAATTATACATCTTTATTATGCAAACTAAAACTAACCCAATAAATGATTTTGTAGGAAAGGTTTCTTATTTGCTACGCTGATATTGTAAACATAGAAGCAGAAATTGGGTGGAATTATACCCCATGTCAGCTTTGCAAATAAAAATTAAAGCAGCAAAATAATATGTTTTTGTGTGCTAGGTGACCATTATTCATTACTTATATTATATAGCTATGAAAATTATTGCATAGGAAACCAAAATGATAATTGCTTTAATTATAGATGTAAAAATAAGCTTATTACATTTTTTATTTCTTTCATTATTATATTCGGTTAGATCCAAGTGAAAGATGACAACTTCTTTTGTTCTTTTTGATAAAGAAGTAGAAAAAATAATTCAGAAAATTGCTTTAAAAATTTCTTCAAAAGTATCTAATCTAAATTCTTAACCAATTTTAATTTTAGTTTAATTATTCAAATTTTCAATATCCTTCATTTAATGGTCATATATGTTTGAGCAAAGTGCAAGAAACTGACAAAACAATAAGCTCTTATTATGAAACAAAGGCCAAAACCAAAATATCAAATTGTGGTCAATAATAAATCATAGAAACATTATGACAGCGGACATTAGACACACACAACCAATGTGGGATAAACATCCCTATTTTCTTTTTTTTGAGTAAACATTAATACTTATTAGAATAAACATGAAAATAATAATAGTGTTTTAAACCGGATTTATAATACATTACATAACCAGAGTACAACTATATAAGGGCCTAACCTTTGTAGTTGTAGACTGGGATTATAAACAGCGAACACTAAACACATACAACCAATGTGGGATAAACATCCCTATTTTTTTTTTTTTTTTGAGTAAACAATAATACTTATTAGTATTTTAAACCGGGTTTATAATACATTACATAGCTAGAATACAACTACAAAAGGGCCTAACTTTTGTAATTGTAGACTGGGGTTATAAACAGTTACAAAGGTTAAGCCCTTTTGTAGTTATACTTTGGTTATGTAATATATTATAAACCCGATTTAAAACACTATTATTATTTTCGTGTGTGTTCTAATAAATATTAATGTTTACTAAAAAAAAAATAGGAATGTTTATCCCACATTGGTTATGTGTGTCTAGTGTCCGTTGTTTATAACCCCAGTCTACAATTACAAAGGGTAGGTCATTTTGTAGTTGTACTCTGATTATGTAAGATATTATAAACTCGGTTTAAAACACTATTATTATTTTAGTGTGTGTTCTAATAAATATTATTGTTTACTAAAAAAAGAAAAAGAAAATTGGGATGTTTATCCCACATTGGTTGTGTATGTCTAATGTCCGATATTTATAACCCTAGTCTACAACTACAAAGGTCAGACTCTTTTGTAGTTGTACTCTAGTTATATAATGTATTATAAACCCAGTTTAAAACACTATTATTATTTTCATGTGCGTTCTAATAAGTATTACTGTTCACAAAAAAAAATAAAATAGGAATGTTTATCCCACATTAGTTGTGTGTGTCTAGTGTCTGCTCTTTATAACCCCAATCTACAACTATAAAGATTAGGCCTTTTTGTAGTTGTACTATTATTATTATTTTCGTGTGTGTTTTAGTAAGTATTACTGTTTACTAAAAAAAAAATAGGGATGTTTATCCCACATTGGTTGTGTGTATCTAGTGTCCACTGTTTATAACCTCAGTCTACAACTACAAAAGTTAGGTCATTTTGTAGTTGTACTTTAGTTATGTAATGTATTATAAACCCGGTTTAAAACACTATTATTATTTTTGTGTGTTGTAATAAGTATTACTGTTTACTAAAAAATATATATATATATATATATATATATATATGAATGTTTATCACACATTGATTGTGTGTGTCTAGTATCTGCTGTTTATAACCCCAGTCTACAACTACAAAGGTTAGACCCTTTTGTAGTTGTACTCTGGTTATATAATGTATTATAAACCCGGTTTAAAACACTATTATTATTTTCGTGTATATTCTAATAAATATTACTATTTACTCAAAAAAGAAAAGAAAATAGGGATGTTTATCCCACATTAGTTGTGTGTGTCTAGTATCTGCTGTTTATAACCCCAGTCTACAACTACAAAGGTTAGGCCCTTTTGTAGTTCTACTCTGGTTATATAATGTATTATAAACCTAGTTTAAAACACTATTATTATTTTCGTGTGTGTTCTAATAAGTATTACTATTTACTTAAAAAAAAAAAACATTATGACAAAAATATAGAGAGCAACTCCAACAATCACCATTAATATGAACTGTGCAACAATCTAATTGGATTCCAAAAAATGCAAAATATGTATGAGTAGTTCTAAAATGATAAAACCTTGAATATATCCATGTCATAATTAAATTACATTAACTAATGTTCTATATGTTTAATAACCCATACCACCACTACAATTGACAAGTCACGTGCGTAAGCATGAGGTTACATACTAGTATATATTATACGCGTAAGCATGAGGTTACATACTAGTATATATTATAAGCCAACACTTAGAGAAAATTCAATTAGATATCAATTAGATTATCAATTTTGTGCCATGTGTCCCATCTAATTTTTATATTTTTGTGTCAAGTGAATTATTGAGTATAAAAATCAAAAAATCCGAAGCCAACTAGATTCGAAATTAGATTTCAATTGGAGTTTAATTTTGTGCCACATGTCCATCTAATTTTTTAATTTTGTGGCAAGCAAATTGTTGGGTGTAAAAACCAAAGAGTCAAAATCCATGCATAATTTGACCATTTTCTCAAAAAATGTATAATTTGAACCATGTAATTGTGATTGTTTTTAATTTGTACTTGTGCATATGCACGGGGTTACACACTAGTATGTATATAAAAACTGACAGCTTTGTTAGTAAAATATTAGTATTCCATAATATTGTATCAGGCAATATAATAATAAGAGCAATAGATATCTAAAAACAAAGGTGAGCATGTTAGCAAATGTTATTTATATCAATTCCTTCGTATATGACACACAAGAATACAAAGAGTTGCACAAAACTAAATACCACTAGAATTATCTCTATTCAACAAAGGAAGCCATCCATTACCTGTAATACCAAAGAAAGATTAATTTCATTTTCTCTCAAAAAGAAAGTCTAATACAAGGCTGAGTAATGATCTGCCTGTGCAATTTTGAGATACATTCATTATTTTAACATAGTAACAAAATTTCCACAATAAAGCTCCTAATCTCTGTAAGATAAAATCAGCATTCTTGTTTCACTGCCAAAGTTGTCACCCTTATTAGATGATAATTGATGAGTGTAAATTTGTAACAATCATCCACAAGGTAGATGGACGAAGTTGTAAATGCCATTGAATGCAGGTGACAACTGAGGAATAACATACGGATCCTTGCTGCAGGCAATAAAAGTCAGATACTTCTGACAAACGTCAAAGGTTCATTGCAAGAATAAATATGAGGGCTATAAAACCAACACGATACCGAAGGAAAAGGTACACAATTTGATACCCACAACTACTAGCCATTTTTAACTCTCTTATTGATCTTAGCAAGTGAATCTCTTCACCTCTTTCCAACTTGATAATTGGAGGGTCTTTAGCCAACACCACACCGTGTTCTTCCTTTTTATCCATTCATAGTCTTTCTTTGCAAATTGACTAGCAGAGCAGCTTGTCATCATCCAATTGATGAATTTTTGCTTCATCAATAATGTTTCAAATTAAAAATTACAGTCACCACCGCATACCCTTTACCCTTGGTGCGATAGTCACTTTATAAGTATAAGTGCTTGTGGGGTGTGGGGTGTGGGGGGTAAGGGCCAGAGTTCAAGTATCTAGGAAGGAGCTTCCCACACATATATACTTAGATTAGGTTAGCATAGAATTTCTATCTTGTATCCAAAAAAAAAAAAAATTTGCAGTCTACCTTGCTACACTTTTTTTTTATTGCCTCTTTCATTTAATCTTCAAACAAAATAAGTTGCTATGACAATTTAATGTGGACAAACATCTGCAGGCTCTTCATTTCTTTTCCCCTTTTTTCCCTTTAATTTTCTGGAATAAAGGAGACCCGTTATGGAATCTTGTGGGGTGTGGGGGGTAAGGACCAGAGTTCAAGTCTCTAGGAAGGAGTTTCTCATACATATATACTTAGATTATGTTAGAATAGAATTTCTATCTTGTAAAAAAAAAAAAAAAAAAAAAAAAAAAAAAAAAAAAAAAAAATTGCAGTCTACCTTGCTACACTTTTTTTTTATTGCCTCTTTCATTTAATCTTCAAACAAAATAAGTTGCTATGACAATTTAATGTGGACAAACACCTGTGGGCTCTTCATTTCTTTTCCCCTTTTTTCCCTTTAATTTTCTGGAATAAAAGAGACCCGTTATGGAATCTTTTTTAAAGAAAATTTTTACACTTACACAACTATATAGGCAGAAGGCTGCAGGTTTTGCATTGAACATTATCAGCTTTTCTCTTTTCCCATAAGGCTGCAACTTGCAAGTTTTGCATTCATCTCAAACTAAAATTGAAGTTAAAGAATGTAGCATTCTCCAATGGCAGCGATAAGGTCAAAGTCAATCCCTATTCGACTTTGAGAAATATCCAATATATATACCCTTCTTATATACAAAATTGGCATTCTCTATTAAGCATTCTTAAGCCTAAATATATTCTATTATGCATTTATGCTCATAACTCATAAGAACACACAATCAAACACATCTAATTTAATGGATTCTTATATTTTTCTATGAAGCCAAGCCGAGTCAAGTCACAGACCACTCAAACTTTTCAATTTTAAAAATCAACAAATTGTGAAATGAGATTGGGTTTAGCCATTGTGAAAGATCTCGAATGAGCCCTTCAGCCTATCTTAACTTGACTCAATCTTAGAGCATTTTGCTTAGACACGCTCTGATAAATATTATTAGTATCACAGCCTTTTCTCATTTTCAAGGGATATTTGAATGACTATATTTTCTTATAAGAAGGAAGAGGCTCAAGTCATGGGTTCAAAAATTCTATTGAGTTTTGATACGGGTTCTTTGAGATTTTTTAGTGCCTTGGATGAGATTCTTTATTTTTCAAATTAGACTTTCCCCCCCCCCCCCCCCCCCCCAAAAAAAAAAAAAAAAAAAAAAAAAAAAAAAAAAAAAAACTGAGTATTCATAGTCATGCTTGCCATCTCAAAGTGCTGAATATGCATTCTACCTTGTCATTTTGATTTTCATGTTGAATCTTGAAGGAGCCTCTAATTGTCAATCTTTGAGCAATTTAAGTCCTATTGACAAAATGGAAAGAAATTTTTTAAGAAGAGTGACATTTTGCTCATATTGGCTTGAAACAGATACAAATCTCAAAAATAAGATTGGCTTTGATGTTCATTTTGAGGGTACCTTATGTTCATGAATCTTGGTTCATATTCAACATACTACATGAGAAGAAATGGACCTTGATTATAGATCATATCTTTTGTCAATTGCCATCATGCGATCACAATTTAAAGCACATGAAATATGCTACTTATTTAGTTAAACCCAAACCCATGTAACATTAATATAATAATAATAAGAAGAAGAATACGAGTAATTATTCCCAAAATAAAGAAGCAGTGAGTACAAAAAAGTCTCAAAATCTTATTAAATAATATAATATTTGCATCAACCAACTCGGATTACTCCTGTAATTCATTGTTTATTTCATGTAGTTTGCACTCAAAGTACATGGTACTTCCTGCCACATTCAACAAATGACAATATTCAGTACTTGAAAGAAAAACATTAAACCAAATTCAAAGTAAAAGAACTAACATTTTTACTAGAAGAATTCAAAATTATTTTTATTAATAACTATAAACATTGAAAACATGATTGGTTACCTGTTGCTTAGGAGAGATCCAAGTTAGAAAAAGCTCTCTTGATACTCTAACATAAACAAAGACCTTTTTTTAGGATTTTGATCAGCTTTGATACAAAACTCCTTATAACCAAAAATGTTTCCAATAAGTTGAGCATTCATCATGAAGATGAAAATTTTCAAAAAAGAAGGGTATTCCATGATTTTCACTTTCTAGTTTAACTCCTTTTCTAGAACTCACTAGGTGCAATGTTTAATATAGGTGCTGCACTTAAATTTATATAGGCCTGAAGGTATGTTTTCATATGCTTCGCAACATCTAAGTTGTAAAATATTATTCATTAAGACATGATATGCTCAAAAATTCCAGCCCATCAACTATAACTATATTGTTCTTTGTTCCTATTAATTCTCCATATTTGCAAAGATATTGTAATATCACCTTCCTAAATTAGCTAAAACTCACAACTTTGAATGGATTATTTTTCAATTGCACACCAATTTTTCCTTCTTAAGCTTATGCAAGAGACAAGTAATTATGCTTATAAGGTAAGGAAGAAAATTGGAGTGATGTTCAATACTCGTGCATGTATTCATTAAAAAGGCGTGAGGTTCATTGGAGTGCATGTATCCAAAGAAAAAAAAATATTCCAGATTAATTAGAATTTGAAATATACGGATACAATTTATTACCATCATGTTAAGATATCAATTGATTTATATTTTATATTGGTGAGATTTAGTCACCCATAGATTATTCAAACAAATTTATCAGTTAAAATAACTTGAACCCATTTACATACTTTTTTTTTTTTGTGTGGATAAACTCATTTACATACTTAATTAGACCTCAACCGGTTAAGAGCTTTGTAATTCATCTAGTATCACTTAGGCTTTGTAGCAATGGCGTAGCGATGAATTCTAGCTGGAATGCAGGGCTAGAAACCTTGTGTATATAATTAAATCCTTCTATTTCCAACTGTAAGTGAAATATGATGTTTTGTTGCAAGAGCCACCTCCAAAGTTCTTCTTTCCCCTCTCTTGGACAGGTGAGGAGGCAATCATTCAAGAGTAATTGATGGTACCTAAAAAAATCCAAAAACTATCAGCATCATCAAATTATGGAATTCTTTAATTGTTGCTAAACTATATCAAGGGTTTAATATACAATCTTAAGGCTTATCATCCAAAATGTAAAATTAAAATTAAAAAGTTAATCTTTACAAGTGTTTAATGTTTATCTCTTCCAAGCAAGTTGGATAGATCTCAGTACAACACTACTCTATGAGATAATTAGGGTGTGATTCCATCCAAAAAAAAAACCTTTAATTAGTATGTGTAATCTTGATATTGTAGATTATGCACTATTGTTATTCGATCTTGTTCTCTTTGCAAGAAATCTAGTCCACTACCAAAGTCCAATGACTACTGTCTACACAATTTTATCAAACTTTTGGGACCCCTTCAACTTTCCCAAATAAATTCCATATGCTGAACTACAAAATTATTTTGATGCCATCAACAAACTCCACCAAAAGTAATAAAGAGTCACCAAGCTATTGCTACTCATATCAGCCATTATTACTGCAATATTTTGCCATTTTCAAACTAGGGAAGAGGAGGAGGCATCTACATTCAAGGAACTGGAAGAGTAAACGTAACAGGCTAAACAGTGGGGAAAAATAAAAGTTCAGTTAATTCAATAGCTTGCCAAATCTAACATGGCCATGTTGCAGCAAGTCAAGTTTTCACAGATTACATCCTAATCAACCCAAACATTTTGATCTAGATAATGCAGAGCAACCATGCATATAGCTAGACCCATATATTATTTTGTGTATCCAGTCTACAGGAATTTATTAGTTAGATAATCATAAAATAGAAAGCACAAGAAAACAAAGAGTAGCACATAAATAAAAACAAAAATAAATACCACTAGACTTGTCTCTATCCCTTGCTAATAATCTAATATTTGAGCTATAGCATCTGATAAGTATGGCATGGCATAATTTGCATTACATGAGTTGTCATCAACTCCAACGCCCACTTCTCATACTCTACCACAAATCACTAGTAATAGTAAAAATCTTTCATGGACAAAGGAAGCCATCCATTGCCTCTAATACCAAACAAAGATTAATTTCCTTTTTCTCTCAAAAAATAAGTCTAATACAAGGGTGAGTAATTCATTCATATACAACAGTGGTCTTCTCCTCAGTAGAAACATTAAGGCTGCCATTGATGTAATGGAATACTTAATATTTCCACTGAAGAGAAGACCTGTGGTATGAAAAGGAAGATCACTACCCAATCAAGAGATTGAGAGGATGGTCGAGGACGGATAGAGATACAAGGCTAAAGATGATTGTCAAGAGCCTTGTAACTCAATTTATAGGCACCTTTAACAACAACATATAGTTATCTTAAACTTAGTTTCTATTCATGAGCTGAGACGTTGGAATTTCCTAAGGCTAAGGACTCGGTAACAACTACTGAACTCAACTACAAAGAAGTGCTACATCAGCTCCTGGGATCTTGCAATATCCCAAACCACCATATATGGTTGATCTTTTCTATTGTATTCTGCTTGGGCCTAACCATTTGTGAAACGTTCTTACTTCATAGTTCCTAAAATTTACGCTAATTTAGTTTGTCATCCTTAAGTTTGGTTCCGTTAGCAATTCACCCCCGACAGTTAGTTTCTGATGTTAAGTGACACATCATCATGCTAATGTGTTTTATTTTTACGAAATCTGCCTCAAAACTACATCATTTCAGTGATGACTAAGTGAATAGCTGACATAATCAAAACTACATTGTTTCAAGCCTAAACTTAAAACACAAACATGTAGCTTAAACAGTAGGCCAAACTCTAAACAGAAGCAACGATATGAATCCCAAAAGCATCAACTCTACCAATACACACATTTTAAGATTCAAAGGGTTTTTTTTTTGGAAAATAAAACTAAAAGCCAAACTATTTTGTTAGTTAGCACACTTTTGAAACTATTTTGCTAAATTACAACTCGAGAGTGTGAGTCTCGATTTTGGGGTTATAAATCTACTCGATTTTCCCATTACGCCAGCAGGTGAGGTGGACAAACTGTCCACGTAGGCATGCAAATCGAGTCTAATGGACTCGGTTTCTGGTTCATTGAAATCGAGTCTTTCGGACTCGAGTTTGCTAAATGGAAACCGAGTCCATTAGACTCGATTTATAAGGGGTCCCACCAGTGACTGTTTCATGCTTTTTTTGGCTACGTGCAAACAGAACTCGAGCCCTTTAGTCTCGATTTCTGTTTATTAAAAATCGAGTCTAATGAACTCGATTTTCATGAATGGTCACCACAATTTTCCCATTACGCCAACAGGTGAGGTGGACAAACTGTCCACGTAGGCATGCAAATCGAGTCTAATGGACTCGGTTTCTGGTTCATTGAAATCGAGTCTTTCGGACTCGAGTTTGCTAAATGGAAACCGAGTCCATTAGACTCGATTTATAGGGGGTCCCACCAGTGACTGTTTCATGCTTTTTTTGGCTACGTGCAAACAGAACTCGAGCCCTTTAGTCTCGATTTCTGTTTATTAAAAATCGAGTCTAATGAACTCGATTTTCATGAATGGTCACCAGCCCCTCCACGTGTAGCATGTGGGTCCCAGTGGTCCCTTTTTTCCCCTTACCCGTCTCACTCAATCTCTTCAGCTCTCACACTCTCTCTTCATCTCTCACAACCTTCTTCACTCAGTCATAACTTTCCTCAGCTCTCACACCCTCTCACACAACACTCACCTTAACAACACTCTCTCACAGAGAAAGTTTTATATAAATTTGTACTTCAGTTATGTTGTATATTTATTGTGTTATGTTTTTACAATATTGGGAATATTTTTTTTTTTTTTTTTGTTAGTTAATATTGTGATTATTTGCTAGGTTTTTTTTTTTTTATTTATTTATTTATAAATTACAACATATTAGGATTTTTTTTTTTGTTAGTGTAAATATTGTGATTAATTTATTTGTTAGTATATTGTGATTATTTGTGTTAGGACATATGTGATTCACTTGTCAGGAACATATGTCACTATTTTATGTAATTGGCTTATCCTTTGACAAAACACACTTTACTTGTATTTGGGTAGATCTAGAATGTGTTTAATACTTTAAGAAACTATGTTTCAAGATCAAGTGTTAAAGACAAGCAAGTCTGTCCATGATTCAAGCTGAAGAAGTGCCGTTCATTAAAGCTCGACAGCTAGCTATCCATCAAGCTTAAGAAGCTGTTCTAGCCCCATTCCTCAACAGCTGCTTGACAGCATCTCGACAGATGGATATCTGTTGAGTTTTATGAAAAATAGAATTCCAGTTCTATTTTGACTCTAATCTGTGATTATGTGTTTGAGCTTTCTTTTCTTCTAATCCTAGACATATAAAAGGATTATTTTAAGGGCCGTCAAAGTGTACACAAGTTGCACAAGTATTGAGCAAAGTTTGTTCAAGCAATTTGTAATCGAAGACAAAGTTTTGCCCTAGTTCATCATTCTTATGAAGAAGTTGCTGTGTATGTGCACCATAGGGTTTTGTAACCAAGCATCTTCTTGATCTTCATCGTTGGGATGAACTAAAGAACTTTGCAGCCAACAACCTTCTCTAGTTGGTGATTGAAGTAACGTATTAGGATCCGCATATTGGTTAGTCACGTACTTGGGAGCCGTGCATCTAAAGGGGAAATTGTCACTACAGAACAAGTCCAATTGGGTATTGGGGTAAGGGTTCAACTGTAGGTTGGTATAAGGTACTGGGATTCCTTTACTTGTAACCGCTTGTTTTGATAATAGTGGAATTTTGGGAGTGGTGACTTGAAAATCACCCAGTGGGGTTTTTGCCATTAGGTTTTTCCCATTCGTAAACAAATCACCGTGTCAAAATTATTTTCCGCTGCATTTAACTTAGTTGGTGATTTGTTTGTGCTACCACACATCTTGCATGTTAATTTGATTAATTAATAAACTTGGCTAATTAATCAATTAATTTATCACAAGGGGGTCAATACATTTTTGACTTATCAAGTGGTATCAGAACAAGCACACTTTGATTAGGTTTTAATCTTTGCTGTGTGATCCATTGACCCCTGTTGTCATGGAAACTCTTGATTGTTTTGATTTGCATGATCTTATGTTGAATGATGATGATGATATTCAAGATGCCTATTGCAAGCTTTATAATTTTTGTATGAAATCTCTTGAATGTTCTACAAAATTAAAAGCTAAATTTAAAAAGGTCAAACTTGAATAAGATGATTTGATTGCAAAATTGGATGAAGCCAATAATTTGAATGAGAATTTTAAAAATCAAATTTTCATCTCAGGTGGACAAAATTAAGAGTTTGGAAGAGCAACTAGTTGAATTTAAAATTGAAGTTGAAAAATGAACTAGTGTCAAACTTGTTGAGCCTAACTCAAAAGAAAAAGATTTTTATATTCCTCCATTTAAAAGGAATAATGAAGAGTTGAAGGCTAGTATTGCTAGGATAGACAAAGGTAAAAATTCTGATGTTAACGCTGAAGTTTCTAAACCTATGTCTAAAACTCCTCCTAGGTTGAATAAAAATTCTGAGTTTGTCCCCACTTGTCATCATTATCATATTGTTGGTCATATTAGGCTAAATTGTCCTAAGTTGTCAACCTCTAAGGTTAGACCTCCTTCTAGGAAACCGAGTAGCTTTAAAACTACTCATGTTTGTCACCATTGTGGTGGTTCTGGTCACACTCGCCCTAATTGTTTCAAGTTGTTTCCTCATAAGCAAGTGTCAAATAGGTCTCATCCTTTGTCTAAAGGCTCTGTACCTATTCTTGATGAGTTATTAAAAGCTTTGAGCTTTTTACTCAATTTCAGGGGAATTCTAATTCCTCTATGTCCTTTAGTAACCATACTAGAACACGTGCCTTTTTAGCTTCACTGCCAAAGACTTGTGCTATGTGGGTGATAAAGGATCCTAAGACTTAATTGTCTTTCTATTTGTCCCTTTGCTTTAATTCTTTCTATCCAAAAGTTGAACTTTCTTTCTTGATTTCTTATTTGTTTTTGGAATCATGCTTTCATTCATTTGCATCTAGTTTTTATGCTTTGCTTTGTTTAACATATTTTTGTTTGTTTTCAGTTTTGTTTATTTTGTTTTTCATATAAAAAAAATTGAAAAATAAAAAAAAATACAAAAACAGTGTGTTTTGTGCACATTGGTACTTGTGTACCTTGGATGGCCATTGAAACAAAGTTTTCAAAACTTTATATCTTTTCTAGCTTAGAGAAGCATCTCTCTGCACAACTAAGCAAGTGAGCTTTGTGGCTTTTGTTTGTGATGAGGAAGATTAAGTAATCTCTTGTACTTAACACTCATATCACTTTTTTTGATGGGAAGAACTAAAAAATCCTAAGAGAATGACATAAATAACCATCTCACCACTGTTGTCTGCCAATCATAATATAACATCTGTATGCTTAGGCATAGCAAAATTGTGATGTTTAGCTTCACATAATTGGGTATTTCTTTTCTCTCTCTTATATGCCCATGCATGATTTGCTTAAAAAGAAAATATGCAAAGAAAATAAAAAGCAAAAAGAATCAAAATGCTTTAAATATGATTGCAAGCGTGTATTCTAGGAGATGTGGGAGTTATAGGATGTACCTCGAAGTTGATAGTCCCCATCAAACAGTTATGATTGTGTGTGAGTTAAAGTGATTTTTTCATATCTCAAATCGTCGTAATATGTATACACTTATGCAATCTTGCGATATTTATCACACACAACACGCAATATTTTTTGCTACTTTTAATACATGTGCAGGTACAATGTGATTTGGTCATCACAAGGTTTTACATGTGTTAATGTATGCTCACTAATCTGTCTTAACTTGTTTTTGAAATATAAAATTGGTTAGACTTGTTTAGTGTGTGTGAGTGTGTTTTTGGGATCATTGTGCTTAAAATTTTTGTTGAGAGATGTTTTTGAGAGCTTAAAATGTTGATTGGATCTTTGGTTGAGTTGCATGCTTGATTGCATTCATATCTGTGTTTTTCCCTTCTTGAAAAACGGTTTATAAGCAATCTCGACGCCTCCTAGATATCTCCTCGACACCTGGCTATCTGTCGAGTTCTTAAGGTCTTTTCTTATTGCAATCTCGATAGATTCTCGACAACTGGTGGATCGAATGAAAAAGTTCCTAGACCCTTGATAGCTTCTCGACAGCTGGTGGATCGATCGAGCTTCTCTTCTTATGTCTTTGCTTTGTTTCTCGACACCTTCTCAACAGCTGTATCTATCGACGTTGTTTTTCTTGACACCTTTCTCGACAGATGGCTTGACACCTCTCGACACCTCTATCTGTCGAGAATTACTAAGGATCTATATATTCGTTCTTCGTGATCCGGTTCTCATTTCTTCGATCTCTTTCGATCTATCCACACCTGTTCATTTCCCAAACACCTTTCTTTCTCACTCCAAACCTCTCCCCAGTGATTCTTCAAGCTTTTTCAAGTTTTCCTTCACTTGGTAAGCTTCTAATCTCCTTCATTTACATGCATTTCATGTTTTGAAACCTAGGTTTTGGGGATTTTTGAAAATTTTGGAGTTTTTCAAAATTGATGAGTGTTTGTTGAAATTTTGGGATGGGTTTTTGCTTAAATGAGTTTAAAATCTCATGCATTGCATCACATTAGCATAATAACAGTATTATCATGCATTTTAGATGTGCGCAATTGTTTGTGTGCTGGTAGGATTGGATTGGGCTGAGCCCATGGTGTAATTTACTTTGCATGTCACATGTTCATGCATTCCCCATGCATACGTACTCTCTTTTCAATATACTTATTATATTTGAATTGCTTTGGGACTTTTCTGATTGTCTCTCTTTCTCTCCCACTTTTTCTGTTTACGTTAGTCGTGTCTATGGCACCTAAGCGTAAGTCAGCTCCATCCTAGAACCCTTCGAATTCGCGTTCTAGGGCATCGTCTTCTTCTGATCCTACTCCTTCTTATATTCGGTTCCATGATGAGGATGCCCGAAAGGACTTCTCGGAGAACTTTTCTCGATGAGGTGTTCATTTCCGAGTCATTTTGGCGGACTTCGCCGACACTGACCTTCCCACTGTCATTCACAGTCAAGGATGGGAGTCATTGTGTGACGTCTCGGTCACTTGTCCATCTGTACTGATCTAGGAGTTTTACTCCAACATATATGGATTTGACTTTTCAGTACCTCTCTTTTCTACTCATGTTTGAGGTACGCGCATTGTAGTCACACCGCAGCTTGTTACGGATGTGCTTCATGTTCCGAGGGTAGAGCATCCTGACAACCCCGGTTATGAGCATTTGAGGACTGTGTCCAAAGACAAGATGATTTCTGCTTTCTTTGAGCGTCCTGCAGATTGGGGTGATCGTCAGTTTACACCATGTAAGGCCTTTCCTAAAGGTCCTAGATTCATGAACATGGTGATGACTTTTGTTTTGCACCCACTCTCTCACTATAACTCTATCACAGAGCCTCGTGCTCAATTTTTGCTTTCTTTGTTAGAGCACCTCACTATAGATTTTCCTTCACATTTTATTCTTTCTATCTTAGATATGTATAGGGATACGAATACCCGTGATAAGCTCATTTTCCCTTCGGCTATCACACGGATTCTATGCCATTTTTTTGTTCCTTTTCCCTCTTCCGACCACTTTTCTGTCATGTGTGCCATAGACTACGCTACGGTTAAACGTAGCGAGGCACAATTTAGGTCTCGGCAGTTGGATTCAACAGCTACTCCCTCCCATTTTGCTCCGTCTCGTTCTACTCCATCCACATCCGCTCCCTCCTCTTCTTCGGGCGATGTGACTCTAGGAGACATCATGGCGCAGCTGCAGGGCATTGATGCTCGCCTTGATACACTCTCTACAGAGTTGTATCAGGTGAACGTTAGTGTTGGTCGTATTGCACGGCGACAGGCGACCATGGGTGATTATGCTCTTAAGGCTTTTCCTCCACTACCTCCTCTAATGGCTTCTGATTCTGAGGATGAGGATGATGATGATGGTGATGACAATAATGCTTCGGATGATGATGATGGAGATGCTAGCTCTACCGATGAGATGTCTACTTGACACTCTTACCCTTTGTCACTCATGACAAAAAGGGGGAGTAGTTTTGGATATGGGATTAGTTATTCTTAGGGGGAGAGTTAGTATAGGACATTTTGTTAGGGGGAGTTTTGATTTTTCTAAGGGATGTAGTGAGGATTACTTGTATCTTTTTCTTTTCTCTATTTTAGATACATTTGTTCTTGTACATGGGTCTTATGACCATTTTTGACATACATTGTACTTATTTTCTTTATAGATAAGGATGTATGTTTCTTTCACCTACTATTGCATGTGTTCTTTCTTTTCTTTCTTTATACACATGGTTCTTATTATGTGTATGCAATCTATTATTTCTATTTCACACAAAGATGTCTTCATGAGTTTTATTTAAAGTGTTTCAGAAATACAGGTTGTCAAAGTCTACTTGCCATAAACTCTCTTCTTGCAAAAATTTTCAAGAGTTTGTGTTAGGATAGATTTTATTGTATTCAACAAGTGAATACGAGTTGACTGATTTATGATTTCTCTCATATGTTCATTTGTTTGTTGTGGTTTTGTCACAGATTGCCAAAAGGGGAGATTGTTAGGACATATGTGATTCACTTGTTAGGACATATGTCACTATTTTATATAATTAGCTTATCCTTTGACAAAATGCACTTTACTTGTATTTTGGTAGATCTAGGATATGTTTAATACTTCAAGAAACTGTGTTTCAAGATCAAGTGTTGAAGACATGCAAGTCTATCCAAGGTTCAAGCTAAAGAAGTGTTGTTCATTAAAACTCAACAGCTAGCTATCCATCGAGCTTAAGAAGCTGTTCCAGCCCTGTGGCTCGACATCTACTCAACAACATCTCGATAGACAGGTATCTGTCGAGCTTTATGAAAAATAGAATTCCAGTTCTGTTTTGACTCTAATCCGTGATTTTGTATTTGGGCTTTCTTTTCTTCTAACCCTAGACATATAAAAGGATTATTTTAAGAGCCGTCAAAGTGTACACAAGTTGCACAAGTGTTGAGCAAAGTTTGTTCAAACAATAAGTAACCGGAGACAAAGTTTTGCCCTAATTCATCATTCTTGTGAAAAAGTTGCTGTGTATGTGCACCGTAGTGTTTTGTGACTAAGCATCTTCTTGATTTTTATCGTTGGGATGAACTGAAGAACTTTGCAGCCAACAACCTTCTCTAGTTGGTGATTGTAGTAGCATACTGGGATTTGCGCATTAGTTAGTCACGTACTTGGGAGCCGTGCATCTAAAGGGGAAATTGTCACTATAGAACAAGTCCAATTGGGTATTGGGATAAGGGTTCAACTGTAGGTTGGTATAAGGTACTAAGATTTCTTTACTTGTAACCACTTGTTTTAATAATAGTGGAATTTCGAGAGTGGTAACCTGAAAATCACCCGGTGGGGTTTTTGCCGTTAGGTTTTCTTTATTCGTAAACAAATCACTGTGTCAAATTTATTTTCCATTGCATTTAACTTAGTTGGTGATTTGTTTGTGCTACCACGCATATTGCATGTAATTTGATTAATTAATAAACTTGGCTAATTAATCAATTAATTTATCACAAGGGGGTCAATACGTTTTTAGCATATCAATTTGCTATTTTTTTTAAAAAAAAATTTAATATTATGATTAATTATTGGGAATATTTAGTACAAAATATTGTAATTAATGTTATTACAACATATTGGGATTTTTTTTTTGTTAGTGTAAATATTGTGATTAAATTATTTGCTAAGTTATTTTAAAAAAAATTAATATTGTGATTAATTATTGGGAATATTTAGTACCAAATATTGTGATTAATTATGTTATTACAACATATGGGTAATATTTGTTTATTTTTTTGTTAGTGTAAATATTGTGATTAAATTATTTGCTAGGTTTTTAAAAAAAAAAATTAATATTTTGATTAATTATTGGGAATATTTAGTATTGGGGGAATATTTAGTACCAAATATTGTGATTAATTATGTTATTACAACATATTGGGAATTTTTTTTTTTTTAGTGTAAATATTGTGATTAATAATATGCTAGGTTTTTAAAAAAAAAAAAAATTAATATTGTGATTAATTATTGGGAATATTTAGTACTAAATATTGTGATCAATTGTGTATATATATTTAGTACTTTTAGGTTTTTATTATGGGTATGAAATCGATTATGAGTTTGATACCTAAGATAGTATTTGTAGTCTTTTTAGCATAAATTATTTCAAGATATATTTGTTTAAGATTTGTAACAGAGATTTCAATGGATAATGAGTGGGTTGGTATAATATTTTTGTTCATCATAACTTATTTGAATAGGTTTTGAAAGTCATGCCCCTAGAATGATTTGGAATTTTAAAAGAATATGAAATAGGTAATAACTATATTTGTATGTGATCTGAGGTGAGTATATGCAAATTTGGTTAAGGTTAGTATTGTTGGCATTTCATACGCAAAGTTTTGTGATTAATTTTGTCACTAACACAATTACACTTGATGATCTATAGGTTGACAATAATCCATATAAATAAATACTACGGTGGACCCCTTGGCAATGCCAACCCTTATGACGGATTCCCATTTCAAGGTTCGGGTATCCAGTGCTATTATATGATGATACGCCTTAAGCTAAAGACCCTGAATGATTTGAAGATAAAAATTATGGAAGAGCTGCAAGTGAACCCTGCTTTGCGTTCTCCACATGAAGTCCTCAATCAATGCATTAATTATAGATATATGGAGATAACAGAAGACAAACATGTGAGGATCATGTTTAACAAGATGCAGAACATGTCCCAAGTAGCAAATTTTGAATTGTACGTCAAGTTGGAGCCACGTCCAGAAGTTGGCATAAAGGAAATTGTACAAACAACTACATCTCTACAGTTTGCAATCTCAGATGATCGATGCACCACATTAGGAGGCTATACACCCCTTTTTAAGAGACACAAACAACAATTGAGAGCGAAGCTGGCAAGCTACAAGAGGACAATCAAGAAGCTTGCTTTCACAGACATGGGACTCATCATCACATGCAATGAAAGTAGGATGGGTCCAACAATAGCAATAACAGGGTACCTCTAATTGCTATATTATCACACAGAACACAAAACAGTATTTAGATTGAGGCTAACAATGAAAAACAACAAAATCGATTAAAAAAAAAACTGATTTTTGTGTTTACAGCTCACGTGAACACCTTTCAAATTTATGACTTGGTTTTAATCACAGGCTGTTGAATCTTCTGATTGATGAGCGGTTGGTGATTAAATGTGCTCAATGTTTTTTTTTTTTTTTTTTTTTTTTTTGTCATGAAAAAACACCCAATGATTTATTAATTAGTTTTGGTAGCACAAATACATGCTTCATTGTTTCAAAGGAGAAAATTGGCACATAAGACCCATTTTCAAACATATTCGTTAGTTAGCATCGTTTTCAAACTAATTAGCAAACTAACATCTCGAGTTTCTTAGACTCGATTCCATTGTAGCAACTCGACTCTCATAAAGCATGATTATCACTGACAAAAAGGCAAAGTTAATTTCCACAACTGAGACAAAATCTAGAAATTGAGTTACCCAAAAAATTACATATCAAAAGACAAAAGCTTTTTGTAAAGTTAAGCATAGATTCCAAATATATATATATATATATATATAACACATATTTGATGCTCAATTATTTTGATTAAGAAAAAGTAAAAGGGATTAACAGATCATACAAGGATCAACCCCTTTTTCTTAACAATGAAGCAAATTTATACAGATGATCCAAAGCCACCATGCTAAACCATTAAAGGAGGTTGCCATATTTTTTAAAATGATCTTGAAATGATCATAAACCCGAAACCTTCTACATCAATCTAAAACACCCAAATTCTATACTTCAACATATTTGGAATAAAAAACATTTCTAAAATAACGACCAGCAAAATTAGAAACCCAATATCATATAAAAATAATAATAATAAAACAAAGTTTGCCCAAAAAATTTTACTTCTACCACATAAAATCACAAACAAACAAACAAATAGCACTAAGAAAAAAAAAAGTTTCAAACACCAACGGAGAGAGAGAGAGAGTCCTTACTTGTGATAGACGTGGAGTCCCTACCAGCAGAGCCACCCAAAATCAGTGTATGAGGGAGAAAGCGACAAAGTGAGGCTGAGCGACAAAGTGAGGTGGAGCGACGGAGTGAAGAGTCTTTGAAGAGTGAGAGGGAATGAGACTGAGAGGGACTGTGAAGTTTGAAGCAGAGGGAAAACCCAGTTTGAAGAGTGAGAGTGAGAGGGAAAACCAAGTTTAAAGAGTGAGAGTGAGAGACTATGAGAGAGACGGTGAAGTTTGAGTGTTTGAGTTTCAATGTGTTTGAGTGATCTGTGTTTTGAGTGATCTGGACACACATGGAGGGCTGAACTGAAATCAAGTTCAAAAGACTCGGTTTCCGTTTAAACTAAATCGAGTCCTTTGGACTCAATTTCCTTTAAACCAAATCGAGTCCAGAGAACTCGAGTTCTATGCCTACGTGGACCAAATGTCTACCTCAGCCGCTGCCGCGATGGGAAAATCAAGTAAGTTATACTCGATTTATAACTCCAAAATCGAGTCCTTTGATACCGAGTTGTTAGATACCAAATTAGTTTCAAAAGTGTGCTAACTAACAAAATAGTTTGGCTTTTTGTGTTATTTAAAAAAAAAAAAAAAAAAAAATCCGTTCAATTTAGAATAGAAGAATAGCCAAAATAAATAAATAAATAAATGCAGAATGAAATTGGATATAAATAAATAAATATAGAATGAAATTGGATATAAATATATATATATATATATATATATATATATATATATATATATAAAAGAAAGAAAGACCTTTAACTTTTTGTAAAGCTTTGTAAAGGGGTTTCTGGTTCTTGTCAAAGTTTGGCTGGTGAAATGGAGGACACGTTCCACGGCAAGAGAAATATAATCACAATGCACACTGATGCAACCACCCACGTTGGTGTGTGCTCTAACGTTATACTCCCTTCTCTTCCTTCACTCATCGTTACTCCTTAATTCTTAATTTCTGCTTTCCTCTCTCTTTTCTTACAAAAGGTGGAGGTTATTTTTGTTTGTGGCCTAGTGATTTCGTGAATGAAGATCTAGCAAACCCCATCAACAAAAACCCCCCAAAAAACTAAGACTACAAAAGACAAATTCGAAAGGAGAGAAAAAGAGAAGAGTAGCTCATTATTGGCGTTGCCGCTGCTGTCACCGCCTGGGTTCATGGGGTTTGGGTTAGGGAGGCATGAGGTCTGCCTTCTCTGTGTTTTTATTTTTTATTTGTAATTTTTATATTTAAATTTTAGAGTTTGGCCTGCCGTTTAAGATACATGTTTGTGTTTTTAGTTTAGGCCTATAACGATGTAGTTTTGAATTTTGATTGTGGCAGCTATTCACCTGGTCATTACTGAAACGATGTAGGTTTGGGGTTGATTTGGCAAAAATAAAACACGTATCATTTAATAGCAGAAACTAATTGTGGAGTGAATCGCTAATGGAACCAAATTTCAAGGTGTAAAATCAAGTTTTTGAAATTTTAAGGTGTAAAATCCAATAAATCCTAAACTTTAAGGGTGTAATTTACAATTTATTTAAAAAATAATATATTCTCCAAATTATCATAATTTACAATTTACCCAAAAAATAATATATTCTCCAAATTATCAAACACGTGAGTCCCACATTACGTGTTTATGTTAAATGACTTTTATTTTAATTTTGTTTAGTTATGATTTATATTAACTTAATTTTTGAAATTTTAGTAATAGTTTTAATATGATTTTTACTAGCATTTTGCTTCAAAATTTACTGATGGAATTGGATATGTTATGCACCTTTTTTATTATTATTAATAAGGATGAAACAACACAAAATTCATATCATTTACTAATTCAACCAAATCATTCTAGACTCAACTCAGGCATGCTTAAAACAGCTAAGTGTCTGTTTGGGAACAATAAACCGAAGTGGACAAAATGGACTGAACTAGACCAAATGGATCAAGTTGAACTAAATGGTCTGAATTGGACCGAAGTGGACTGGATGCACCAAATGGACCTAATAGACCAAAATGGACCGAAAGGACCGAATAGACTAAATTGGACCTAAGGGACCGAAGTGGACCTAATGGAGCAAAAGGACCGAATGGACTAAAGTGTACCCAAGGGACCGAAGTGGACCGAAATGGACCAAAAAGAGCAAATGACCAAAGTGGACTGAATGGACCAAATGGACTGAAGTGGACCTAAGAGACCGAAGTGGACCGAAATAGACCAAAAAGAGCGAATGACCAAAGTGGACTGAATGGACCGACGTGGACCAAAGTTGACTGAATGGACTGAAGTGGTCAAAATTGGATCGAAATGGATCTAATTGGACCAAATGAACTGAATTGAACCGAAGTGGTTTGAAGTGTCCGAAAGGACCAAAGTGGACTGAATTGTTAATAAAAAGTGATGATCCTATTATGATTGGTAAGTTATAATTATATATTATTAAAGATGATGAAAAGAAAATAATGATATAACTGCTAATATAACTTAACAGAAGTATAGTAATAATAAATATTACACTTCAGATTTTAGATATTATATGGATATGTAACATATCAATGAAACCATTATTAAATAAATACCACTAGAATTATCTCTATCCCACAGGCATTTCTAGTTTTGTTCCCACTTCCGAATAGAAAGCAGCCTCTCTCATCACTCACAAAGGAAGCCATCCATTACCTCTAATACCAAAGAAAGGTTAATTTCATTTTCTCTCAAAAAGAAAGTCTAATACAAGGCTGAGTAATGATCTGCCTGTGCAATTTTGAGATACATTCATTATTTTAACATAGTAACAAAATATCCACAATAAAGCCCCTAAGCTCTATACGATAAAATCAGCATTCTTGTTTCACTGCCAAAGTTGTCACCCTTATTAGATGATAATTGATGAGTGTAAATTTGTAACAATCATCCACAAGGAATAACATACGGATCCTTACAGACAAATGACCGTTGAAGAAATCAAAAGTCAAATACTTATGACAAACGTCAAATGTTCATCGCAAAAATAAACATGAGGGTTATAAAACCAACACGATATGGAAGGAAAAGGTACACAATCTAATACCCACAAGGCCACAACTACTAGCCATTTTTAACTCTCTTATTGATCTTAGCAAGTGAATCTCTTCACCTGTTTCCAACTTGATAATTGGAGGGTTTTTAGCCAACACCACACTGGTGTTCCTCCTTTTTATCCATTCATAGTCTTTCTTTGCAGATTGACTAGCAGAGCAGCTTGTCATCGGCCAACTGATGAATTTTTGCTTCATCAATAATGTTTCAAATTAAAAATTGCAGTCAACCTTCCTAGCTACAATTTTTTTTTTTTTTTTTTATTGCCTCTTTCATTTAATCTTCAGACAAAATAAATTGCTATGACAATTTAATGTGGACAAACATCTGCGGGCTCTTCATTTCTTTTCCCCTTTTTTTCTTCAGTTTTCTGAAATAAAGGAGATTCGTTATGGAATCTTTTTTAAAGAAAATTTTACAGTTACACAACTATATAGGCAGAAGGCTGCAGGTTTTGCATTGAACATTATCAGCTTTTCTCTTTTCCCAGAAGGCTGCAACTTGCAATTTTTGCATTCATCTCAAACTAAAATTGAAGTTAAGAAGATTAAAGAATGTAGCATTTTCCAATGGGAGCAATAAGGTTAAAGTCAATCCCTATTCGACTTTGAGAATCATCTTATTCACCCTTCATCTTATTTTCAAAATTGGCATTCTCTATTAAGCATTATTGAGCCTACAATTTTTCTGTTATGCATTTATGCTCATAAGAACACACAATCAAACACATCTAATTTAATGGAATCTTATATTTTTCTATGAAGACCTGATGTGAGTTCCAAATTTAAGACATAGATCATGCGTAGAGCCGAATCAAGTCACAGACCGCTCAAAATTTACAATTTGAAAAATCAACAAATTGTGAAATGAGATTGGATTTAGCCTTTGTGAATGATCTCGAATGAGCCTTTATGCCTATCTTAACTTGACTCAATCTTAGAGCATTTTTCTTAAACACACTCTGATAAATATTATTATTATCCCAGCCTTTTCTCATAGCTAGGAAGGAAGAGGCTCAAGTTCTGGAATTAAAAATTCTATTAAGCTTTGATACGGGTTCTTTGAGAGTGCCTTGGATGAGATTCTTTATTTTTCAAATTGAACTTTTTTCTACCAAAAAACAAAAACTAAATAAAAAACCTGATTATTCATAGTCTTGCTTGCCATCTCAAAGTGCTGAATATGCATTTTACCTTGTCATTTTGATTTTCAGCTAGAATAAAATACAATTCTTTAGAGCGCCTATACCTATTATCAATTTTCACTTCCATTATTTGGTCACAAAGAAACCTGGTTTTAGAAAATGGTTTAGAAAAATATCACACCAAGCTAGAATTGAAACCTTTAATTTTTATTTCATAAAGCTTAGGATCAAAAGAAACATAACTAATCCTTGGCACTTAAGTCCAAATTTTAAATCCTACATGTTAGTGGAGTCGAATGAAGTCATATATCATATATCAAATTCAGTTTATTTTTTCATATTGAACCTTGAAGGAGCCTCTAACTGTCAATTTTGAGCAATTTCAATCCCATGGACAATATGTAAAGAAATTTTCAAGAAGAGTAGCGTTTTCCTCATATTGGCTTGAAACAGTTACAAATCTCAAAAAAAAGATTGGCTTGGCTATCAGTTTGAGGGAGCCTTACGTTTTGCGAAACTTGTTCATATTCAACATATTACGTGAGAAATGATTTCTTAATATATGGACATGGATTTTTATTTTTTATTTTTTCCCTGGGGGGTCTAGAATAAAGGGACTTTTAAAAAATAAAAAATGGACCTTAATTGTAGATCATATCTTTGGTCAATTGCAATCGTACCATCAAATTATATAAATTATATGAAATTTAAAAAAAAAAATTAACTGGAACCCAAAACCAACTTGGACCAAAAATGAAAGGACCAAGAGGAGTACAAGAAAATCCCAAGATATTATTATTGCTTAATAGTTAATATTTTTCCATAACCAACTTGAATTGCTCCTGTAAGCCATAGCTTATTTCATTTTGCTTCCACAGAAATTACATGGTATTTCCTGCCACATTCAAGAAAAAACAATATTCAGTAGATGAAAGAAAAACATTAAACCAAATTTAAAGGAAAAGAACTAACACTTTTACTAGAAGAATTCAAAATTATTTTTAATAAAAATAAACATTGAAAACATAATTAGTTACCTGTTGCTTAGGAGAGATCCAAGTTAGAAAAAGCTCTCTTGGTATTCTAACATAAACAACGACCTTCTTTTAGGCTTTTCATCAGCTTTGATACAAAACTCCTTATAACCAAAAATGTTTCTAATAAGTTGAGCATTCATCATGATGAAGAAAATTTTCAAAAAAGAAGGGTATTCCATTAATATTTTCTTTCTAGCTTAACTTCTTTTCTAGAACTCACTAATTGCAATGGTAAAAATAGGTGCTGCACTTAAATTTATATAGGCCGGAAGGTATGTTTTTATATGCTTCCTATGCAACATCTAAGTTGTAAAATGTTATTCATGAAGACATTATATGCTAAAAAATTCAAAGCCAACAACTAATAATTTTATCATTCCTATTAATTCTCCATATTTGCAAAGATATTGTAAGATCACCTACCTAAATTAGCTAAAACTCATAACCTTGCATGGATTATTTTTCAATTGCACACCAATTTTTCCTTTTTAAGCTTACGCAAGAGTCAAGTAATTATGCTTATAAGGTAAGGAAGAAAATTGGAGTGATGTTCAATACTCGTGCATGTATTCATTAAAAAGGTGTGAGCTTCATTGGAGTGCATGTATTCAAAAAAAAAATTCCAAATTAATTAGAATTTGAAATATATGGATCCAGTTTATTATAATTATTTATTACCATCATGTCAAAATATCAATTGATTTATATTTTACGTAGGTGAGATTTAATCATCCATCCATTATTCAGACAAATTTATCAATTAAACTAATTTGAACCCATTTATATATTTAATTAAAATTTAACAAGTTAAGTACCTTGTAACTCAACTAGTATCACTTAGGTTTCGTAGCGATGAAATCTATGGAATCTAACTGAAATGCAGGGCTAGAAACCATGTGTATATAATTAAGTCCTATTTCCACTGAACCATAGCCATGAATGTGATTAGGGTTATCAACCAAAGAGATTTTCTTGTAGAATTGAAGTAGCTGTAAAAAGGAAAACAAGTCAAACAAATGAATCAAGCCAAGGAAAATTAACCTCAAGAACTCAGACAACTCAATTTGCATACCAAGTTTTAAATTGTGGATTTGTAAAAAGATATTGGAGTTCTATAACCCGAAAAACATACTCTGATCAGTAAAAGCTGTTAAGGGCTCGAGAGGTTTATTTAGTCAAATAAGAGAACAATCGAATTGGTTGCTTTTATGACAAGTAATCATTATTTTTAGACATATTTCTTCCAGAGTATTTTTTGTTTCCTTTGATTGCCCTCTCATTGGCATCCTAAAGAAGAAAGCTACTCTAATAGTCAAGATAACAACAAAATTCAGAGGAGTTGCTATGTTTGTTTAGCTTCTAGAAAAAAAGAAACTTCTTTGTTCAAGGATTGAATAATAAAATGAAATTAAATCAAGACATTACCATATTAATTTCCTTCTATTTGCCTTAGCAATGAAACAAAGCAAGAAGATGATTTATATGCAAGTCTAAATTGTGAGCCTCACATTGGTTCTTACCATCATCAGACAATGCTGGTGTTGCAGAAGTAAATGCATTTGAAATGATATCTCCAGGGTTGAACAATCCATTCTTATTGCACCTAAAACACAAATATTTAAACTCAAGTTGAGGATTCCCTTCTGACATACTACTTTTACATAATACATTAGATATGTTAATATTAAGTTTATAACTGTCCACACCTAAATGTATCATTTTACCCATAACAAGTTTCTTTAGCAACTTGTAGGTATCTGCAGTTACAATCTAGAAAAAATGGCAAGGAAGTAACATTGAGTATATTATAGGAACTGGAAGAGTAAATGTAACAGGCTAAACAGTGGGGAAAAATAAAAAGTTCAGTTAATTCAACAGCTTGCCAAATCTAACACGGCAATGTTGCAGTAAGTCAAGTGTTCCCAGATTACATCCTAATCAACCAAAACATTTTGACCTGGATAATGCAGAGCAACCATGCATATAGCTAGACCCATATATTATTTTGTGTATCCAGTCTACAGGAATTTATCAGTTAGATAAACATAAAATAGAAAGCACAAGAAAACAAAGAGTAGCACATAAATAAATACCCCTAGACTTGTCTCTATCCCTTGCTAATATTAGAGCTATAGCATCTGATAAGTATGGCATGGCATAATTTGCAATACAGGAGTTGTCATCAACTCCAACACCCACTTCTCATACTCTACTCCAAGTCACTAGTAATAGTAAAATCTTTCATGGACAAAAGGAAGCCATCTATTACCCCTAATACCAAACAAAGATTAATTTCCTTTTTCTCTCAAAAAGAGAGTCTAATACAAGGGGAGTAATTCATTCATATACACCAGTGATCTTTTCCTCAGTAGAAACATTAAGGTTGCCATTGATGTAATGGAATACTAAATGTTTCCACTGAAGAGAAGACCTGTGGTATGAAAAGGAAGATCACTGCCCAATCAAGAGATTGAGAGGATGTTCAAGGACGCATAGAGATACAAGGCTAAAGATGATTGTCAAGAGCGTTGTAACTCAATTTATAGGCACCTTTAACAACAACATATCCTTATATGCACCTTTTTATTATTATTACTATTATTATTAAAGATCAAACAACACAAAATCCATACCATTTACTCAATTCAACCAAATCATTTTAGACTAAACTTAACTCAGGCATGCTCAAAACAGCCAAGTGTCTATTTGGGAAAAAAGGACCAAGTTGACCAAATAGACCAAACTGGACCAAATGGACCGAGTTGAACTAAATGGTCTGAATTGGACCAATGTGGACTGGATGCACCAAAGTGGACCTAATGGACCAAAAGGCCGAATTGGACCAAACGGACTAAAGCGGACCTAAGGGACCGAAGTGGATCAACATGGACCAAAACGACCGAATGACCAAAGTGGACTGAATGGACAGACATAGACCGAAGTGGACCAAAGTTGGCTGAATGGACCGAAGTGATCAGAATTAGAACGAAATGGACCGAAATGGACCAAATGGACTGAATTGAACCAAATTGGACTGAAGGGACTGAAATGGACAAGAAGGACCAAAGTGAACTGGATGGATTAAATTGGACCGAAGTGGACCTAATTGGACCGAAAGGGACCAAATTGGACCGAAGTGGGTGTTTACTATCTCTATCTCTTTAAATTGATGAAAATAACAAATGGTTCTTGAAGTAGGAACAGAACTGAACCCATCAACCTATCCTTAAATACTACATTAGCATATGGATATAAACACAATGGTGAAAAATAAGATTTTTTTTTTTTTTTTCAAGTGAGTATAAACTAAAAATAAATAAATAAATAAATAGTGTCTCCGTCCAAAATGTTTGTATTTCTCGTATTTTCTATTATAAGTTACATTTAGGTTTAAGAATATGTAAGGTCTTCGTAATAAAAAGTGACGATCCTATTATGATTGGTAAGTTACAAATCATTAATTCCTACTAGGATCTTTCTGACTTTCTTTTTTTTCTTTTTGAACTCCATTGTCCACATCAACCATACAATCAACTATTGATTCCTCTTGGTCTTTCCAATGAAAACATTTATGGTTCAATCCAAGGACGGAGCCAGGACTTGGAATTAGGGGGGGCAGCTGTACTGCTCGATGTGTGTGGCAGCTCCAGCCTTTGACTCTATTGTTTTACCACTAAGGATTTTTGTTTAAAAATTTTTAAAGGGTCATGTTTTTTTGTTTTGGATAAAATATGTTAATTGGACTTTTTTTTTTAGCTTTATTATTGGTAATTTTTGTTGTTGGGCTCATTTTTTTGGGCTTGTATATTTTGTTTTAGATTTAATCTATTAATTTTTATAGCCTTTAAAAGGTGAAAAATGCTAAAACTACAAAAATTTTATAAATTTCTAATATGGTGAGTGGTTATTGGTAAGAAAAAAGTGTGTGAAAATGTGGTTATTTCTAAAGTGTGTGAACCAATAAAAATTTGCTACTTCAATATTTTGAAAAAATGTTGTAAAAAATTTATAACTTTTTTTTTTTTGAAAGACAAAAAAAAAAAAAAAAAAAAAAAAAAAAAAAAAATTATAACTATAACATTACTTATAAAAGAATTGATGGCATTGTTAAGGGGGGCAAAGTGTAACTTTATTAAACAAAATTGCTAAAATTAGTACCTATTAATATACTAATAATTTAAAATATATATATATATATATATATATATATATATATATATATATATATATATATATATATATATATATATATATATCCCCCTAGTCCATATATAGCTCCGTTCATGGTTCAATCCCTCCTTCTTGTGGTAACTATACGGGGAGAGGGGAATGCAGGTTTGCATTTTGAACATTATGAGCTTTTCTCTTTTCCCAGCAGGCTGCAAGATGCAAGTTTTGCATTCATTTCAAACTAAAATTAAAGTAAAGAATGTAGCTTTTTCCAATGGGAGCGATAAGGTTAAAGATGATGAAGCTATTCCCTATTCGTCTTTGAGAATTGTCCAATATATATATACCCTTCATCTTATTTGCAAAATTGGCATTCTCTATTAAGCATTCTTGAGCCTACATATATTCTATTATTATGCATTTATGCTCATAAGAACACACAATCAAACACAGCTAATTTGTGAAGGGCCTTGTAGCTGAATTGACGCCTTCTTATCAGGGGCGGTTTAATGTATTTGGAGGCTTAAGGTGAAAACTAAAATTGAGGTCTTATATATATATATATATATATATATATATAAGACCTCAATTTCAATTTTCGCCCTAGGCCTCCAAATAAAATATATATTTAAATAAAATATATTTAATATATATTTAAATATGGCTTTTTAAAAAATAAAATATTATTTAAATTATATTATATTGTTTTAAATGCAAAATTATTATTAATTAACATGAACCAAGTAAAATTTCTTTTTTACAATGTATATAGACACAAAAAATTTGAAAAAACTTTTCATACCTGTTGATGTGGTAGATTGATAGTGGTAAGTAAAAGAGTGATATTAGTAGTGGACCTATGTGAGAATTAGTAAAAGGTTACTAACTCAACTATTGTGAAAAATGTTGTGAAATTTTTGTGTGTATTGCTCTCTTTTTTATTTTTTGAAAAGTGTTACATTCATAATATTTTTCACAACAAATCTTAAGTGTTAAGTTGTTAAGGTTCTAATTTGAACCCCCAACTGAAATTATTTTTTTGCCATCATTTTCAGCCCGTAATAACTTGCTACTTAAGATTTATTGTAAAAATGTTATGAAAAATATTGTAGACGTATTTCTCCCTCTCTCTTTTTTCTTGTTTTTCATTTGATAAAAAACTATTATTTTATTTGTTGGCTAATATTTGGGCTTATATACCACTGTAAGTTTCTTTAAAAAAACATTCTCCCCTCTCCCCGTGTGTGTATTAAAAAAACTTAGTATTCTCAACAAAAAAAAAGAAAAATTAATTAAAGAAATAGTCATATTGGTTAAAATTTGGGGGCCTTTTTTCTACTTAAAGCCTTAGGCGACCACATCAATTGCATATATAATAGAGCCGGCACTACTCCTCATGCATAAAGTGCTTAGGGGTTTAAGGGGAAAAATGTTTGAGTTACGGGAATAGCAGCATGTTATAATTATCTCTCAAAAAAAAAATAAGAAGCTAATTTAATGGAATATTATATGATACCATGGAGCTCTAAGTCCAATTTTATTAAGACCTAGATGAATAGAGCCGAATCAAGTCACATACTCATCAAACCCAATTTGAGAATAAAGGAGAGGTTCGAAAGAGTATGTAAGCAATTTAAGTCCCATTGACAAGATGGAAAGAAAATTTCTAAAAGAGTATCATTTATTCATTTTACTCATATTGGCTCCAGATAGTTAGAAATTTCAAAAATAAGATTGGCTTGACTAATCACTATTCATTTTGAAGGAACCTTATAATTTCTGATATTGGTTCATATCCAAACTATTATGTGAGAGAATAATTCTTAATATATGGACATCGATTTTTTTTTTTTGGGTCTAAAATAAATGGACCTTGATTAGATCTTATCTTTTATCAATTGCCATCATGCTCTTTCAAAAAAAAGAAAAATGAATTGCCATCGTGCATTCATGCCTCACAATTTAAACAAGATGATGAAAGATGCAGAGTGCAGACAGAGTAAAATACAAGAAATCTTTATTATTATTATTATTATTTAATTTGAAGAAATTTTATTGAAAAAGAAACATTGTCATTATTTTATTAATGAAACTATTTTCTATCTAAGCATCTTGGATTACTCCTTTAATTAATAGCTTTCTTCCTGTTGCTTTTGCTCACAGTACATGCTACGTCCTGCAGCCACATTCAAGAAAGGCACGAAATTCAGTTCGCTAAAGGAAAAAAATAATTTAAACAAATTTAAAGTAAAAGAACTAACATTTTACTAGAAAAATTCAAAATTATTCATAATAGAAATTAACATTGAAAACTTGATTGGTTACCTGTTGCTTAGGAGAGATCCAAGTTAAAAAAAGCTCTCTTGGTACTCTAACATAAACAACGACCTTCTTTTAGGCTTTTCATCAGCTTTGATACAGAACTCCTTATAGCCAAAAATGTTACTAATAAGTTGAGCATTCATCATGAAGAAGAAATTTTTCAAAACAGAAGGGTATTCCATGATTTTCACTTTCTAGTTTAACTCCTTTTTCTAGAACTCCCTAGTGCAATGATCAAATAGGTGCCGCACTCAAATTTATATAGGCCCGAAGGTATGTTTTCATATGCTTCCTATGCAGCACCTAAGTTGTAAAATGTTATTCGTTAGGACATGATATGCTCAAAAATTCAAGCCCAACAACCAATAACTTTATTGTTCCTATTAATTCTCCATATTTGCAAAGATATTGTAAGATCACCTACCTAAATTAGCTAAAACTCATAACCTTGCATAGATTATTTTTCAATTGCACACCAATTTTTCCTTCTTAAGCTTACACAAGAGACAAGTAATTATGCTTATAAGGTAAGGAAGACAACTGGAGTAATGTTCAATACTCATGCATGTATTCAATAAAAATGCGTGAGGTTCATTGGAGTGCATGTATCCACACACACAAAAAAATCTATTCCAAGTTAATTAGAATTTGAAATATATTATTTCGTGTATCCAGTCTACAGGAATTTATTCAGTTAGATAAACATTGTTAGAATTATGGTTAAGTACGTGATTAAACTCACCATTTCCTAATAGCTTAGGCCCTGTTTGGATTTTTTTTCCATCACTCATCACTCCTCACTCAATTTTCGTCACTCATCACTTAAAATACCCCAATTTTCTATACCCACCCGCTTGGCACACTTCACTCACCTTCTCATCACTCAATTTTTCTACTTTTTTGTGGGACCCATTCCTGTAAAGTGGTCAGACCCTTCTGCTAACAAAATCAGCTTCAACCACAAAACAAAAATAGTAACAACAACAACAGCAACAATAACAATAACAGCAACAACAACACCCATCTCTCCCAAAACACAAACCTGAACCCATAAAAATTTCAGAAGCTCCCTCGCCTCATTAGGACCGTCACTAGTGAACAACACCCATCTCTCCGACGTATACAGCGACGCGATGGTGTGGGTTTTTTTTTTGAAATCGGCTGGGTTTTTTTGTGTGGATGCACATGTTTGTGGGTTTGTGTTTGTGTGTTAGTGTGTTAGAGAAAAGATCGTGAGAAGTGAAGAAAGAAATAAATAAATAAAATAAGAAGAAGAAGAAGAGAACCCAAAAACCCAGTGAAAAGGAATGGAAAAAAAAAATGCAACCAAACCCAGAAACCCAATGTGAAAAAAAAAAAATAAAGGAAGATGAAGAAGACCATACTAGTAGCATGAAAGGGAAAAGAAAAATGGAAGAAGAAGAAGACCCGTGTGAAAGGAAAAATAAAATAAAATAAAAAGAAGAAGAAGAAGACCACCTCACTAAACCTAGTGAGAAAAAAAAGGGGGGGGGGTCAAAAGTTGCGGCTGACCTAACTAGTGGGTCCCTCAGTGTATGTTTAATTATGAAATTGCCATTGAAAACAGAGTTATGGAAATTGAAAATACCTAAAATGTGTTTTCCGTTTCCATAACTCATCACTCAAAAATCAGAGAATTGAGTGATGGAAACAATAACTGGATATAAAATCCAAACAAGCCTCTCAGTCATGGGTCCCATCATTTTTGAGTTATGGGTGATGGAAACAGAGTTATGAATTATGGAAACATGAAATCCAAACACCCCCTTAAGCTTTTGGGACAATCGGTAATGTAACAAACATTAAATAGAAAGCACAAGAAAGAAAAAGTTGCTCATAAATAAAGATTAATAGTAAAAATATTTCACGAACCAAAGGAAGCCATCCAGTACCTCTAATTCCAAACAAAGATTAATTTCCTTTTTCTCTCAAAGAGAGTCTAATACAAGGGTGAGTAATTCATTCATATACACCAATGGTCTTCTCCTTAGTAGAAACATTAAGGCTTCCATTGATGTAATGGAATACTTAATGTTTCCACTGAAGAGAAGACCTATGGTATGAAAAGGAATATCACTTCCCAATCAAGAGATTGAGAGGTTTATTGAAAACACTAAGAGGTTTCCACATTAAGAAGTTTATTGAAAACACTTTCTAACTAAAAATTTGTTTCTAGTTAATTTTTATTCGAAGTGTTAAACTTATTTTTAACAATTAATAAAGAATCTAGCATGCATGTTATACGAATTTCGTATAAACTTTAGAGAAAATATATATATATATATTAGCCAAATTATCAAGCACGTGAGTCCCACATCACTTGTTTATGTTAAACTAGTCACTAACCCGTGCTATGCACGGAAACCTACCTATTTGTGAAGTAGACTAAAATAATTTTATAAAATCTTAAATTGATTAAGAAACTACACCAATGCATGATTTGTGTTATAATTTGGTGAAGAAGTCATTGCTTGAACGTGCAATGGTTTACAAAAAATTTGGCAAATAGTTTCAGATACTACAACAAAATAAATCAAAAATTAAGATATTAAAACTTCTAAAAAACCAAAAAATATTAAAGAATCAGATGATTCACTACTTAGACATTATTGAAACAAAACAAAATATATATGACTAAAAAATAGAGAAAGATAAGAGAAAGATGGGTTACATTCAAAAGAATAATCCATGGCTATAGCTATTGAAAAGAATCAAAAGATTCAAAGCCTACAAATTATATATATGTGTGTGTGTGTGACTACACAAATTTAAATGTTAAAACTTCCAAAATGCCAAAAAAGATATATAATTAAAGAATAAGTTAATGAAACAATTCAAAAAATATATGACTATTCAAAAGAGAAATATAAGAAAAAAAAAGTACATGAACCCATAAAGCAATAAGTTTCAAATTTTAACGGGTTTAAACTTTAAATGAACCTTATCAGCATGTGGCCCACTCTAAAAAATGATGAGCAAAGACATATGCAGTAGCAGCAACTTTAAATTTCAATTATTGTAAGCTTTTTTATCTTGTAAAAAAAGGATAAAGAGAATTTAGTGGTTCATGGACGAAAATTACTTTTTAAAAAATACATGAAAAATCGTAAAATAAATTTTTTTTTAACAAAGTAGGGGAGAAAAGAAATAATTTTTTTTTTTTTAAACAAAGTAGAGGAGAAAAAAATTAAAATTTTTTTTTTGAACAAAGTAGAGGAGAAAAAAATAATAGAAATAGAGCTCATACCTCTACTCAGCTTTAAAAAAAAATATTAGGGTTTGCACTGCTTTTATAATGTTCATGATTAACCTCACAAATTTGGAGATAAATTATCAATGTTTGAGTTTGAGTTTAAGTTGGACTTGTTAGAGAAATAGAGTTTTACTCCTTGTTAAGTTTGGACTAAACAAAAATAATTTTGTTTTAAAATAATGATAATGATGAGTTTGAGTTTGAGTTTAAGTTGGACTTGTTAGAGAGATAAGAGTTTCACTCCTTATTAAGTTTAAACAAAACAAAAATAATTTTATTTAAAAAAATTATAATGATGTGGCAAGTTCTGGAAATGTCAATAAAAAGTCAAAGGCTTCGGTTTTATACATGTATAAGTTTTATCTCAACCTTCCTCCCTAGAAATCCTTCAAAATAACAGGTTGCAAGCTGTGATGATAGACATTTAGGAACATCTTGTGGCTTCTTCAAGCAACCATCAAGTGAAAAAAAAAAAAAAAAAAAAAAAAAATTACCCAATACTTGATTTTCTGAAAGTAAATTACCATACAAAAAGAAAAAGAAAAAAAATGATAAAGATAAATCACTCCATAGTCCACACTCTAAATACTAATTACTATCTTAAATATTTATAATCCACTTAATAATATAAATTTACAAAAGAAAAAAAAAGTGAAAAAAAAAATTTACCTAGTACTTGATTTCTTAAAAATAAAATACCATACAAAAAGAAAAAAGAAAAAAAGATAAAGATAAATCATTCCACAATCCAAACTCTAAATACTAATAACTATCTTATATATTTATTATCCACTTAATAATATAAAATTTACAAAAGAAAAAAAATTTACCTAGTACTTTATTTCTTAAAAGTAAAGTACCATACAAAAAGAAAAATATATAATAAAAAAGTTAAAAATAAATCACTCCATAGTTCACACTCTAAATACTAATTACTATCTTAAATATTTATAATCCACTTAATAATATAAAATTTACAAAAGAAAAAAAAAAGTAAAAAAAAAAATACCTAGTACTTGATTTCTTGAAAATAAAGTATTATACAGAAAGAAAAAGAAAACAAAAAGATAAAGATAAATCACTTTACGGTCCACACTCTAAAAACTAATTACCATTTTAAATATTTATAGTCCAATTAATAATATAAAATTTACAACAGAAAAAAAAAAAAAAAAAAAAAAAAAAAAAAAAAAAATTTACCCAGTACTTGATTTCTTGAAAGTAAAATACTATACAAAAAGAAAATGAAAAAAAAAATATAAAAATAAATCACTCCAATCCACACTAAAGATAAATCATTCCACAATCCACACTCTAAATATTAATAACTATCTTAAATGTTTATAATCCACTTAATAATATAAAATTTACAAAAGAAAAGAAAAGTGAAAAAAAAAATTACCCAGTACTTGATTTCTTGAAAGTAAAGTACCATACAAAAAGAAAAAAAAAAAATCATTCCATAGTCCGCACTCTAAATAATAATAAATATCTTAAATATTTATAATCCACTTAATAATATAGAATTTACAAAAAAAAAAAAAAAAAAAAACAGTAAATTTCTTAAAGTAAAGTAATACAAAAGAAAAAGAATAAAGAAAATCACTCTATAGTCCACACTCTAAATACTAATAACTATCTTAAATATTTATAATCCACTTAATAATATAAAATTTACAAAAAAAAAAAAAAAAGTAGAAAAAAAAAATTACCCATGCAATGCACGGGAACTTACTTGTTTGTATGGTAGACTAAAATAATTTTATGAAATATTAAATTGATTATAAAACTATACCCCATGCAATGCACGGGAACTTACTTGTTTGTATGGTAGACTAAAATAATTTTATGAAATATTAAATTGATTATAAAACTATACCATTGCATAAATTGCTCCTATTTGGCTTGAATTTGTGTTATAATTTTATGAAGAAGTCAAAACTTAAAATATTAGTGAATAAGAAGATCCATTGCCTATGTATTGTTAAAACAAAACAAAATATATATGGCTACACAATAAAGCTGAGGCATTGATATGGACCATGTTTGACAAACGACATGCACTTAATGTTATTAACGTAGGTATGAGTATAATTATGTCTAAATTTGTAGCTAGGTGCAATGTTGGAGGACAGGGCAGGCAGTGAGGAGACGAGAGAGAGAGAGTTAGATTTTGCATAACAAACATTTAGAAGGTCCATAATCATGAGGCTTGGGAACTCCAGGGCAACTCCAAAGGTTGATTAGGATGAGTATTTATGGATAGATCAAACTCTTTCACACCATGCCGAAAGGTGGCATGGATCCATATGTCAACATGGAGTGGAAGACAATTTTTGTGCCAACGGATGTGCAACTCTTGTATAGGCGTGGGATTGGGAACTGTATCCATTGACACAATTTTTGTGAAACTAAAAGTATGATCTGATATTGTAGAAGTTTTAGTCTGATGCCTTCTTCGTCTTTGTCATCATCTCTTTCAATTCTCTGTTTTTTCTGAACCTTTATGCTTCCTACCATGACTTTAATTTGCTCTGTGTGTTTTCTTCGTGAAAATTTGAGTGAGTATGAAGGATTTCGACCTTGGCAGGGGTTTATATTTGTTGAAATTTTTGTTATAGAATTTTAGTTGAAGTAGAATTTTCAAGCTCTTGAAACATATATCTAATAGAGTTTTACTTATTCTAAACTATTGTAACACTTGATAAGATAATTACACGTTGAAGAGAAATAATAAATATGTAAGATATAAAACCTAAAATAAATAAATAAAATCTAAAATAAAAAGAAAAAGAAAATAGTGGTGACGTGGAAAATTGTGGGAGTTTCAGAGGTTTCGATTATAACATTTATGCTTCCTAACATGACTTTAATTTGCTTTGTGTGTTTTCTTGTGAAAATTTGAGTGAATATGAAGGATTTCGACCTTGGCAGGGGTTTATATTTGTTGAAATTTTTGTTATAGAATTTTAGTTGAAGTAGAATTTTCAAGCTCTTGAAACATATATCTAATAGAGTTTTACTTAATCTAAACTATTGTAACACTTGATAAGATAATTACACGTTGAAGAGAAATAATAAATATATAAGATATAAAACCTAAAATAAAAAAAAAAAATCTAAAATAAAAAGAAAAAGAAAATAGTGGTGACGTGGAAAATTGTGGGAGTTTCAGAGGTTTCGGTTATATATATATCTAGATGACTATTTTATTTTAATTTTTGATATTTAAGTAATAGTTTATTAGCATGACTTTTACTAGCACTTAGCTTCAAAATTTACGAATAAATTAAAATTGGATATGTTATGCATCTTAATTTATTAATATTATTATTATTATTATTATTAAGGATCAAACAACACAAAATCTATATCATTTACTCAATTCAACCAAATCATTTTAGACTCAACTTAACTTAGGCATGCTCAAAACAGCTAAATGTCTGTTTGGGAACAAAGGACCAAGTTGAACAAATAGACCGAACTAGACCAAATGGACCGACTTGAACCAAATAGTCTGAATTGGACTGATGTGGACCAGATGCACCAAAGTGGACCTAATGGACTAAAAGGACCAAATTGGACTAAAGCGAACCTAAAGGACCGAAGTGGATCGACATGGACCAAAACAACCGAATGACCAAATTGGACTGAAGTAGACCAAAGTTTGCTGAATGGACTGAAGTAGTCAGAATTGGAACGAAATGGACCGAACTAGACCAAATAGACTGAATTGGATCAAATTGGACTGAAATGACTGAATTAGACCAGAGGACCAAAGTGGACTAGATGGACTGAATTGGACCAAAGTGGACCTAATTGGACCGAAGTAGGTGTTTATTATCTCTATCTCTTTAAATTAATGAAAATAACATATGGTTCACTAAGTAGGAACCAAACTAAACCCATCAACTTGGCCTTAAATACTACATTAGCATATGGATATAAACACAATGGTGAAAAATAAGATTTTTTTTTCAAGTGAGTATAAACTAAGAATAAATAAATAGTGTCTCCGCCCAAGGTGTTTGTATTACTCGTATTTTCTATTATAAGTTATGTTTAGGTTTTAGAATATGTAAAGTCTTAGTAATAAAAAGTGATGATCCTTTTTCTCAAAAAAAAAAAAGTGATGATCCTAATAGTTACAATTATATATATATATATATATATATATAACATATCAATGAAACAATTATTAAATAAATGTGATTGGAACGGCCAATCTTGAGGTGAAATGTAGTTTACTTGATATTTTGCCATTTTTGCATGAAACATGTAAGCCATACACCAATGATTATGCAACCTAACTTCCTCTTTGCGATTGCGAGCTGATCATTCAAGACTAAAAATTAAGAAATTTTTTTTTTTTTTTTTTTTGAGAAAGAATAACGAAAATAAATTTAGTTCATCAGCGGGCTACAGTTTGCTTTTTGGCATTGCAGCCACCACCAAATAAAAGATTAAAAAAGAAAATGCACCAAATAATGTCACTTGTCTGTTCTATCATAAAGTACAAAATTTCCTGTACGAGTGAAAAGTAGAGACGGATTTGCATGTAGGAAACGTTGCAAAGTATGGCCAGCTTGTCTATTGAATATTATGAGACTCTTAGATATGGTTGGATAAAGACGGTTTTGAATACTTGTAACATTGCAAATGGTTCACTTGTAATTTATGGTTGTCAAAATCCCGATTTTGATCCTATGATTCTACGATTTTACAATCCTACCTGTTCAAAACGATCCAGATCTTTCAAGAATCTTTATGATCATTCAGGATCGGTAGAATTGTATGATTTTGACAATCTCAAACGATTGTGGTTTCTTATAATTTTTTTTTCACTTGACAGAAAGCTCAGTTGGACTCAAATGAAAAATAACATCCTAATAGACTAAGTTTTGCTATTCTAGTGTAGAGAGATAGAGTGTCAGTTGGACCCAAATGAAAAATAACATCCCAATAGTGTTACGTTTTGAGGTTTATGGCCTTTTTAAATGATGCTTACAAATGAATGTAGTGATGTATGATAATTACATCAAATTGATGCAAATATTTGGTTTTTTTTTTTATAAATGAATGTATAATTTATCTGATTATTTAAGACACCAATGTGTTTTTTTTTTCCCCCTCAAATAATGTAAAATCTTACAATTCATGATCCAATTTTACGATCCACGATCCCACCTACCTTCCACGATCTTACGTAGAATCCCGATTTTGACAACCTTAGTTGTAATTATTAATTTTTATACTCTTTTTCTTTTGAATTTTGATATGGGATGTTTGGGCTTTTTTTTTCCCAAACATTCAGTTTTTTGCAAATATATATATATATATATATATATATATATATATATTTATATATTTAAAAGTCCCTTCCCAAAGTTATTTTGTAATATAGTCTCTTTTGGAACTTGAGTTTGCCAAACTCAATTCTTGAATTCCAAGTAAAAATTGAGTTTAGCAAACTCAAATTCCAAGCAAATAGCTTTTCATGATAGATTGTTTGAAGGCACAGATAGATTTATAATGATTTGGCCGCCCTCATTTGGTGACAATTGAATCGTGAACCTAGTATTAGATGATAATGTTTCAAATTCAATTGCACAGTCTACCTTGCTACAGTTTTTTATTCTGTTTTATTTTTTTGATTGCCTCTATCATTTGATCTTCAAACAAAGTATGATAATTTAACGTGGACAAATATTTGTGGGCTCTTTATTTCTTTTCCCCTTTTTTCCTTCAATTTTTGGCCACATACATTTCATTTGGGATGCCATATTTGTGTATTCGTCGTACTTGCCGTATCACCATATCGTACTCATATCCATACCTGTATACATGTCCATACTTACTAGGATAAAGAAGACTCATTTTGGAATCTTTTTTAAAGAAAATTTTACACTTACACAACTATATAGGCAGAAGGCTGCAAGTTTGCATTGAACATTATCAGCTTTTCTGTTATCCCAGAAGGCTGCATCTTGGAAATTTTGCATTCATCTCAATCTAAAATTAAAGTTAAGAAGATTAAACAATGTAGCATTTTCCAATGGGGGCAATAAGGTTAAAGATGATTAAGCTATTCCCTATTCGACTTTGAGAATTATCTAATATACCCCTTCATCTTATTTGCAAAATTGGCATTCTTTTTAAGCATTCTTAGCCATATATATTTTATCATGAATTTATGCTCATAAGAACACACAATCAAACACAGCTAATTTAATAGAATATAATTAATATGTTCCCATGGAGCCCTAAGTCCAAATTTATTAAGACCTAGATGAATGGAGCCGAATCAAGTCATAGACCACTCAAATTACTTAACTTGAAAACTCAAACCAAAAACTTGTGTATATATTTAATTTCTGATATTGGCTTATATCCAACCTATTGTGTGAGAAATTAATTCCTAATATATGGACATCAATTTTTTTTTTTTTTGGGTCTAAAATAAATGGACCTTGATTAGATCTTATGTTTTATCAATTGCCATCATGCTCTTTCATAAAAAAAAAAAAATTGCCATCATGCCTCACAATTTAAACCAAATGATGAAAGATGCAGAATTACAAGAAATCCTTTTTTTAATTTTATTTTTAATGTGAAACAATTTTATTGAAAAGGAGACATTGTTATTATTTTATCAATGATATTATTTTGTAACTAAGCAACTTGGATTACTACTACAATTAAGTGCTTTCCTCATGTTGCTTTTGCTCGCAGTACATGCTACGTCCTGCCACATTCAAGAAAGGCACAAATTTCAGTACACGAAAGAAAAGAAAATTAAACCAAATTTGAAGCAAAAGAGCTTACATTTTACTAGAAAAATTCAAAATTATTCATAATAGAAATTAATATTGAAAACTTGATTGGTTACCTGTTGCTTAGGAGAGATCCAAGTTAGAAAAAGCTCTCTTGGTAATCTAACATAAACAACGACCTTCTTTTAGGCTTTTCATCAGGTTTGATACAGAACTCCTTATAGCCAAAAATGTTACTAATAAGTTGAGCATTCATCATGAAGAAGAAAATTTTCAAAACAGAAGGGTATTTCGTGATTTTCACTTTCTAGTTTAACTCCTTTTTCTAGAATTCCCTAGTGCAATGATCAAATAGGTGCCGCACTCAAATTTATATAGCCCTGAAGGTATGTTTTCATACGCTTCCTATGCAGCACCTAAGTTGTAAAATGTTATTCATTAGGACATGATATGATATGGTCAAAAATTCAAGCCCAGCAACTAATAATTTTATTGTTCCTATTAATTATCCATATTTGCAAAGATATTGTAAGATCACCTACCTAAATTAGTTAAACTCATAACCTTGCATGGATTATTTTTTCAATTGCATACCAATTTTTCCTTCTTAAGCTTACACAAGAGTCAAGTAATTATGCTTATAAGGTAAGGAAGAAAATTAGAATGATGTTCAATACTCATGCATGTATTCATTTAAAAGGCGTGAGGTTGGAGTGCATGTATCCAAAAAAAAAAAACTATTCCAAATTAATTAGAATTTGAAATATATGGTTCCAAAATTGATTTCTATTTTTTGTAGGTGGGATTTAATCACCCATCCACTATTCAGACAAATTTATCAATTAAAGTAACTTGAAGCTATTTATATATTTAATTAAACTTTAATTTGTTAAGAGCCATGTAGCTCTACTAGTACCTTGAAATTAGATTGTATAAATTAGTAAATAGGTTTCTATAATATCAAATTATTATTTGTGGTTTATTGATAATATAAATAGTTTATTCGTAATAAAAATTCATCAAATTATAAAAGGACAAAAAAAATTATTCATGGTTTTATTATATATAAGAAAAAAAATAAGTAAATCAAGTAACTCATGAATAAGTTTAAGCTTACTCCACAAGAAAATGAACAAAACTTAAATATATAATTTTGTTTGGTAATAAGCTGGAATTTAACTTATATTCGAAATAAAATAAAATGTATAAACTTAGAGATTTAATATTCAGTTTGACTTGTTTACAGTATTATTTAAGACCAAATTACTCGTTTGGCACCTTAGATGTTCCCAACACTTCTTTTCTTTTTTTAAAGATAAAGAGATGTTGCAAACTGGACCGTTTAAGATCAAACTTAAATCTCTAGGCAAGCGATGGAAATAGAATGCTTGTAGACTTAATAACTGAAGTTTTGAGTTTGCATAAACATTGAAAATGAATTGCTCAAAGACATATCACCTCCAATTTCTACTCTATAACATTAGGTGAAGAAAAAACATTTCAGGCAATATATGTATGTAAAAACTGACAGCTTTGTTAGTAAAATATTAGTAGTCCATAATGTTATATCAGGCAATATAATAATAAAAGCAATAGAGATCTAAAAACAAAGGTAAGCATGTTAGCAAATTTTATTTATATTAATTCATTCATATAGGACACACAAGAAAACAAAGGAAGCAACCTCTCTCTCATCACCCACAAAGGAAGCCATCCATTACCTCTAATACCAAAGAAAGATTAATTTCATTTTCTCTCAAAAAGAAAGTCTAATACAAGGCTGAGTAATGATCTGCCTATGCAATTTTGAGATATATTCATTATTTTAACATAATAACAAAATTTCCACAATAAAGCCCCTAATCTCTATAAGATAAAATCAGCATTCTTGTTTCACTGCCAAAGTTGTCACCCTTATTACTGATTGTTGAAGTGAGATAGCATGAACTTTCAATCCTGGTACATAACCAACAGTCAAAACAATGCCATTATCTCTCCACTTGACCTGCATTAACATTGAGTAAAAAAGAAATCAGTAAAAGTAAAAAACATAATTTTCTGTGACAACTTCTACAAGAAAATGACAATTTACCAACAAAAACAGATATAAACCTCTTTAAATTTATTAATAAGAGCATCTCTTCCAATTATTCCACCAGTAATAGTAATATCAACTGAGTACTCCTCCCCAATCTTTTTGGTATCAGGTATCTGCATTGCAAGCATTAACAAAAGTAACAATTTAAATTATATCAGAATTTTTTTTTTTTTTTTAAAGTCACCATTTAAAAAGGCTACCTCAGCCATAACCTTCTTCATGTGATCATCATCTTCAGCCTTGTATCTCTTTGCATCCTGAACAATCCTCTCAATCTCTTCATTGGCTAGTCCCCCTTATTATTGATAATACTGATCTTCCTCTTAACTCAAATGATCTTCTCCTGTGTTGAAACATTCAAGATACAATTGATGTCAAGATTTGTTTTTGACATCAATGGTTTCCTGAATGTTTCCGCGGAGGAGATAAGAGAAGTGGATATAAGAGGAAGATCACTGTTAGCAATGGTAAGGGAATACTACCTAATCATGAGATCCAGAGGATTCTCCTGGACAACATAAACTTATCAAGCACGTGAACATAATTGACAAGAGCCTTGTAACTCAATTTATATGCACCTTTAACAACATAAACTTATCCTAAACATAGTTTCTATTCATGAGCTGAGAAGTTAGAATTCCTAAGGCTAAGGACTCAGTAACAACTACTGAACTCAACTCAAATACACACAGAGAAGTGCTACATCAGCTCCTAGCATCTTGCAATATCCCAAACCACCATATATAGTTGATCTACTGTATTCCTCATGGGCCTGACCATTTGTGAAACGTTCTTACTTCATGGTACCTAAATTTTACATTAATTTAGTTTTTCATCCTTAATTACACTTTGTAACTTTCTATTTATTTCTAGTTAAATTTTTATTCGAAGCGTCAAACTTATTTTTAACGATTAATAAAAAATCTAGCATGTATGTTATACGAATTTCATATAACCTTTAGAAATAAAAAATAATATATTAGCCAAATTATCAAGCACGTGAGTCCCACATCATGTGATTATGTTAAATGGCTATTTTATTTTAATTTTGTTGAGTTATCATTTGTATTAATTTAATTTTTGAAATCTTAGTAATAATTTTAACATAACTTTTACTAGCACTTAGCTTCAAAATTTATGGATGAAATTGGATATGTTCTGCACCTTATTTTATTATTATTATTATTATTATTATTATTATTAATAAGGATAAAAAAAATTCAACCAAATCTTCTAGACTCAATTTAACACAGGCATGCTAGAACAGCTGAGTGTCTGTTTGGAAACAATGGACCAAATAGACCAAACTGGACGAAATGGACTGAGTCAAACCAAATGGTATGAATTATAACCAAAGTGGACCGGATGCACCAAAGTGGACATAATGGACCGAAATGGGCCAAAAGGACCTAATCGGACCGAATAGACTAATGTGTACCTAATGGACCAAAAGGACCGAATTTGAGCAAATGGACTAAAGTGGACTGAGGGACCGAAATGGACCAAAGAGACCGTATGGCCAAAGTGGACTGAATGGACCGAACCGGATCAAATGGACTGAATTGAGCCAAAGTGGACTGAAGGGACCAAAAAGGACCAAAGTGCACTTAATTGGACCTAATTGGACCGAAGTGGGTGTTTATTATCTCTCTCTCTCTCTCTCTCTCTCTCTCTATTTCTCTCTTAAGTATCTCTTTCTCTTTAAATTGATGAAAATGACATATAGTTCTCTAAGTAAGAACAAAATTGGAACCTTCAACCTAGCCTTAAATACTACATTAGCATGTGGATATTAACATGTACAGTGTTGAAAATAAGATTTATTTTTTTAAGTGAGTATAAACTAAAAATAAATAAACAGTGCCTCCACCCAAAATGTTTGTATTACTTATATTTTCTATTATAAGTTACATTTAGGTTTAAGAATATATAAAGTCTTGGTAATAAAAAGTGATGATCCTATTATGATTGGTAAGCTGCAATTATATAATTATATAATTATATAATTATATATATATATAAAAACTAAAGATGATGAAAAGAAAATAATGACACAACTGTTAATACTTAATATAGCTCAACATAAGCATAACAAAAATAAATATTATGCTTCAAATTTTAGATATTATACAAATATGTAACGTATCAATGAAACCATTATTAAATAAATGTGATTGGATCAGTCAATCTTGAGGTGAAATGTAGTATACTTAATTTTTTGCCATTTTGAATGATACATGTCAGCCATTCACCGATGATAATGTAACCTAACTTCCTCTTTGCAAGCTGATCATTCAAGACTAAAACTTAAGAAAATAATTTAGTTCATCAGCCGGCTATAGTTTGCTTTTTGGCATTGCAGCCCCCACCAAATCAAAGAGAAAAATAAATAAATAAATAATCACGAAATAATGTCACTTGTTTGTTCTATCATAAAGTGCAAAATTTCCTGCTTCTCTAGGACTGCAATATAGTAGATGTCATTGAAACATTACGAGTGAAAAGTAGAGATGGATTTGCATGTAATTAAGAAACGTTGCAAAGTATGGCCAGCTTGTCATACTTTGATATGTGGTTAGATGAAGCCACCACATTTGAATTCTTGCAACATTGCAAATGGATCACTTGTAATTATAATTTTTTTTTTTTTTCTTTAGAGTTTTGATACAGGATCTTTGGGCTTCTTTTTTTTTTTTTTTTTTTTTTTTTTGCCTAATATTCAGTTTTTACCCAAAAAAAAATATATATATATATATATATATTTAAAAGTCTCTACTTAAAGTTATTTTGTTAAGATCTACATGAGTGACTATCTCTATCTGTTTGGAAAAGGGGCTACATAACAAAATAACTAGGAGCAAAGCCCAATAACTAAAAGCAAAGCCCTTTTAGTAATTTTTTTTGTAAATACTGAATATTTGGGTAAAAAAAGCCTACTATTCGATGATAATGTTTCAAATTAGATTGCAGTCTACCTTGCTACACCTACTATTATTATTATTATTATTATTTTAATGATTGCCTCTATCTTTTTTTTTTTTTTTTTACAAAATAGAATTCTACTCTAACTTAATCTAAATGTATATGTGTGTAAAGCTCCCTCAAAGACTTGAACTTTGGCCTTGCCCCCCACACTCCACAAGTACTTATATTTATGGAGTGACCATCGCACCAAAGGTATATGATTGCCTCTATCTTCAAACAAAATAAATTTCTATGATAATTTAATGTGAACAGACATCTGTGGGCTCTTCATTTCTTTTCCTCTTGTTTCCTTCAATTTTCTGGAATAAAGGAGACTCTTTTTGGGATCTTTTTTAAAGAAAATACAGGCAGAAAGCTGCAGGTTTTGCATTGAACACTATCAGCTTTTCTCTTTTCCCAGAAGGCTGCAACATGCAAGTTTTGCATTCATCTCAAACAAAAATTAAAGTTGAGAATTGAGCATTTTAAAGTTAAAGATGATAAAGCTATTCCCTATTCGACTTTGAGAATTCACCAATATATATACCCTTTATCTTATTTGCAAAATTGGCATTCTTTATTAAGCATTCTTAAGCCTACATATATTCTATTATGCATTTATGTTCATAAGAACACACAATCAAACACATATAATTTAATGCAATCTTATATTGAGTTTTGATACGGGTTCTTTGTGACTTTTTAGTGCCTTGGATGTGATGCTTTATTTTTCAAATTAGACTTCCCCCACAACCCCACCCCCCCCCCCCCCCCCCACCCCACCCCCCAAAAAAAAAAAAAAAAAACTGAGTATTCATAGTCTTGTTTGCCAGCTCAAAGTGCTGAAAATGCATTCTACCTTGTTATATTGATCTTCAGCTAGAATACAATACAATTCTTTAGAGCGCATATACGTATCATCAATTTTCACTTCCATCATTTGGTCACAAAGAAATTAGAAACCCAATTTTAGAAAATGGTTTAGAAAAATCTCGCATCAATCTAGAATTGATAGAATAATGTTACAACTACAAATTATTTTACAATATCTTTTTACAAATTGTTGATGTGATGAATTTTTACTGGTTATCTTCTGGACCTATAACATTACTTTTTCATTTACTAATAACTAGTAAAAATTTGCCACCACAACAATTTGTAAAAAATATTATAAAATTGTGTGTGGCGGTAGAATTACTCTATTAGTTATGTATTTGAGAATTTGGTCTCTTAAGAATATCGTACACCCATGGTTGATTGTTGAGAACCAAACTGGGTCTCTATCACGAAATCTGTAAATGCCACATGACCAATCCTTGGCACTTAAGTCCTTTTTTTTTTTAGTGGGAATTAAGTCCAAATTTAAACCCTATGTATGTGTTTGGATAGAAATTATTCTCCCTACGTCTGCGTTTTGTTTTTTTTTTTTTTTTTACCAGCGCCTCTTGCACTATTCATGAGACATGAACAGTGCATTAAGGCAAATGTACAGTATTTGGGGGAGTGAACAGTAATCTAAAAATTATTTTTTTATTATTTTCAGCAATAAGTTTTCAGTTTTCAGTAAAATAAGCAGTATCTAAACACACTCTATATATATGATTGGAGCCAAATTAAGACATAGAATGCTCAATCTCAATTTGAAATTTAACGTGCTTTGAAATTAAATTGAGTTTTGTTTCTCATGTTGAATCTTGAAGGAGCCTCTAATTATCAATTTTCGAGCAATTCAAGTCCTATTGACAAGATGGAAAGAAATTTTTCAAGAAGAGTGATATTTTGCCCATATTGGCTTAAAACAGCTACAAATCTAAAAAATAAGATTGGCTTAGGCTTAGCTATTCATTTTGAGGGAACCTTATGTTATACGGAGTATGAAACTTGGTTCATACTGAACATATTTGGTGAGAACCGAGAAATTATTTCATAATATATGGGCATGGGTTTTCTTGGGGTGTTCTAAAATAAAGGGGCCTCATTTATTTATTTATTTTAAAAGAAGAAATGGACCTTGATTATAGATCATATCTTTTTTCAATTGCCATCATGCGATCACAAATTAAACCAAATGAAATATGCTACTTAATTATATTTCACTATAATAATAATAATAAAACTAGTAATTATTCCCAAAATAGAGAAGCAAGTGACTACAAGAAAGTCTCAAAAACTTATGAATCAATATTTTATTTAACCAACTCAGATGACTCCAGTAATTCATAGCTTATTTCATGTTGCTTGCACTCAAAGTACATGGTACTTCCTGCCACATTCAAGAAAGGACAATAATTAGAGTAAAATAATTTTTAAATGTGTGAATAGTATTGTGGGGCCCATTTTTAATGAAAAAATAGTTGAAAAGTGTAATTTGTAGGACCAGTAAACAGTGCACAGATGTACTGTTCACTGCTAACTTAGTCAAAAGGTGCGGCTGAAAAAAAAAAAAAAAAAAAAAAAAAAAAAAAAAAAACTGAAAACGCAAAACGCAATAGGAAATGCGGATCCAAACCGCACCTAAACCAAATTAAAGCAAAAAAACTAACATTTTTACTAGAAGAATTTAAAATTATTTTTAATAACAATAAACATTGAAAACATGATTGGTTACCTGTTGATTAGGTGATATCTCAGTTAGAAAAAGCTTGCTTGGTATTCTAACATAAACAACGACCTTCGTTTAGGCTTTTCATCAGCTTTGATACAAAACTCCTTATAACCAAAAATGTTTCTAATAATTTGAGCATTCATCATGAAGAAAAAAAATTTCAAAAAAGAAGGGTATTCCATGATTTTCACTTTCTAGCTTAACTCCTTTTCTAGAACTCAGTAGTGCAATGTTTAAAATAGGTGACGCACTTAAATTTATATAGGCATGAAGGTATGTTTTCATATATGCCTCCTATGCAGCATCTAAGTTGTAAAATGTTATTCATTAAAACATAATATGCTAAAAAATTCAAAGCCAACAACTAAATAATTTTATTGTTCCTTTTAATTCTCCATATTTGCCAAGATATTGTAAGATCACCTGCCTAAATTAGCTAAAACTCATAACCTTGCATGGTTATTTTTAAAATTGCACACCAATTTTCCTTTCTTAAGCTTACGCAAGAGACAAGTAATTATGCTTATAAGGTAAGAAAGAAAATTGGAGTGATGTTCAATACTTGTGCATGTATTCATTAAAAAGGCGTGAGGTTCATTGGAGTGCATGTATCCCTCCCCCCCCCCCCACCAAAAAAAAAAAAACTATTCCAAATTAATTAAATTTTTTTTTTCAAGAGGAAAATTAATTAGAATTTGAAATATATGAATCCAATTTATTAAAATTATTTATTATCATCATGTTAAGATATCAATTGATTTATATTTTATGTAAGTGGGATTTATTCACCCATCCATTATTCAGAAAAATTTATCGGTTAAAGTAACTTAAACTCATTTACATACTTAATTAAACTCAACTAGTACCTTGAAATTGGATTGTATAAATTTGTAAATAGGTTCATATGATATCAAATTATTATTGGTAATTTGTTGATAATATAAATAGTTTATTCATGATAAAAATTCATCAAGTTATGAAAGGATAAAAAATTTTAGTCATGATCTTATTTTATGTAGAAAAAGAATAAGTGGATCAAGTAGCTCATAAATAAGCTCAAGCTTACTCCACAAGAAAATGAATCAATCTTGAATATGTAATCTTATTTGATTATAAGCTTGAGTTGAACTCCTCTTCGAAATAAAATAAAATGAATAAACCTGGAGTTTTAATCCTCAGTTTGGCCTGCTTACAGTATTATTTAAGACCAAATCACTTGTTCGGCACCTCAGATTTTCCCAACATTTTTTTATGAAGAGATGTTGCAAACTGAACAGTTAAAGACCAAACTTAAATCTCTAGGCAAGCGAAGGAAATCGAATGCTTCTGGACTTAATGACTGAAGTTTGAGTTTACATAAACATTGAAAATGAATTGCTCAAAGACATATCGCCTCCAATATCTACTCTATAGCATCAGGTGAAAAAAAAAATTTCAAGCAATAGTATATAAAAACTGACAGCTTTGTTAATAAAATATTAGTAGTCCATAATCTTATATCAGGCAATATAATAATAAGAGCAATAGAGATCTAAAAACAAAGGTGAGCATGTTAGCAAATGTTATTCATATTAATTCATTCATATATATAGGACACACAAGGAAAAAAAAAGAGTTGCACAAAAATAAATACCACTAGAATTATCTCTATCCCACAGGCATTTCTAGTTTGTTCCCACTTCTGAATAGAAAGCAGCCTCTCTCATCAATCACAAAGGAAGCCATCCATTACCTCTAATGCCAAAGAAAGATTAATTTCATTCTGTCAAAAAGAAAGTCTAATACAAGGCTGAGTAATGATCTGCCTATGCAATTTTGAGACACGTTCATTATTTTAACATAATAACAAAATTTCCACAATAAAGCCCCTAATCTCTATAAGATAAAATCAGCATTCTTGTTTCACTGACAAAGTAGTCACCCTTATTACTGATTGCTGAAGTGAGATAGCATGAACTTTCAATCCTGGTACATAACCAACAGTCAAAACAATGCTATTATCTCTCCACTTGACCTGCATTAACATTGAGTAAAAGGAAATCAGTAAAAGTAAAATCCTTAGTTTTCTGTGACAACTTCTACAAAAAATGAAAATTTACCAACAAGAAGTATCCAACAAAAACAGATATAAACCTCTTTAATTTTAATGATAACAGCACCTCTTCCAATTTTTCCACAAGTAATATTAATAATCAACTGAGTACTCCCCCCCAATCTTTTTGGTATCAGGTATCTGCATTACAAGCATTAACAAACAATTAAGTCACAATTTAAAAAGGCTACCTCAGCCTTAACCTTCTTCATGTGATCTCAGTCTTGTATCTCTTTGCATCCTGGAAAATCCTCTCAATCTCACCCCTTATTATTGATAATACTGATCTTCCTCTTAACTCCAATGATCTTCTCCTGTGTCGAAACATTCAAGATACAATTGATGTCAAGATTTGTTTTTGATATCAATGGTTTCTTGAATGTTTCCACGGAGGAGATAAGATCAGCGGATATAAGAGAAAGATCACTGTTAGCAATGGTAAGGGAAGATTACCTAATCATGAGATCCAGAGGATTCTCCTGGACAACATAAACTTATGAAGCATGTAAACATAATTGACAAAAGCCTTGTAACACAATTTATAAGCACCTTTTACAGCAACATAAACTTATCATCCTAAACTTTGTTTTCTATTCATGAGCTGAGAAGTTAGAATTCCTAAGGCTAAGGACTCGGTAACAACTACTCAACTCAACTCAAATACACACAGAGAAGTGTTACATCAGCTCCTAGGATCTTGCAATATCCCAAACCACCATATATAATTGATCTTTTCTATTGTATTCCTCATGGGCCTGACCATTTGTGAAATGTTCTTACTTCATGCTACTTAAAATTTACATTAATTTAGTTTTTCATCCTTAATTTTTAAGAAGTTTATTGAAAAAATTACAGTTTGTAACTTTCTATTTATATCTAGTTAATTTTTATTTGAAGTGTCAAACTTATTTTTAACAATTAATAAAGAATCTAACATGCATGTCATACGAATTTCATATAAACTTTAGAGATAAAAAATAATATATTTGCCAAATTATCAAGCACATGACTCCCACATCATGTGTTTATGTTAAATGACTATTTTATTTTAAATTTGTCGAGTTATCATTTGTATTAATTTAATTTTTAAAATTTTAGTAATAGTTTTAACATGACTTTTACTAGCACTTTGCTTCAAAATTTACAGATGAATTTGGATATGTTATGTACCTTATTTTTTTATTATTTATAAGAATCAAATAACACAAAATTCTTATCATTTACTCAATTCAACCAAATCATTCTAGACTCAACTTAACTCAAGCATTCTCAGAACAACTAAGTGTATGTTTGGGAATAATGGACCAAATTGACCAAATGAACCAAACTGGACCAAATAGAGCAAGTTGAACCAAATGGTATGAATTGAACCGAAGTGGACCAGATGAACCAAACTTCAAAAAAAAATAAATGATGAATGAATTACTTTTTCTTGTTTCCTAAGAAACGTTCTCAAATTTATGTCCTTCTTTCATGTACTATCTATGAAAAGAGAAAAAAAAAAAAAAAAAAAAAAAAAAAAAAAAAAAAAAAAAAAAAAAAACAAGGGGTTTTTAAGAAAATAATAATATTTTATTATAATTATTGAAAATAACTTTGTGGTAAAAAATTTTGGGAAAATCATTTCTTTGAGAATTTTGTGTTGAAAACAAGATTTTAAGCATTAAAATTTCAATTTTCGCATTGTAATCATGCTTCCAAAACATGATTTTAGTTACAATACATTTTGCACTCAAATTATATTTTGAAAACATAACTTTAATATAAACACATTTTACATTGAAATTGTGTTTTTGGAAACATGATTTCATAGTATAATTTGAAATTTTAATGCTTAAATAAGAGCCTATTCTCCAAAATAACATTCCAAAAGAGCTATTTTTAATAATTATAAATAAAATATATTTTTTTCCACAATACCAAAGTGATGCAATTATTTGAGGTCTAAATGAGTGATCACCCGCCTTAATTTCACAATGGCATCCGCCTATTCAACAAAAACTTGCGCAACAATGCACCATCAAGGAAAGGGGCCAACATTGATGAAAAAGATGATTTTTTTGTGTGTCACCCACAAACATTTCTAATTTGATTCTCACTTTTGAATAGAAAATGATTTCTCTCATCACCCACAATGACAATCTTCCTTAGTATGGCATAATTTAGTTGTTACATTTTTTATATTTGCTATCATATTGGTCCATATCATCACCTCACTTACGGAAAACGTATATTCTTAAAAACTTAATTATTGTTGATAACATAAGAGTTCGCCAGTTACGTAAGAGTATTTCATAAATCCATAAATCAGATGACTACAAAAACCAAAATGGCAAAAAGCTTAAAAATATTCTAGCCTCATCACACATGCACTTCGTGATGGGGCTTTTTTTTGGGGGGGGGGGGGGGGGGGGGGGTGTGTTACATGTTTTACTCATGGCATTTTTTTCACATAAATTCCATACTACTATTTAAAGGTGTATAGATAGAGCTCTTGAAAATAAAAGAAATGAATACACCAAACCAAATCAACATGTACTTAAATATAAACACAATCACATTGGTGGTAATTATTCCTCTTCAACATTTGACTTTAAAACTATCAATGTAAAGAAATGTACCCTTTCAAACAGAAAATTATTAGGTACTCCTGAAATACCATAAATACGTACTCCCTCCTCTCACATGAATGATGAGTCTCACCATGAATTTAATTAGTGGGACCCACCATTCATGTGAGAGGATAGAGTACGCATTTATGGTACTCCGGGAGTATACAATAATTCCCCTTTCAAACAAATGAACTAATAAAATGAAATATAATAATAGTAAAAACAATGAAAAAGAAAAAGAACATAACAACTTGCCCAGATGTACCCCAAATCCTCACATTCTCATCTTTACTCCTTGTATAGGAAACATTCCTCTTTGAAAAGAAAGAAAGATAGTGATGAGCCAAGAAAAAAAAAATTGTGGGGATCAAAGGAATTGTGGAAATAGACTTAAAAAAATAAATAAATAAAAAAAGGTGAGATTTGTAAAGAATTACAAAAACTAAAATACAAAAACTAACAAATTAATAATTTCAACAATGTCAAAGGAAACCAACCTTTCTAAAATTTGAGATGATGATCAAGTGAGCAAAAAGTTGAGGCAATCCAAAAGTCTGTGCAAAGAAACTAAAAAGATATGTAAAATGTTTATGAGACATATCTAAATAGAAATAGTGTATGCTAATTTTTAAGAAAAAAGATGTGTCAATATTTTAAAATTTATTTAACCGTTTAGTTCCCATAAATAATAAAAATAAAAACCGTTTAGTGATAAAAATTTGTGGCCATTCATTTTGGCAATTAGAAAAAAGAAGAGTACGTTTGTTGGGAAAAAAATTTAGTTTTATTTTTATTTTTTTAAAAGAGGGAACTATATTAGTACCAAAAAAAAAAGTTTTATTTTACTTTATTTTTATAAAAGAAGAAGTTGTATTAGTGTTTGATTACTAATGTGAGAGAAAATGTGGAGATGGAAGAAAAAACTGTTTTTTTTTTTTTCTAATTTAGCTAAAATTTAGGAGTTTTAAAATTTGTAATTTTACATATCTAATTCTATTATTTAAGTTTTACAGACAGATGAATTTGAGAGTATTTTAGACATCAAAATTTAGGATTCCAAATAAGAGAAACCCCTTAAATTATGTAGTATAGTAGTATGGATAGAAACAACCAAATGAAAGCCTAAATTTAGGACCAATTGAAAACATGAAAAATAAAAAATAAGCATTAAAAAGGTGTTTTTGCCAAAATTTAAAATTTAAAAAAAAAAAAAAAAAAAATCTAAATTCCTAGTGAAGGACATAAGAGTCATTCAAGTAAAAGGCAAGAGCAATTCAGTCATTTCGGCCTCCAAGTTCCACCGTGCCACTCACTGAGAGAACCGCAAAGGCGGTACAATATTGAACACCGTGTAACACCGTCTCTCACTGTCATCGTCCATCAATAGCTTCCTGTTTGGTTACAAAGAAAATGAGGGAAAACTCAAAACTTTGATCATTTCCATTTTTCATTGTTGGGTCTATTTTAATTTCCTCTTATTTCTCGGCTACCAAACAGTTTTGTTGGGTCCTTAAATAAGAACCCCACTTGTAGAATTTGTGTGGAAAGCATCTTTTTGATCATGGAAGCTCCTGAAAAATCTGAAGAGACTGTCTCAAATGTAAGAATCTCATTTTTCTGCTAAACTTGAAATTCTGAATGTTCAGTGCTTAAACCCTCGATTAAACCCTGCTATCTGTGAAAATCTTGATTTCTAACTCAAGTTTTGAACTAAAATACCTCAGCTCTCTGTTGTTTTGTTTGCAAAATCGCTTCTTTTCGATACTGTTGTTGTTGCTTTTCTTTTTGGTGTTCAATTTGTAGATCAAGTTTGATAATTTGTGCAAAAAGAAATTCAGGAGATGTTGTAGTATATACATAGTATGTATAAGTGTGACATGTCATAATTAAATTGAGGAATTCAGAGCCCATATATTGAAAACTGAGCTTGGCTATTTATGCTCCCACAAAAGGCAACATTTAATGCAATTGAAGTGAAATCTTAAAAACAAAAACCAATGACAGCTTCTGTATCCTGCACCCATCATGCCATTCCATCTCATGACAGAAGTTGTTGCAAAAGGGAACCTAAATCCAAAAATGTTAAACACCCAAATCCCAAAAGGCAGTGAAAGAACAAGATAGTTATGGTATTTATTAAAGTAGGTTCCAACTTCCAAACCTAGTGGTGGAGAACAAGTGGAAGCATCCCATCACAAGTGAATGGTCAGAAGACCTTGTAATCACAAAAAGAAGATGCAATTGAAGCAATTCAGTTCTTGCAAAAACATATTTGTAAATTTTGGTTACTTTTGTTACTTTTATGTCTCTTTAGCTCAACTTTGGTTACTTTTGTTTCGGATATCTCATAAATCTTGCAACTTTATAGTTTTGGAAAGTTTTCTGTATCGATTTGTAATCTGGGTCATTTACTATCCTCCATTAGCTGGTGTCTGCATGTAATTTTGGACTAGAATTGATGGGGGGGAAATTATGCTTTAACAAAATGCCCATGAATTAGTTGAAGGCAGAAAAGAAATTTAAATTCTATAAAGATCACATTTTTGTTATTGAACAAGACTTGAATTAAGATGCTGTCCTTTTCATATAGCCTAAGGGGGTCAGGAGATTTGATCGTTCGATATTTGTTGTTGAGGTCATTTTTCAACTGAATTTGTTGTGAGTTTCATACCATTCCAATCATAGAGGTTTTCAAAGTCTCTTTAAATGTAAATTCGCTGGCATACTGTTTTACTTGTTAATTTGTTTGGTTTGAAGATACCAAGCATTCTATGTCTGATCTCAAGTTATTCTTTTTCCGAATTTTATTGGACTGGCTAACTGCCTTGAGGAATCTTTCTTTATTTTCTATTGTTGATTTATTAGATTTATGCAACTTTTGTAACTGATTGTTTCACCCCAAAATATGTTTCCTGTATACTTGGGTGATTCCTTTTTCTAATATATATATATATATATATATATCTTTTATTATTTATCAAAAAAAAAAAAACTTGTTAAATTTTTTGGTTAGAATTGATTGTTCTACATCAGTCATATCTAGGGGAGTAAAAACTATGTGGGGATTCTCTATCTTTCTGTGTTCTTTGATTTTACATGTATGCCTCCACAATACATAAACAACACTATTTATGGAATCATTGAATCTTTCAAATATCGAAAGGCTAATCTCATCTTCTCCCTGATCAGTATACTCCAAGGATGGCCGGAACTGTCAATTGGGGCACAGCAACTGTTGTTGGAGTGTTTGCAGGCTTATTATATGGAGGCAGTAGGGAGGCATCCGCTTCTGTTGTAAGTTTGTACTAAAAAAACTGCTAAGAGTGCATTTTTGTAATAACTGAGCATGTATGATCAACTGAACCATCTAAAAGTCTTTCTCTATTGTGCTCGGACATGATTAATTTGCCAAGTATGAAGACAAGAGTTGGTAGGAAAAGGGAATAGATTTTGATATTTCCTTATCGAGATAACTGTGTAAACTGCTAAAAATTATGAGAGATTAACAATTTGTACCTTACTGTAATATATAAATTGGTACAGATGTGTTTGGCATCTTTGTACCCTCTGCTACAACCATACTGGCCAATGGTGCGCGTTATGCCTGTGGATTATACTCTCATAATTAGAATTGGAAAAACATGGTTGGTTTTATGGTGGATCAGTTGTAGGCAAGGTGGAAAGTAATGGCTTTCATTTATGTATAAGCTTAAAAATGCAAGAGGCTGGACCAAATTTTCTCAATAAATAGTATATATGTGGTTTATTTATAGCATTGGGAGGAAGGGGGGGGGGGGGGGGGGTGTTTATTTTGTTTATTTTGCAATTAGTACTCTGTATGCATTTTCTACTTTGCACCATCTTTTGTTGGAAGTCATTCACTTATGAATTACTTCCTTTAACTCCGCCCCTCTTCAACATTCCCCCATCCCCCACAAATAAAAATAAAAATAAAAATAAAAAAGAAGAAGAAAGAAGGAGAAGTCCAACCAAAAGACAAGAGAAAGAAAAGAAATCCGCAAATCCATGGAAAAGGGTACTGGTTTCTGGGTTTAACAGTTTAATCTTCCCTATAATTTGCTACTACTTTTCGGATATTGTATGTTTTGAGACAATGAACTTTACTTTTCATCCAAATGGTTTTCGTTTTTTCTAAGACATATTTCAATCATATTTGATGACACTTGTGAGGACTTTGCATCGTTTTGGCAGAGCAAGGATGCAGAGGTAATGTTGAAGCTAGGGAGCACAGCAGATAAACGTGAGCAGCATCGACTAGTGAGAGATGCAATGGAAAAAAGATTTGTACGAGTTGCTCGTGGCTCCATAATTGGTGGAGTACGCCTTGGAATGTTCACTGCCGCATTTTACAGTTTACAGAATCTGCTTGCAGAGAAACGAGGTGTGCATGATGTTTTCAATGTTGCTGCTGCTGGTTCAGCCACTGCTGCAACATTTGGTCTAATTAGTAAGATTCAGAAACTCTGGCATCTGATGTTCTCACCAACTGATCCTGTCATTTTGGTTTAGAAAATTTATACGTAGTCACTTTATAGTTCCTCAAATATTCTCCAAGTTTTGCTGTCTATTATTTCGTTATTTTGAAGTTTAATTCCTTAAATATCTTAAAGAGGTTGATGAATTGTTGTATACTCTGTAATTAACTTCTCCATCTATTTCACATATTAGTGCCAGGATCACTCCAATGGCGTGCAAGGAATGTTGCGCTGGGTTCATTTTTGGGAGCGGCAATATGTTTCCCTCTTGGTAATATATTCAATCCTTATATGTAATTACAGATCCTTCAATTAAAACTACTAATATAACGGTAAATGAAAATGCTGTGGCTATTTGGCTATCTGATGGATATCAAATCAGTACAATCACTATACTGTCTTTCACATAATTTTTCAACTCAAGTTGCTAGAGTAGCCTGTAGCCCCAGTCTTCATTCACAATGACCAAGACAACCCTAAAGTTATTTAGAGAAATGCTGGTAGCTAAAAAAAAATAAGCATAACAGTTAAAGTATATTGGAGTCATTTTAATAACAATAATTGTTATCTCTTAAAAGGGATCTTAGTTGCCTAACCTCACTTTAGCTATATGCCCAGTCATGTAAGTGCAAGTGTTAAAATTACATTATTTAAGTTGGACAGAATAACTTGAAGCTCTAAATTACAATGATGAAAAATTGATAGCATGAGTTCAACAGAAAGTATAGAACTTGCAAGTAAAAAAAAAAAGTGTTTTGTGACAGGTTGGCTTCAGCTGAAGCTTATAGAGAAAGCAAATGAAGGAAATATGGCAGCTAATCCTAGTTCAGAAGCAACGAGTGGTGTTGGTGCAGCAATAGAGAGGCTCGAGGGAAATTTGAATAAATAAAACAAAATAATTTGGAGGGCCCAATCTAGAATTTTCCATGGAAGGTGGAGGGATCAAAGTAAGACATGTGGGCTAGCCCCCAAAAGAGATCTAATGTTGTTCTCTTGTATCTAATTTTCTTTTTCAGTGCTTCCCTTCAATAGTGAGACTGAGAATAACTCTCAAAAGCTTGGTTGCTTGAGAGCATTTTTTTGGCTGAATAGAATTTCCTTTAGGTTGATCTTTGAGATCATATGCCATTTTTGTTGGTGATGATGTTCTTTATGTCATATACCCAATCAATAGGCAAATCAACATTTTAGTTTCTCTGTTTTCTTATTAGCTATTCATTTATATATCTTAATGCTTGCAAGAAATGTAACTTGTGGGAGACCAAAAAGGTGTTTGGGTTAGGCAAAGACATGGTTTAAATGCTTCTTGGGTGGCATTAACAAGCCCTTCTTCTAATGTGTCTTTTTAAATACTTTTTTCATTTTTGTCTAGATTTTCTGAGTGTAAATTAGCAATATATGAAAGGAAATCTTCAATGAAGTGGTTTGCTGGGGGCTTTTGCCTTTAAGTAACCTACAAGGGCCGCCTACACATATTTAAGAGAAGTAAGAAACCAGTACTAATAGCTCCCATCAATGCATGAAGGTGCCCAAAATGGTGGGATTTGTTGGGCAGAGTTGATGGTGAGCTTATCACCCTTTTTTTCTATTTTCTTTATGAGAAAACAGAGTAGGGTGGTCAGTTGTAAAGATCCTCTTTGACGCGATTATGGCAATCCATATCTGCTGAGAAACTAATACCTGAGAACCTGCATGAAGGATCATAGGCACTTCCTCTTCATAATTTTGAAATGAAGACACGAATGACATGGTTAATTCTTGTGTATGTTATTCTTTTGGAAGCTGATTATGTATATATAATACTCCTCTCTTATTTCATTAGCTGTTTATGAGATTGGTATATTGTATATGCTGCGCTTGTAAAATCCAAATGGAGAGGACAATTCCAGTCCATGCCAACTAAAACACAGATTCATACGCAGTTAAAAAACATAGATGGCTAATGTAACATTGATGACTGAAACTGAAACTCCAATTTTCCATGCGATGATGTATTAGTATGAAGCCACTATTCATTGGTTATGGCTCAGCTTCAAAGGACGCACATTGACAACACATTCTATTGGTGGAGCTTTCAAATGGTTTCTAATGCTGATTTTGGAAGAAATGCTCTATTTCTTCCATTTAGATGTATTGTGATAAATTTCTAATTTAATGGTCCATCGATATTTGATTATTTTCTATCTGATCCAGAAACTTTGCTGTCAACATAAAATATAGTCAATTGGTCATAATTGGGATATAGGTAAACATTTTTCTCAGGTTCCCCTTGAACAACTTAAGACTTTTAACTGATTTTTTAGAGAGAAAAGTCAGATTTAACTTGATGGATTCAAACCCAACTTGATTTATCATCCATCGGTTCCATTTTTCAATATAAAAATTACAGTTACTATTGCAAGGGTTCTTTAGGAGGGACATATATACTTGCAGTCCCAACTCTTAAATTGCCATGACTTGCATGTTACTAAGAAACATTATGAACAGCTAATTCTCAAATTGAAACAGCTTTTTGTTGAATTTGACAAATTTGAAACTAATTATAAGGGTAAGTAGTAAGCATCAAAGCAATCTCTATTCATCCAGTCTTGCCCAACTGATGCTAAAAACAAATGGAATCCCTAGAGCAAAATGGAATCCCTTACGCAAAACATATAAGCTGAACAAAAGAATATAACCGACACAAACTAGTATACTGTTCTATAGGATCTGTGAAACCCAGGATAACAAAATCACTAGATACTAATTACATAACAAAAACTTTCTATCATATCAGAATTCTAATAAATAACAATGAACTGACATTCCATTGATGGATATGATGCTTCAATCCTTTTCATCCTCTTTCGTACAGATTTCTTTACACACTCACCAGAAGTCAGAAGCATAAGGCTGAACAAATGAGATCTTTGGGGTAAAGGCACCACCCTTCCTCTTTTCTCTGCCTCTCACTCCTCTTACTTGTCCTTGAGTTGAAACCATGATTTACAGAGTAAGGCTTGTAAGGAGACCATTGCATATCTTAATCATATGCAAAATCTCATCATTCTTCTTTGCCTGCCATTTTAAGAAAGTCTTACCATGAGGAACAATATTCGATTAATTCCCCTAATGATAGGTGTAATCAAGTCAAAGAAAAAACAAACATTACCATGATCATGGTTTAGGGATGTGCTGTCTTGTGGCTTCTTTGCAGTCCGTTTAGCTGCCTCAGCTGCAACCATGTATCTCAAAATCAATAATTTACTCCTCTTTTAAAGTTTTAAATGCATAAAGTAGGTCTTGACCTCATGAGTCACAAACTCACCCTCCCCAAGAATAATTTTTTTTTTTAAAAGCTGTCTTGGACTCTCTCACTAGCCTTTATACTGGCAATTTTCGCTAGCCAAACTGTTCTGTTAATCTTATCAAGTCTTTGCCTTTATTTTTCATAATTTATATGCCCATTTCTAAGTAAATTATTGTCAATGAGCTCTAGCTCAAATCGCACTTCTAATTGTAATATACCAAATTTTAATAGTCTTTAAACCACCAAAATCAAGGAATAAATCTTTGGTATAAAGGCTGAGATTCCTCCGTAGAACAAGCTAATTGAAGGGATATTGATGACAAGGAGTGACATAATTGAACAAAGTCAGCACTTTACCTCTCAATGGTCTTTGTATGCCTCAAGCATCAAGCTGGCCTGGTCCCTAATCAACTTGGTCAGAATCACAAACATTTCCAACTCCACCATCTTCCACCTCTCCTCCAATTGCACCCTCTTCTCTTTATCAATAAATTCAAGTCCTCTCTTTATCAAACTCTACTCCAACGTCACATTCTTATCAAACCTTAACATCCCATTCAAACATCTCCCCGAAACCCCAGCAGCAGAGGCATCAGCATCAGCAGAGCCCCAAATTTTCTTCGACAATTCACATGTCTTTCTATCATGGGGTTTCGAAAAGGTTGGGTCTTTACCTTTCTTTCCTCGCCCAGCCATATTGCGGTACTTCTTCCTTAACCTTTTCATCTTATCCACCAGTTGGGGCCTTCATAACTTCCACGTGGAGACTCTTCTTAACATATGCGGCGACATTTTCGGCGGGATTAGCGTCATTTATAGCTCTGTAATTCACCATCCCCTCCAGTAATTCTATTTCATTATCATCGCTCCACAGCCTCTGGAAAAGCTTCTTCTCTTCCCTACCACCACCGCCGCCGCCTTGGGATTTCAGTTCCGGGTCTTTCTTCTTGACCCGCTTCAACGGCGTCGTTTCCGCTTCACTGTTTGGACACTTCTTGGTGGCAGAGGATCTTGGCTTTTACCAGAGTCAGTTCAGGTTCCATGAGTTTGGTAAAGACCCAACCTTTTCGAAACCCCATGATAGAAAGACATACGAATTGTCGAAGAAAATTTGGGGCTCTGCTGATGCTGATGCTTCTGCTGCTGGGGTTTCGGGGAGATGTTTGAATGGGATGTTAAGGTTTGATAAGAATGTGAGGTTGGAGGAGAGTTTGATAAAGAGAGGACTTGAATTGATTGATAAAGAGAAGAGGGTGCAATTGGAGGAGAGGTGGAAGATGGTGGAGTTGGAAATGTTTGTGACTCTGACCAAGTTGATTAGGGACCAGGCCAGCTTGATGCTTGAGGCGTACAAAGACCATTGAGAGGTAAAGTGTTGACTTTGTTCAATTCTGTCACTCCTTGTCATCGATATCCCTTCAATTAGCTTATCCTACAGAGGAATCTCAGCCTTTATACCAAAGATTTATCCCTTGATTTTGGTGGTTTAAAGAGTATTAAAATTTGGAAAATTAAAATTAGAAGTGCGATTTGAAAAAGAATGAAAATTAGCATTTCAAATACAATGAAAGAACCTAGGTACCCAAGCTTACCTTTGAATTTCCTCTTCTTATTAGCTCTCCTCCTCTTCCTTTCTGCCTGTGTAAGCTCAGTTTCTTCCTTAATGTCACCTTTGCCAGTAAAAACTTCCTCAGGAGCCAGCATAGCTGCGTCTGAGACAGCCACAGGTGCAATCTGCACATGGAAGACATTTTCATTTATAATCAATTCATTAAAAAAAAAAAGGGAAATTTGTCCATGGAAGGCAGACCACATAATTTACTCGCTTGCTAAATATGGAGCAGATAAAATTTTGAAATGAATATATACAAACTCTTTACCTCTTCCATTGCTAGAGCTGGGACATTTGCTTGTATAGACATGTCCTCTATAACCTGTCCAAATCAACACACAACCAATAAAGACAAGGACACAAAATGTTCACCACGTATTGCCTAAAATTAGATGTTCACTAAGATGATTGAGATTGAAAAGCATACAGGTTTTGGAGCAAAGTGGAAATGAGAAAGAGCATCCAGCTTTAAGCAAAGTTTCTTGAACAACATGCTAGCCTGATCAAAGATAATGCCAAAAAGGTTGAGCATATATAATATCTTCAAAAGTCTAAGTGGAAGGAGCAAACAACAGACTGTCAAATGGGAAGTTCTGAAGTCCTATACAGCACCATAAGGACACTAAAGATATGAAGATTACAAAGAAGAAATAATCAGGAATGCAATGAATATTTAAGTAACAACGAAAACTTGCACCTCTTTCTTCTGTTCATCCTTGAATGACAAAGGGGCAGAATTCAGATTTGTCTGCTGAACATATTCTTCCTGCAAATAATTGAAATAAATAAAATGTCGTTAAATATTGCTAATTTAAGTAACAAAGGAAGAATAAACTGTATTATAAACTTCCTTACTAAAGTTCCGCTTGGGAGGAGGGAATGGAATGAAATGGAAAGGAAGAAAAAGAATAATTTTAGAATATTCTTCCCTTCTCTTGTTTGGGAGTTTTAATGAAGGGAATGGAAAGTTCATTTTCTTGTTTGGAAGTTTAAGTAAGAGGGAATGGAATGGGTAGGAGGGAACACTCATTCCTCTCTATTCCCTTAAAATCTCAAATTTTCATTCCCCCCGAAATTGGGAGGAATGGGAGAGAATGAAATTAAATTTAATAATTTTTTTAATAAAACTCCCAAAATACCCTATATATTCAACATTTTATTTTAAAATAGGGGTCTAATAGTAATATTGTCATAAAATGATTCCATTCTATTCTCTCCATGTTGCTCCCAAACAGGATTACTTACATTCCATTCCTTTATTTTAAAACATCCAATCAAGGTTACTTAATTCCATTCCATTCCATTCTTTTCCATTCATTTCCCTTACTTAAATACAATACATTCCATTCTATTCCTTTCCATTCTCTTATGACTCATTCAATTCCATTCCATTCCCTTATGAACTCCCAAGCGGAGCCTAAAGGTCCCCCAAAAAATACAGATCCAGTGTACAAAACCATAAATTCCAGGAAAAATAAGGGGAGAGCAGGACATGAAGAGTAAATCCCATAATGAATCATGTCAGAAATTCAAACCTCATAAACTTCAGCAAGACCCTTCTTGCTTTTATTCTCGTCCTGCATATTTAACAAGGAAAGTGCTGAATAAGTAAAATTCTATCATCGTAACACTTAGAATGAATTTACTTCAGTATTTCAGTATAAAATGTTTACCAACTCTTTGATTTCTCTCGGAGCCACAGACGGCAACCTAGGAGCCTTTTGCACATCATCATATTGTCCCTACAAACATCATAGCAATATTGTTGCTGATTAGTAATGGAGAGACATCAAAGTCACAATGACTAATGCAGCATGTGTAATGTCAAATAAAACAAAAGGCAATACTTTTCTTTTTTTTCTTGGTAAGCGTATAACCATTCTTATCTAGTACACAAATAAAAGAATAATTTGATGACATCATAGTCAAGTCCAACTATAATCAATGACCTGATAGCATTCCAACTAATATCTGCTAAACAAATGGAGTCTACCTTAAGGATCCGTTCCTTTATGATTTCTTCAAGTGCTACTGTAACCTCCTCAGTGATCACAGGGGCAGGTCTCACATTGTGATCAAATTCCAGATCAACTTCTAATGCACTGTTCACTGGCCTTTTTTCAGCAGTTACCTGTTGCCAAGATATTTAATCCACATTTAGATACATTCACTTGAATCAAATCAACATCTGCTTCAATTATGATCCAAACAAATTTGATTTAACACTATAATTTTAGACTGATAATATTACCTCTCCCTGCATGGTCCAATCTTTTTGCTCCAGGTCTTCCTTTTCCATCAGCTCTATTTGAGATCGAAGCTTCTGAAGTTCTTTTTCATGGGTAGAAAGAGTCTCTTGCTTCTATAAATAAGAAAATCAAGATCAGATGTGTTTCAACTAAAATTCCTGCTAGCAATGAATGAAATTTTACTACTACTAAACAATGTGCACATATATTTTGAAACAAAAAAAAAATACCTTATTTTCAAAAGCCCCATCATCTTCTTGATCATCACCCATGTCTGAATCCTCTTGTTCATCACCCATGTCTGAATCTTCTTGTCCATCACCCATGTCTGAATCTTCTTGTTCGTCACCCATGTCTAAATCTTCTGACCGAACATTCACTTCTGATTTTCGTTTTGAAGTCTTTTTCTTATTAGAACCAAAAAAGTCATCATAACTGAAATACACATATGCACAGATTAAGCCCAGAAAAAAGAAATGTCAAACAAATCTATCAGAGTTATAAATATACACCCCCATGCACAACATTAATACAAGATATATAGCTCAAAAGCAAAGATTAGTTCATGCATCCATCATCTTAAAAGTAGAACTATTCCAAAGAATTTGAGCATTCCAACTCTATTACCATATAGCAAAAATGCAATTTTTAATTATTGATTGGTAAGTTACTCTCAATGGGTCTTGAAACACAACCTCACCATCCATCCAATTATTATCAAAGCAGGAAGTGTCATTTGACCTAGAGCTCATTAGCAATTCTAATTTTTTATCTAAAAAATACCAATGGCAATATGAATATAACAAATTGGAGCAGTTCATTAGAGCCGACAACAATGAAACGAAAAAGAAACAACATAACAGCACCTTGCCATCTTGTCCGCATTTTGATCATCGTCTTCATCATCACCAAGCCCAAAGGCTCCAAGCTAAAAGAACAAAATGCCAATGAGTTAGAAACCCCCAACAAACATCATCAAAATCAACTTAAATAACACTAACAAATATGCACTTTCCATACCAAATTCAAACCCATCAAATTCTTCTAAAGCGGCTAAAACCACAATTCCATAATTAAACCCAATCAATCAAAAATTCTAAAAACCAAAAGAAACCAACCAAATTATTCAAAATGTTATCTCCACCAAAAAAAAAACACTCACCTCATCATCCTCTTCATCATCATCATCTTCTTCTTCTTCTTCTTCACTTCCCTTACTCTTCTTACTTTTCTTACCCAACCCATCACCTTTCTTCTTTAATCCATATTCCATAGCTTCACCATCCTCCAAAAACCCCTCCAATTCCTTTATCTTCAAAAACGCATCTTCAATCCCACCTTCTCTACCTTCCTCTCCCTCCTCTTCACCCTCACTCTCTCTCTCTTCCTCCTCCTTCTCCTCCTCCTCTTCCTCTTCTTCATCCTCATCCAATTCCTCATCAAACCCATTTAATCCCTCATCAAGACCATCACTTTCCTCTTCTACAACACCCTTTACACCCTCAGAACCCTTGTGCCCAACTTTCTGAACCTTCTTCAGCTTCGATATCTCATCTGGGTTCTTCTCGAACCGCTTCACCTCGCGGCGCAGAGTCGACATAAGGGGGTGGGATTGGAGATCGATTTGCTGCCATATCTGCTCGGCGTCGAACCCTTGGGTCAAGAGCTTTTCGAATGGGGATTTCGGAGTGAAGGGCTTCAGAGAAGCGAAGAGGTGCTCTGACGCGGCGCGAGCCGTTTGAGAGAGAGACGGGTTCGGTGTTAGCCATTCTGGTGCCTTCGTAGATTTCAGGCGTTTCAGAGCTTCGAGTCCGGGTTCTTTGGTTGAGGTCGCCATCCCCATTGATGATGAGATAGGTTTCTTCTTTGTCTATTTGAAGAAGAAGAAGAAGAGGTTGGGTTTTAGAGGGTTAGGGTTTTAGATGGGCACGTGTCAAAATTAAATGTTATATTGTATCACTATTATTATAAATAAATATATAAATATATATATATATATATATATATATATATATATATAATACTACAATTCTTTTAAATAATTTTGAAAATGTAAGTTCTAGTTAGCTCAATTTGTAAAGTTTGTAATAGTTGTATAAGAGATCTGGTACTAAAAATTGATTAGTATCTTGGTCTGAAAATAAAGAGCTATCATCAAGAACGGACGCCATAATTATAAATAAATAAATATATATATATAATACTACAATTCTTTTAATAATTTTGAAAATGTCGGTTCCAGTTAGCTCAATTTGTAAAATCTCTAATAATTGTATAAGAGATCTGGTACTAAAAACTGATTAGTGTCTTGATCTGATAATAAAGAGCTATTATCAAAAACAGATGCCATAAGTTGAAACTCTAAAAATAAAAAAATAAAAAATTGAAAATTACTGAACTCTTTTAAAATATATTTTACCAATTGAATTCACCGAACTTACTAAACAAAATAGTATACTAAAGTTTTTGAAATCTTAGGAATGGAGGTTTACTTATAATAAACTATATTAATTTTCCCCCTCCACAAAAAAAAAGCTATATTAATTAATTTTAATATAATTATTGAATACTAGTTTCATCACAAGGGTTTTGCACTTGCAATGAAACCTTTTTTTTTTTTCCATAATTTTTCATTCATCACTGTGGGGCCCAATAAATTGTGGCCTTGGCCCATTTATTCATTGGGGCCCAAGGCCCGAGCCGAGGAAGGTTATAGCCCAGGCTCGGTAATACAAGTACAAAATAGTCTTAGAACACAGCCGATGACGATTCAGTCCTCGGCATGTCTGAGGTCTCACTAAAGGGAATGGCAAAAACGGTATAGGAGCAGCTTGGAAAAAATCTAAAATATCTAGATCAATAGAGAAAGATACGCTGGAAAGTATAATGACCAGGGAAAGCTGCCCTTACTGCCATTCAATACTCTACACCTGACAGAGCCATACTCTCCAGTTTTTACAACCACCCCCAACCACTCTGAATATGGGCTGATGGGACAAGTATCAGTCTTGGAAAAGTCGATCCTACACGTGGACGAAGGATAAGGAACACATGAGAGTATAAAAGGAAAAGTAAGCAATTCAGAGAAGAGTCTGGGAAAAAATGGCCAAAAACCAGAGCCTCCCAACCCGCCTCTAGGAGAAAGGCTCCTAGGGCGAACACGATTTTAGTTACGTATACCTGCCACGAAAAACCCACTGTCTTGTGACCAAGGTCTAGCCTTTCAAACCCACGCTCTATAAATGATATTGTTTGGGCCTTTTTACGTGCGAACCCAATAATATTATGGGTCGTTACAAATCGTGTCCTCACAATTGGCGCCGTCTGTGGGAAGGCTTGTGTGTTGGCATAGGCGGTAGGTTGAGACAGTTCCCTTATCATTTCTAACAGCCGATTGTAGTGTTTTAATGTAAAGTTCCACTAGGGGCTATGTTTCTTTACTAAGGGCTACGCTTCATAGCGTCAGCCGCACGGATGGTTCTAGGGGCTTGGCCGAGGAGTTAATTCCCCTAAAACCAAGGTCTCATGCCATAGTCGAGGGGTTAATTCCCCCAACTACTTATCAAAATCAAGTTTTGGACAGAACCAAGGTATTGCATGGTCCTCAGACTCAAACCTATGGGGAAACCAACTACTTATCAATATCAAAAACTGAGTTTTGGACAGAACCAAGGTATTGCATGGTCCTCGGACTCAAACCTATAGGGAAACCAACTACTTAGAAGAAAAAACTGAGTTTTGGACAGAATCAAGGTATTACATGGTCCTCGGACTCAAACCTATGGGGAAACCAACTACTTAGAAGAAAAAACTGAGTTTTGGACAGAACCAAGGTATTGCATGGTCCTCGGACTCAAACCTATGGGGAAACCAACTACTCAAGAAGAATTCTAAGTCGCTCAGTCCTTGGACCAAATACCAGAAAAGGTCAAGGCTATGAAGGTTATTAGGAAGATGGTGAAACGCCTTATTACTCAGCGACCAACAGGGGGGGTACATTTTGGGTTATGCGTCCTCGGATAATTACTTCCTACATGGCATCAAGCATTCAGCCATCACCTCGATCAAATTCGGGGTATACAACCCACTTTCGGGTCAATCTTATTGTACACGATAGCTCCAATAAGTTCATAGTAGTATCTTTTATCTTGGTAAGGAATTTTGGCCCTAAGTATCGCTTTCTTAGGTCGGCATTATTGTGCCGAACAATATTATTAAGTTCATTATGAACACCTTTTTCTCAGTAAAGGTTTCTGCCCTAGGTGCCATTTATTCAAGTCGGCATTATTGTGCCAGATAATTCCAATAAACATAGAGCAAAATCTTTTTATTAACTGAGGTTTCGGCCCCAAGCATCGTTCATAGTATAAAAATAAAAAGAAAGAAGTTACAGGATAGTATGTCTATTCACGGCATAAATATTTCAAAAGAAGAGATAGAATATACGAAATCAAGAAATGACGACCTTTATTAATGTAAAGAGGTGTTACAGTGTACAATGAAGGGCTTAAACAAAGCCTATATAGAAAATGAGTTACAAAAACAATAATAAAAAAACAAACAAACAGAAATCTTTTTAAACTCTGCTCCCAAGTCTTTCCAAGCTCTGCCCTAGTGGCACCAATATTGAGAGGAGGACCTTCCTTGGGTGGAGAGGAGAAGAAGAGGAAGAAGGAAAAGCACCAGGATGGATCTGGTGGTGGAAAGAAGAAGAAAGAGAGGCAAAAGGAGGCACCAGTGAAGGAAGAGAGGAAGAAGCAGGGATATTTTGTCCCTGCGTTAGTCCTGACTCCTAACACGCTGGTGCTATGTTAGCTGTGCTCATAAGAGAGCGGCTGGTACTGATAATGGGTAATCATAGCTCAGCCGCACCAAAAGTTTGACGCGACGAGTCCCTGCTTCGGATTTTGACTGAAAGGAGAATGAGAAGTATCTTGAGTCTCTCCCATCCCTGCCCTGACCGAGCCATTTTGAGCTTCGCAAGAACGTAGCATTTTTGGGAAGGGTATAGTCTCCTCATTCCCACTCCTATCTTGAACTTATCGCGATTCAAGGTGTAAGCAAGCGGATAAGGGAAACTCTGGGGGAGGCTAAGGATTTTCAGACTTCAAAAGAATTGAAAGGGCTCTGTGTAAGAGAGGTAACCTCTTGCTTTCCTTCTTATATGAAGGGCAAAATGGGAGGCATTTAATCTATCCATATTTTCGAGAAAATCGGTAAACGAGAATATACCCACTCCACTTCCCCACACCGTCAATAACCGTCGAATTTAAATGATCTCGTAAAGGGAAATCATTAAAGGCGCGTTTCGGGTAATGAAGCGGCAAGAACGCATCATGAATGAATTCAAAAAAATGTCTAGTAGTCCGGTATGTTTCCTGAATAGATGAAGAGACACCCACATTAACAAAGGGCAGATCTAAACAAACCGCAATAAAGGCTTGGCATTACCAAAACCCTCATCTCCAACCAAGAGGTCGGATAGCAGGATTTTGAGAGGCTATTGTGGGGCCCAATAAATTGTGGCCTTGGCCCATTTATTCATTGGGGCCCAAGGCCCGAGCCGAGGAAGGTTATAGCCTAGGCTCGGTAATATAAGTACAAAATAGTCTTAAGACACAGCCGAAGACGATTCAGTCATTGGCATGTCCGAGGTCTCACTAAAGGGAAGGGCAAAAACGATATAGGAGCAGCTTAGAAAAAATCTAAAATATCTAGGTCAATAGAGAAAGATACGCTGGAAAGTATAACGACCAGGGAAAGCTGCCCTTACTGTCATTCAATACTCTGCACCTGACAGAGCCATACTCTCCAGCTTTTACAACCACCCCCAACCATTCTGGATATGGGTTGATGGGACAAGTATCAGTCTTGGAAAAGTCGATCCTACACGTGAACGAAGGATAAGGAACACATGAGAGTATAAAAGGAAAAGTAAGTAATCTAGAGAAGAGGCTGGGAAAAAATGGCTAAAAACCAGAGCCTCCCAGCCCGCCTCCAGGAGAAAGGTTCCTAGGGCGAACACGATTTTAGTTACGTATACCCACCACAAAAAAACCCACTATCTTGTGACCAAGGCCTAGTCTTTCAAACCCACGCTCTATAAATGATATTGTTTGGGCCTTTTTACGTGCAAACCCAACAATATTACGGGTCGTTACAAATCGTGTCCTCACAATCACAATTTGGGATTTACATGTTTTTTTATTAATATTAGGCATTGACTCATGATCTTGTTTTTCAAGAGAATTTCATCCTACTTTATCTCTCATATTTTCATGTCCATCCATTCTAAAACCTATCATCATGGACAAACCAATTGCATTAAAATAAAATAAATAATTACGTTTTTTTTTACTTGAAATTCTATAGTTCACTATTACAAAATTACAAAAAAAAAAAAATGCCAAGAAAAAATAATCTATTCACATATGTAACTCACTCATGTACAACAAAGTAATAACTTTTAATGAGAATTGAAAGGGAAAAAGAAGAGAGAGAGAGAGAGAGAGAGAGAAAAAAAGGTAATAAATAACGTATCATCCCTTGAACTTTTTTCATTATTTGGCTTCAACGTCATTTGATCTATAGTTCCTTACTTTTGCCCCAATAAGACCATATATACAACAAATGCAATTGCTCAAATAATCCTAAAAATAGTTATAATAAAATGTTGACTATTTCAAAACAAAATCTTACAATTTCCATAACAAACAAATCAAAATCATATACAACAAAAAAATATACATGAGCAATATAACAATAATAAAAAACAATACTAAGAGAATTACTTTGTAGGAAAATACTTTTTTATTTTCTCTAAGAGTGAAAAAGAGATGCTTTTTAAAAAAATAGTTAGCTAAAAAACCATGTATCCAAAATGGATTAACTTGTATCCAATGCATTTGTGCATTGGACATAATATGGACAACAAGGGCAAGTATCCCATGAGAAGTGGTAACATTTTGAACATGAGAGAGAGAGAGAGAATTAAAAGAGAGAGAGATAGATAGAGTGGGAATCATGTTATTAGTAGTATAGATATCACTTATTATAATAAAACTAAACAATACTACAAGGACAAAGTTTGTAGCCTAAAACTACTATTTCCATTGAAAAAAAATATATATAAACATAGATACTTATTTTAAAAATCTAACCATTGGATTGCCGATTGCATGTACGTTTTGCTCTTAATACACATATCAAATTTTATGCCAATCAAATGTTATTTAATATATGATCCATAAACTTATTTTTATGCATAGTTTTACATTTCAAAAATTTGCAATTTAAATAATTGATTGATGCCATGACTATTGATTTTTAATTTTCTAAAAATTTTGCAAGTATAAAAAATATATGCTAATGATGGATTTGTCAAAATTCACATCTAATAAAAGAGATATTTAGTGAAGTTGTAACCTTAAACTTCAACCAAATTTGTACCTAAACTTTGTCCATACTAGAATTTTTTAAAATTTTTTGAAAATTATAAAACCTTTTTACAAGATATTTTGGCAATTAAGTTAACAAAATCCACTAATCAAAACGGTATAATAAAATTTTTGAAATCTTCGGAAGGATGTTTACTTTATAACAAACTATATTAAGTAATTTTAACATGATTCTCAAATATATACATACATATAAATATATATATATATATATATATATATAGAACACCAAATGGTAAAAACGAGTTGAGTTATATAATATAAAGTATAAAATTCATCTTTTATTGTTAAAACAAAAAAAAAAAATTGTGATAGATGATTAAATAAAGCATATAATATTCTTGTGGGCGCCTAAGGACCAAGGATGGATCTAAAGAGTTGCAATATAACTGTGGGGATGCCGTGGTCCACAAACCCGAGGAGGAAAGCCGTCCGAGGAGAGGAAGAGATGAGTCAAAGTACTCTGAGGCATTCCAAGTGGGAACAAGAATCTAAAGAGAGAGAATTAGTGGCCATAAGGGAAATTTCTAGTTTGGAGTAGCCTGTTGCCTCCGCATTAAATGGTGGGCAACAGCTTTATCAGCTGCATTGATGAGGAAGTGACCTGAATAGTGTAAGTTACAACTAAGCAAACTCCTTCCACTACCTTCTACAAATGTAAAAAGCGACAAGTGTCATGAGAGGAAGGATGTTAGGTGAGAATGGATGGTTGAGATATGATAAAGGGAGAGGTATATAAGAAAAGGAAGGTTGACAGAGAGAGGGATCTAGACACAAGTATCAAGAGAAAAAAAGGAAACAAGAAGAACACTTAGAAAAAAGAGAGTGAACAGTAATAATTCTTATGTAACTGTGGCCTCCTCGGACAAGCTTGAGAGGAAAAATTGGTTCACTTATCTAATACGATCAGCCTTTTCTTCTTCTTTTTTGTCCTTAGGCAAAGTCCCCCTTTGGTTGTCTAGTTCCCTCTTTTACAAATTCTTTGTTTTGGGCCACGGTTGAGCTGATTCAGCCACTATTCTAAGTGGGCTTAGGCCGTAAGATCCTTTGGTCCTTACAATTCTCTTGAATTTTAAAAGACTTCTGGTAAATCTTGACATTTTTTATAAACTCATGAGAACTCTAAAAAATATTGTCATTTTCAATCAAACTATGTTAGTTTCTTCAATATACTTATGATGTGTTATATGGCCGAAAATTTTGTAACTTATTTAGTTGACACCTCTTAATATTTCTAATTTTAGTTTATGAGAAACTAATATTTCTAATTTAGATTGTAGATATGTAGGGTTCAAATCCTCCTACCCTTGACTATCGAATTATTTAGGAAAAAAAATGATGTGCTATATGACGAAATAATATTGTGTCATGTGTAACACTTGTGTCTAATCATATGTACACTAAATCAAGTACTTTAATAGTATAATTAAATTTTAATAACAAAATAGATAGTAAAAATGAAAAAACAAAAAATGACTTTTAAGCCGCACAATGAATGCACACCATGTAAGGGCTTTTTTTGTGGGGGGGGGGGGGGTAATAAAATAATATACAAGATCATAAAGTATTTTAAAACAAATGATGAAACTCTTTTGGATTAATTACACTTTTTATTCCTTAACTTTTAGACCATTCACAATGCCCCCAAAACTACAAAATCGACCAATTAATCCCCTAGTTATTAAAAGGGCAATGTTTTATTACTACCTATTACACACAATGTAAAAACATTTCAAATATTGAACTAAAATCGTGACTTCAAGTCATGAATGTAGTTTACAAAAATAAAATTGTGTGTATGATGTGTGCAACAAGGTGTATAGACTAAAAATTATCATATATTGAAATTAAGCAAATAACCTCATTCCATTCATTTTAAGACCCAACACAAATATTCTGTAATGACATTGCTAAAATACCCTCCCTTTAGTTGAGCGGGAGAGAGAATTGCAAATAACTTAACATTTTTCAAATTATGCCATTCAAAGAACCAACAATATGCATCTTGAAAAACTTTATTCCAAAATTCTTATGTATAAACATGGTTTTCAATGGAGGCCAAAATAAACAAGAACATTATATTTCAATGGAGGCCAAAATGTGATACTTGAATATCACATTTCCACATCTACAAATCAAACTGTAACATCCCGATCCAATTTTATAGTTAAACTATGTGTTTGAGTGATTAGTTATTATTTTAAGCCACTTCTTTTCTATAATTAATAGAAGAGTATTTATTTAACATATTATTTTATATTGTCATTGAATAAGAATGGTAAAGATTATAAATAATTGAATGACTAATTGCATTATGAATATATACTTAGTATGTACAAAACTATATTAAGTGATTTAAGTTATTAGATATATAGTTGTTGGTGTTTAATTAAGTGTTTAAGGTAAGGGCATTTTAGTAACTTCTTACACACATGACTAATTGAATCAAGATACTTGGGCCAACCATGTGTAGACAATTGTCTAACTTGCCATGCCTGTGAGACAAGTGGCAAGGCCACTAATCTCCACATAACCCTCTAGCCGGCCATGCAAACCTCAATTCTCATCACCTCATTCTTCTTTCTACTCTCTCAAAGCAATTAGAATAACCAAGGAGCTCTCTCCCTTTCTATTCCCACGGGTCCAAACAAATCAGAATTCTCACCTCACTTTACTCTCATTTCTCTTAAGGAAAGAGCTAGAAGTTTTTTTGAATCCCTTTTCTCAAACCCACGGGTCCACACACATCAAAAGAAAAATAAAGCTCCATCTCATTTCTTCTTCATACTCTCTCAAAGAAACTAGAAGACTCAAATACTCTCTCAAGCTCTCTACCTCTCATACTTTCGGGTCCAGCAACTAGGAAAGGGAAATCCTTTCATGCAAGAGTGATTCTATTTCTATTTCCCTCGAACCAAAAACTTGGTAAGGGTTCTGGCTACTCTCACCTTAGAATCCATGATTTCTTCATGGAATTTTTAGTAATGGTATTTGTGGTTTGTAAAATTAGGAAATTGTGAACTTGTAAGTATATATATATAGTGTTTTAAGAAACTTTGAAATTGTGCTGGTGATTTGTTGAAGGTAGATTAGGGTTTTTACTAATTAATGATGGTATATAATTAAGGAAGTAAGACAAAGTTAGGGTTACATTTGATGTTACTGTTGGGATTTTTGTTGTATTTAATTTTACTATAAATGGTTAAATGACCGTATATAAGTGTTTTCTAACATGTCTAATGAGTGTATAAAAATCCTCATATGATAATAAGACTATTTGCAATCATTTTATGAATTTACAAGAAAATGTTGCAAAACTGCCATTGTGACAAATTATGTGTTTACACATGATAAATTATGTATTAAATTGTATAGAGTGAATTTGGATACTAGGGATATTTCCTATGAAAGCTAAGACACTTGTGGTTGTTATTGAATTGGTCTCACAGTAGTTGGATCAATACAAAAATAATAGTGCAATTTGTAAGTCAATTGAAATTCTATTATGATAGATTTGAGTATGTTGTCTTGTATTATTTTTATTAAATCATGGTTTTATGATTTGGCTATGAAAATGACATGGAATCTACTAGACATCCATAGGAGTAGCTCTATAAATTGGCATGAAGATTGGATGTGAATTGATATCCCATTTGTATTTTATAAGTGAAGTATATGCTGCTGGAATAACCAGTGAACAGTAAGTGACATACATAACTTTGAGGATTTAATTCTAAAGTTAGAGTGAATTATTTGAGCTATAAATTAATATGCTCATCATTTGGCATGTTTGAATTATAGATAATTTTTGTATAACTTGGTTCAAGGTTTAGTACCCAAAGGAGGGGTTCTAAACCATTCAACTGTTGTTTTTATGAAGCTGTTTTGTTCAATATGCTATATGTTGCCTTGTGTAAGTTTATGCATGTACCATTACTTCCAATCTCAAACACATTATGAATTGATTTTAAAGCTGTTTGACATGATCTGAATATGAACTTTAAAATAATGGTTTCTCTATGATTTGGTACATCATGTTGTTTGATGAATGTATCTTGTGTTTGGGGAACCTTGTTAAAGTAGGATTAGGATTTCATTGAATTTAAGAGATAGGCTTTGGGATGATTGTGTAAATTTATTCTAAGGTATAATTGATAGTAATAAGTTTTGATATTTGATTTAAGTGTTATCAACACCCAGGTCTAAGTTCCTTCGATTTTAAGCTCTTGGTTCCTTTACTTTCAGGTAAGAGATAAGTTATATGGATATATTGGTAAGTCATGAGGTTATTTTAAAGTGTATTATGCATTAAAAGGTTTTTTTATTAGAGATATAGAATATAATCATGTTTCCAAGAAATATATGTTCGTGAGCTTTCAAAACCTTATGTAAATGATTTAAGCATATTGATGCTATTACTAATTCCATGAACATGATACTTAAAGAAAATAATGGAAATGCTATTACTATGAAATGTTATGCAAACTATGAATTTCAATATAATGTCTAAGTATGAAATGTTTTTGGGTTATGTCCTCTAGTGATCTGAACTCGGCCAATAAGGGTTAAATTACTAGTTTTCCATGGAAAATGTTATTTGATTGGTCATTAAAAGTGATGAGGACTCTGCTGTACCTGAATGGCCAACCGACCCCCATGGTTGAAGGTATGTATTATGATATGATCTCGGGAATCCCTGGCATTATGAGGAATGTTGGATGCCTAGCATAGTGGTGTTAGAAGCCTCCCAATTATGTACAGACTTATCAGATATAGACTAACCAATATGTTATTTATGAACATCTATATTATTTTATTAATCATGATAAAATGATTTTATTTAAATGCATTGTGAAAAGTTAAAAGCTCTCATGAAAAGATGAACATAATAAGTTTTTGATGAAAAGAAAAGCTGTTCTTTAAAGATAAATGTTTTTGAAGTTTTTGCTATTCTTTAAAGATAAAATTGACGAAAGCACAAGTTTATGTTAATATTAAAATGTTAAATTTTGTGACTATGAAAGTTATAATATTTTATGAGAAGAAGTTTATGAAGAAAAGTTTTGTTATTCTTTAAGATGTTTCTAATTTAACACAAAGTTACCAATTATTTGATTTAAGTCAAAATGATTATTTTGTAAATATATATATATATATATATATATATATATATATGATTTTAAACAATCAATATTATATTTGGTGACTTTGTAAGAAATGAAAGAAATTCAGTTTGAAAGGTTTTAGTAATATTATTTTGATAAGAAAAAGGAGAACAATTATTTTCCTATGAAAAACATATAAGTTATTATTATGAATAGTATAAAATACTATGCATGAAAAGATGTTCTCCTGTCTGAATATTTATAAAATGAAATGATTTGATTTACATGCATTCTTATTAAGTACTTGTGTAACTTACCCTTACTGAGTTGCATAGCTCACCCCTTCTACTCTTTCAATCAGTAGGTTTTATTCTGGAGCAAAGGGAGCCTTAGTCCAGTTTTGGAAGGAGTTGATTTTAGTTTTAAATGTATAGATCCCAAATTAGCAATTTGATATTTAATTTTGTAGTATTGTGTATTTTAGGATTTAATGAAAGTTGTGTACCTTAAAGTATTAAGAGATGTATTATGTGTAATTTAGAATTTGAGTAACTAGAGGATTGTGTTATCTCTTGAAGTAGAATGTAGATGTTCTAAATATCAAGTGGAAAGTTATATCAAGAGGTAAAGAAACAAGAATGAAAAGAAAGAGGGAAGTTTTTGTAAAAAGTTTAGTTGGTTCTTGTTAATATCAGGTTTAAACCTGATATCAGCATGCCAGTCATGGTCACAAATCTGGGTATTGGGTTTAGGATGTGACACAAACCATCTACTATAAAGTACTTTAAAATAAACAAACAAACATGTGAGATTAGAGAATATTCTAATTGGTATCTTAGCCTAACGATAATTAATAAAAGACAATTATCATGAAATAGATACCATGAATTAAAACTTTATTGTATCTTAAAAACTGAAACTAATAAAGTTATAATAGATGCAACTTGAAGTTGACCCATAGTTTATATATTCATGCATCTAGCAAGAGAAAACATAACTCTATCCAAACTACACCAAGTGTAACCTAACAATGTTTAACGTTACATGATTTAAATAAGAGAAGAGATACATCCATAACATTTTTACAATACTTTTATAACAAATCATAAATGATAATAAGTTATTACTTTTTTGCCCATCAATATCAACCTGTAGTTTATTGTATATTATTTCTCTTTTAAATAATTTTTATTGGAATCATAGTAAACTTCATATGCTTGATAATTATCCTATATACCTAATGGTCAATGAAGCTTTAATATGGACCCAAAACTCAACTAAATAGTCAATAACTTAAAAACTTATCCCATGCAAATAATAATAATCAAACACAAGTGCACATCAAAATCCAAAAATATCATATAATACTCAAAATAAAAGAAGCCTGAAAATTATCAGTTGGCACCGCAACCTCCGAAAATCCAAAATTGTCTCTATCTATCTGGTCAGCTCCGAAAACCAAACTCTCTCTCTCTCTCTCTCTCTCTCTCTCTCTCAAACCCATTTCTGCTTCCATTTCCAATCCCATAACTTCATTTCCTTAATCCAATCACCAAAAACCCAAAACCATAAACTGCGGCGCGATCCATCGGATTCCTCAATCACAGCCGTCCATCGAAAATCCTCAGGTTTGGTTTCTGATTTTCTCTCATGATTCGCTGAGTGTTTCCCGATGATCAATGGGGAGGGAACTCGGGGGACCCAATCTCTAGTCCCCTCTCCTCCTCCTCCTCCTCCACCACCACCGCCGCAGCCGCCGTCCGATCGTCCCAAATCGGACGGCGGTGGCGGTGGTGGCGACGGTGGCGTCGATGCGGGTGAGTTAGCTCTTGCTATCTCGCCCGCATCGGCGTCGCCGTCGTCGCAGTACTCGTCGTGCGGCGGTGAGTCCGAGTTCGACCGCTATTGCAGCGCGAACTCGGCCATGGGCACGCCTAGTATTTCCAGTAGCACGATCACCAATTTTTATGATTTTACAGACTCTGAATTGTTCACTAGAAATTTAGGGTTTTCCGGGGATGATGGTGGTGGTGGCGGTGGATTGGAGGGTTTTAGTTTGGGAGGGAAATTCGATTCGAATCAAAATAGAAACGTTGATTTTCGACGAGAAATGATTGGGGATGATGGGGTTAGTAGGTTGGAATTGTATGATAATAAGGGACTTGGACTTGATGATGATTCGGGTAAGGAAGAAGGGTCTATAGGGTCGAGAGAGGATGGGGAGTTTGGAGTAATGAGGGGTCAGGATGTGGATGTGGATGTGGAAGTGGGAGAGAGTGGAGTTGGGGAAGGTTCTTCGAATAGGGTAGTTGGTGAAGAGGGTGGTGGTTTATTTGATGGGATGAATGTGGAATTTGGTTTCGAGGGTGGTGGAAAGGAGAGGGAGAGAGGGGAAGGAGAAGAGGATGGGGACTCATCGAGGTATGAGCATTCGGAAGGTGAGGATTCGATGTATAATTATGGTTCGGATGGTCAGTGTAGGGATCAGTTTCATGTTCAGAGAAATGTGAGTTATGGCCGGGAAAAAAAAGTGGAGAATGAAAATCCGTTGCTTATTAACTCGTCTGTGGCATTTGGTTCTGATGATTGGGATGATTTTGAGCAAGAAACGGAGGGAAGTGGTATGCTGGCTTCTCTGACATTGGATCCGTTCCAGGAACAGAAAGAAAAGGATAGTGAAACTGAGGGAAACCTTCTGAATTCAAATTCTGAGATTACACATGGGATTCCTTCTGCTGGTCAGATTGACCGAGGACAAGTTGTGACCAAAATGTCTTTGGTGGGAAAACTAATTGAAGGGGATTATGAATTGGGTGATGATATTGATGGGTGTTCTGTGACCCCAACTGGTATTTCAAGTTTGGCAGAACCAAAGCGAATGGAAGTTGTGAGAAGCATTCCTGAAGCCAGTTATCAAGTTCTAGGTGGTGATGAATTGGCAGAACATACTGAAAGTGCTTCCATAATTCCAATCGGGTTTTCGAATGTCAATGAATCAGGGCAGCAACATGTGAGAGACACTACCGTTACCAACAATCAAGTTCAAGATTCTGAAAAACCAGAAAGTTCTGTTAGCAATCTCTTTCAAATAGAGCAGGAACAGCTTGCTGAAGGACTACCTCTGGACATGGATTTGAACACTGTGGATAGTGGCATGGAAAGGGAGCATCCACGTGTAAATACCGAAGAAGCCATTGGCACTGCCGAAAGTAGAGTTTTATCAAATCAAGATGTGGGGAAATCAAAAATAAAATTCGACCTCTTTGATGTTACAGTTAATCAACCTTCCTCTACTTCAACTGTATCTCCAGAAACCACAAATCTCAAATTATTTGATGAACGTGAAACAATGTCATCTCCATCTGTTTTTGAAAATAAGATGAGGATAGTTTCAAACAATTCTTCTGTTTCAGCAGTTCTCTCTGAAGACCATCCTGTATCACTTCAGGTGTGTTATTATTAGTTTCAATGTTTACTGAGTACTCATCTTTTTTGGCAGTTTCCAGCACAAGTGAATAGCTAGGCTGTAATGTTGTACTTTAAATTTCTCTAGATTCTCATGTCATTTTATTCTTGATTTTTTGATTGGTAGCTTACACATTCTCCCAATGAGATATGAACCCAAAACCTCAAATTCCACTTATTCTTGTGGGAGGAAATTCCATTTTAGCTACAGCTCATTGGCATGTCATTTTATTCTTCATACTCTGACAAATACAAAGATATAAATCTTAAAATAATATGTACATGTGTTAGAAGATAATCATTTTGGGTGATGATGGAAAATTTGTAAATCCTTTATAGTGTGCTTGAAAATTTGTAAATAATATCTACATGTGTTAGAAAATAATCATTTTGGGTTATGATGGAGGGGGAGGAGAGAGATGAGGAGATGGAGGGTTTACGAACCCACAACACAATGTAGCTAATATCTATCTTAATGAACCATGATTGGATGTTTTGTTTTGTTGTTTTTAATTTTTAATTTTTGTTTAAAGGGGGAGGGGGAAGGGTTTTTGAGGGGTATCTTACTTAAATTGGAGGGGGAATTTGGAGGAATCTGGTGGGGGAGGGGTTTGGGTTATATTAAAATAAAATAAAATTGTCAATATTGTCCTTATCATGTCAATTTATATCTATTTCTTTAAATTAGCAAAAGAAGGTCATAATTGTCAATTTATATGACTTCCCCTCCCTTCCCTCCCTCTCCTCTCCACACTTAATTTTTATAACATCCAAACAAAAAGGAGGAATATTTATTCATCTTTCCCCTTCTTAATTTTTTTAAAAATCGAAAGAAGGGGAAGAGGTAACCATTCCCCTCTCCTGTCCTCCATGGTTTTGTGCTATGGTAGTCTGAATTTTTCCAGTAGGAATTCTTTGTGTAGGTTATTCAAAGTTACAGGTTAAGCTAAGTTGGCTGTATTCTTATTTTTCATTCCAATTTTGCAGGCAGAGAATCTTGATATAAATGAATTCTACGATGAGGTTGTTCATGACATGGAAGAAATTTTGCTTGAATCTTGTGAGACTCCTAGGACTAGGTTCTCTCAGGATAATAGAATGTTTCAGTCACAGCTGTCTCTACCTGTAAGAGATGGTGGGTCAACTGCTTCTACTTCTGGTACAGATGACGCTTTTCCTCTCATTCAACACCCACTTAGAATTGATGGGGTTGAAGTAGTTGGTGCGAGACAGAAGAAGGGGAATGTCTCCTTTAGTGAAAGACTGGTTGGAGTGAAGGAATACACTGTGTATAAAATGAGAGTGTGGGGCGGCAAGGATCAATGGGAGGTTGAACGACGATATCGTGATTTTTACACTCTATATCGTCGGTTGAAAACTATATTTGCCGACCAAGGCTGGATTCTACCTACCCCCTGGTTCTCTGTTGAAAAGGAATCCAGAAAGATATTTGGAAATGTATCTCCTGATGTTATTGCAGAGAGAAGTGTTTTGATTCAAGAGTGTTTACGTTCAATTCTCCATTCCAGATTCTTTTCCAGTATCCCAACTCCATTGATTTGGTTTTTGTCCCCTCAAGATTCATTTCCTAGTTCTCCTATGTCAAAGACACTGGTGCCTCAGCCAACCTCTTTTGCTAGAGTGGCAGATACAGAAAATGTTTCCAATTTAGGGAAGACTATATCACTTGTTGTTGAACTTCACCCTTACAAATCTATGAAACAGATGCTAGAAGCACAGCATTATACTTGTGCTGGATGCCACAAACATTTTGATGATGGAAAGACTATGATGCAAGACTTTGCACAGACATTTGGTTGGGGTAAGCCTCGACTTTGTGAATACACTGGTCAATTATATTGTTCTTCATGCCATACAAATGAAACTGCAGTCTTGCCAGCAAGAGTTTTGCATCAATGGGATTTTACTCAATATTTAGTTTCTCAGATGGCTAAATCATATCTGGATTCTATACATGACCAGGTACTTTGGATACTCACCCTCACTTTTAAAGGTTCACTGTGTTGTTATGCATTGCAGTATAGCTTCTTAATGGGAATAAATGATTTGAGATTTATTGAGTAGTATACATAATAAAGCGTTTCAGCTTTTGACTTTGGCTTGAATTATGCATCATGGTCCAATTTTGCTCAACTAGGACTTGTTATGCATTTTATTGTTTGTTTGGACTGGCGCATGGTTATATATATATATATATATATATATATATATAAATTTGTGTGTGTTTTGATATTTTAAATAAGAAAGCGGGAAAGTACACATGTACAGCACTTGCATTTTTTTTTTCTTTCTTTTAATCAGTTTTCACTTCACAAATTTTAAAATTCAAGCTAAAATACTTAGTTCAACTTAACTTTATCGGAGGTCTTGATAGTTGTTTATAATGAATTGTCTTGCAGCCCATGCTTTGTGTTAGTGCAGTTAATCCTTTCCTATTTTCAAAGGTCCCAGCCCTGCTTCATGTCATGGGTATCAGGAAAAAAATAGGGACCATGCTTCCATATGTTCACTGCCCATTTCGTAGGACCATCAACAAAGGACTTGGGTCTCGAAGATATCTTCTTGAAAGCAATGATTTTTTTGCACTTAGAGACCTCATTGATCTTTCCAAAGGGCCTTTTGCAGGTTAGCTTCAAATAAGTAGATTATTGCTAATTCATATTGTTTTGAATATGCAGTTGGGATTCAATCTTTTTGTTTCCGTGGTAATTAAATGCATCCAACTGCATAAGAATTCTTGTTCTCACCCATCACCCCATATTTATGGGTGATGATGGTGCCATTGGGCCCAGAGGTCATTGCCATTTTAGGATTTAATCTTTTGTTTTGACAAGTAATAAATTCCATTTAAAGAAAAGGCATTAAAGGGCCGCAAACCTAGTACATGGAAAATATAGAAAGGAAAGGCCTTCTTAGGATTTTATGCCAAGACTCCATCTCCTTATTTTAGTTTTATGCATTTATGTTGAATATATAGTTGTTCGCAGAGTGAATATGTGAGTTTACATCTTCCTGTTACTATAGTAAATGTCATGCATCTTATAATCTACCTGCAAATGTCTGACCCAGCATTTTTTTCTTTTCTAAATACATTGTACATTTCTAATGTATATCAACACTTTGGCAGCACTACCTGTGATGGTGGAAACCGTATCTAGGAAAATACTGGAGCATATTACAGAGCAATGCCTCATATGCTGTGATGTGGGAGTCCCCTGCAGTGCTCGACAAGCTTGTAATGACCCTTCTGCTCTCATTTTCCCTTTTCAGGTGGGCTTTTGTTCTGTACAATGGCCATGGTTCCATGCCATAAATTAATTATGCTTTCTCCATAGGGTTTGATTAGTTATGTGCTGAAAGGAAATATTTACTATATCATTTTTTTTTATAATCCTAGGTAACTCTGTTATATACCAGCTCATGCTCTGGGTTATGTTGCACCAGTTAATATAGTTAGTGGTCACTGGTCACCATTGGTGTCTCCATGTATTTATGTATGTGTGTATTTGTTTTTGTGCATGAGTTTTCCCAATTCTATATTGCATGATAAAACTTGGGAGTCATTTTGTTGAATATTAAATAACATACGTCAACCTGACCTGCTAAATAATTAACAGGAAGGTGAGGTTGAAAAGTGTAGATCTTGTGAAGCCTTATTCCATAAAGCTTGCTTCAGAAAGATCATAAACTGCCCTTGTGGGGCACAGCTTAGGCCAGAAGAGAGGGTAAATAATGGGGCTGGTGGTGAGGTTAATAGAACATTGGGGAGGAGATCTGGTTCTGGGCTGTCTGTAGGACTGCTCTCTGGACTGTTTACAAGGGCAAAGCCGGAAAAGACAGAGCCGAAAGATGGGGACAATGTTATATTAATGGGTTCCTTGCCAAGCACTTCTCTATGATACCTGTACATGCATTTGTATCATTTTTGTTCGTTCTTGATCTGAAAATATTGAATTTCATTTGTTGTACTTTGTACCTATGGTATCCAATAATGAGAATCGGCCAAGCCATTATATTGTTATAGGCTTGTAGCCAATTTGACTTTTTTTTCCTTCTTTCCCTTTCTATAAGGTGTAACATGCAATATCTATAAGGTGGTTGTCCCTCCCAAAATTTTTTCCCCTTTCTTCAAGTGGGCTTGAATGGCCCATTGTAGATCAACGTGCTACTCAAGATTTGAAAGTTTGGGTTGTGCATTAACCCACAAGAAGGAGAAGCCCATGGTTTATTTTATTTCTTTCTTTCTTTTTGCAAAACTTTTCCAATGTATAAATTACGATATAAAGAGAAACTTAAAAAAATAAAAAATAAAGGAATTTACATTGGTCACAGATTGTAAGGAGGGCTCTTGGTGCATGTCCTCTTTTCTTAATGCAATGTTTTAACTAGTTATTTGTGATATAAACTTTTTATTTTTTATTTTTTTAAGAGAGTTTCAATTAATGATGTCTACTTATAATGAATTGATTTTTTATGTAGGCAAGAATTGAGTCACAGATCTCCTATTCGAGGATAAGAGGCCAAATTGATATAAACCAAAAAATAAATAAATGCTAACCTTATTATCCAAATAAAAGAGTCAATAACAGATGTAATGCAATATATATATATATATATATATATTTTTTTTTTTTTGGGAATCCAAATACAATGTAATTGCTTGCCTACTCATCACCAAGCGGATTTAGCTTCAATCCTTCATTGGATGGATCAAACTCAATCAACTCCAAGCCATGAAGAATAAACGAAACCTTTCTCAACAAATGCCCATTATGTCTAATTGCACTATCCTTTTTCTCTTTGAAATACACCTCCATGAACTTCATGAAAGTTTGCAGAGTCAACAAGGTATCAGACCCAGCTTGGTGACTCCTCCCAGCCACACGTTGCACCCCAAGTGTGTTAGCCACTCTCTCTAAACCTCCATAAAGCCCATCACAAAACCTAATCATATGCTTCACATCAAAAACTCTGCGCCCAAAGTTGAGTTGCACCAAATCCATAAACTCCACGAGATTGCAAGGGAGTTCTTGGCCAGTCACGATCTTGATCAGGTGGGCAAAGTCATATCCACCATGGAATGTAACCCAAGTGAAATCAGAGCCATTCATGACCAACCCAGACTCAACCATCAGTGCAGCAAAGTCAGCAGAGTCAATACCCTCTTCCAAATTCTTCTCAAAATCAATTCCTTGTCGCTCAAGTAACTCAATGGATTCAGGGTTTTGGAGATCATTGTGGACGTCAAAATCCTTGAAGTTAAACTGCCACACGTACTGAGAATCCGTACCGAGATTCGGCAAACAACCTCTGTGGTCGCAAAGACCGAGACCCAGTTGGATAATATTGGTGGCGTTAACGTTGCGTCGCATGAGTTGATAGTTCCAAAAGGGTGGCAGTCTTCCGAGGTCGCGCTTTTCCACGTTAACAGGTTTGAAGATAACTCCAGGGAATTCAGTGTCCATGGATACGATTGTGTGAGTCATTAGAGCAATCTTGATGAGGTCGAACTCATCCTCCAGGTTGTGTTGCCATACTTCACGTACAACCACTGCCGCCGGAGACGGAGGAGGGGGAGGAGCATCACGAGCAGAAACAACCATGATCAAATATAACGTAGGCGGCGTAGCAAAGAACAGAACGAGAGAACAAAACGCAGAAAGGATGAAAAAATTTATGGACTGTGGTACCGTATTTATATATATGGGGATGAGTTTCCTAGTCGGAATTGGTTTTTGTAAAGGCGGCCAATTAATATTAAGATAGGATTATCTTATAAATTAAACTCCTTTTACTTTCAAAAAAAAAAACTCCTTTTATTTATTTAAGGGGAAAAAATTGGAAAAATTTTACTTTACCGTGCATACTTACCACACCTAAACGATTACAACAGTACCAATGTAACACTTTGTACCTTATTTTATGGGTAATAATTTAGGAAAATAAATATGCATTTTCATAGTTTAGGGATAAGTGTAAAGAAGGTATCGTTTAAGAGGATGAAGTGTACATTCTCATAATTTAGGAGTAGGAGGATAAGTGTAAAATGGATTATAGTTTAGGGGTAAAGTATGTATTCTCATAGTTTAAGGGGCCAAGTGTAGAACGGGGGTATAGTGTAATTTTTCCAAAAAATTAAACTCTATTTCTAAGATAGTTTACTATACATAAAACTCTATTACTTAATTTTCAAGAAATTTAAAAATTATTTTTCAACTAAAATTTCATGATTAAAAGTTTCAAGTAATTTACTCCAGATGAAGAGAAACTATTTGGTATCAAATGATATCATGTCAGCGGTATCAAAATCTAATAAATGAGAGATATGTTAGCAAAAGATAACTAATTTTATAGGTATCATTTAATACAAAATATGTTTTCCTAGATGAAACTCTATTAAAGTTATTATTTGACTTGACTTTGCTCCAATATTCTTGTACACTAAACCTATCAAGATCATGACATGTAAATAAAAGTGGACATATGTCATAATCCTGATTAATCCAAAACTAATTTTTGTCCTTAGAGTTTCAAGTGATTAACTAATTATTAAGTTTTTTTTAGTGAAAATATATATATATATATATATATATATCAAAGTCTATTACTTGGGTTAATTTTTTTTATTATAGATTTATTTTTGTTCCCCTGAATTTTTTTTTTTTTTAGTTTTTTTTTTCTCCGCCACTATTAATACATAAAGAAACAGTAGACTGATGGAGCAAAAAAATGTTTTACTTTTTTCATAGATTATGATTTTGAACCCACTCTCTTATTGTTGCAACTATCAAATTATAAATAAAATAAAATAAAATAGATTTTGAAATCCTTTTACTGAACAAGACAATTTAACAAGGTTTTATAGGGTCATGGAATTAAGCTATGTTAGGTATAGCTGTAATCCCCCACAATTACATTTATATTTTTCATTTTAAAAATTGGTCAAAGCTTAAATTCTAAGAATTTAAGCCATCAAACAATATGCTTACGATTTTGCTTCTTGCACAGTTTTTCTTACTAAAACGATATGCATGCTTTAGTGTTTACCATATGGTCCATATTGTTTAATCACATCCACATATGTGTTCAAACTAGTAATCAAATTATAAAATAAATACATGACGTCCAAACCATGTCGTTGCTGATTTGATTATACAAGTCATGAACTCTTAGGCATTCGAACATGTAGGGACACGAGGATGAGGAGAATATCTACAGGTTTTCTATACTTGTAAGTTGAAGTTGTAACCATCCACGAATTCAAATGGACTCATTCCTTGGGCCTAGGAACAGAACTATCATACGCAAACTAAGAAGTGTTTAGATATGAATTATCCTAATTCCATCCTTATTGGTGGGCCATATCTATATATGCTCTCGTAAAAGAAGTAGTATCTAATGTTTTAGATGTATGTAACATCATATTATGAGTCAGGTCTCATAGGTGAGTGAGACTCACATGTTATGAGTGTGATGTTACATGTATTTGAAACATTAGATGTATTTGTTCATTCTTGAAACTGGTTTAATGAAGAGTGTGATAAAGTTAACTTCCCTTATTAGTAACAACACTAGGTAGGCTTATTGACTTAGCATTAACTAATCATAATTTTGTTCTTTGTGTATTCATTTTGGTGGTCATTTGTACTTTTTGTTGGCTCCATGTACATTTTGAGGGAGCAACCAAAATGGTTATCAAGATGTCACTGTTTCAAAGTCAACATTAAACACTCACAAGGTGGAGAATCTAAAATGTGGCAATGTGAGGGAAACGTTGATGTAGTGGGGAATCTGAAACCGCAAATGTGAAGCAATGGAGTATTTTTGAGCATGCCAAAAAAGCACATAAAGCATATTACAACATGCAACCCTTTTGTGAACAGTGACACCAACCATTCAATTTTGAGGCTTAAGTTACGTACCATTTCTCCTTTTTTCACACCATAAGGCCTAGAAATATCACTACCACAACAAATTTCGATATGATTTTTAGTGGTTCGAATTCTTTTGAGATGCAAATAGATTGTGTTTACTTTCAGACTTGCTGGTAGTGCCTGGCAACAAAGAATCCATGTTACAAGTGAATAAAAGGAGAGGTAGAGGAGAACATATTGGTTTCAATATATATAGACTACTGCCTCTTTTGACCATTTGTGTATCTTTCAAAACTTACTATAACTATATTGAAGAATCTTTTGACCATTTGTGTATCTTTCAAAACTTACTATAACTATATTGAAGAATTTTGTTATGAATTTGTTTCATACATGAATGAATAAATTCTCAAGTGTTATCTTTGGTATTTTTCTCTTTTTTGTTCTCCTTCATTGAATAAATTAAAAAATTCTATAGGTAATTTAAATCTGGTTTTGCTTCAGGTTGTCTTTCCGAGCAAGTTATCTCAAGCACTGATAGGACTGGGGGAACTTCGCTGATAGTACCAAGTGTTTCAGCTTCATAATCAGAACAAAGATGCCATAGCATGGGATATGCATTAGTGCCACCGATAAGTACCTTCAAATTATAAAAAAAAGGGGTTAGCCAATTTGCTCAAGTATGTACAATAATATATTGACAAAATAATTTTACTACTTAGATAAATTATCCAAGTACTAGTTAATTGTGGAGTTTGGACAAGTGCATGGATTGAAATAGGAAAGAAACATGTACTGTGGTAGAGAAGAAATTTTTCTGATAGAGAAATTTGGATTTGTAATTTGCAAATTGCAAATAATGATTGCATCATGTAATAGAGGAAAAAGGCATTATAAGTTTATAACTATAGATCAGGGCTACTAAAAGAATTTGGATCACAATGCTGAAGAGCCACCTGTTTGACCTAACATTTACAACTTCTGACAGATTGGCTTGAGACATGGAAAATTGTAAAGATTGTATGGATTCAAAAAGCAACAATTATGTGTGTACAAAATGTTTTATACAAACTTTCTGGTTAAAGGAAACATAAAGCAGAATTTCTTTCTGAACAATAGAAGGTGAATGATTTAGACTGCATACCATAGTGGAGCATACGGAGATGACAAGTCAAGAAAGGGATATGGCCACCTGTTTTTCAAAAAAAAAAAAAAAAAAGTTACCTAAAATATATTTAAAATATGATATTTTTTTTAATGATAAAGACTTCAGATAATGGTCTTACCAAAGTTTGACACAAGCATGTAGTATCCACTGAAAAATGACATAAACGACTGTCCATAGGCAGAAATATCCAATTCGAAACCAAGAAAACCTCTGAAAAAAAAAATCATAATAAGATGACTGTTCATGAAAAGAGCTGAACAAAGAGAAAAAATTTGAGATAATTACAACAACTTACCAAGCAATTCAAAGCCGTCTCACCAAGCAGGAAAACAGCATTGATTGAGTGCATATTTATAACCAGCTGCAGTAATGGGGGGAAAAAATCGTTTAATCAACATTTACACTGCATATTTTTTTGGTGAGAAGAAAAAGAGATAAATTTCCTTTCTGTAACTTAAAATGGATATTGGTCTTGTTTTAGGAAGACGCAATGCATGGAAAGAATAATCATCTGCCAGAGTTCTAAACAATTTAGCTTGCAAAGTGCAAGATCAGGTCAAGTAGTTTTTAGTTTTACTTAAATGTTTGATCTTTTGGCTTTTTGCAATAGCAAGCTCGTATTAGATTCTAGACTTTATCCAAGGAAAGTAAGTCATTCATATGTAATAAAAAGGAAAAAGAAAAAAGAAACATTCCACTTATGTCCTGCTTCTAGTCAGCTTTTCAAAATAACTTGAGAAAGGGTATTATTTGGATACAATCAAATAAAATTTTGCAAAGAATAATATTGAGGCTCTATGATACTTACAAAATTTAGGTTGTAATCTTTGATCAGAAGAAATGGAACAATTATAAACCAAAAGACACAATCTGTGAGCAAAACAGCACCTGCATTCATCTGTTAACAAGAAAAAGAAAATGTCATAACAAGTGCATGGAAGAAAACAAAGCTATTAAATTTTCTATTTTTTTAACATAAAAATCAAGAAAAATAGAGTGCAATATTTAGAAGCATTCAGCTCCTATCTGCTTGGTGCCTCCCTCATTCATTCAACAACCTATTCAATTTGCAACATAATCTAGGGTGGGAGCATAGTACAATTTCAATTGAGAAGTAAAATTAGTTAGTTGATGAAAAATCCCTGCTTGTTATTACTCATTCTGTAATTGAATTAGTGGTGAAAAGGTCGAGGATTACATTGGTAATATAATTATATTCATGCACAATAATAAAATTTTGCCTTAAGTCTAAAATTTAAAAGGATTTACCAAGTGCTAGCATATAATGAGAGGCAGCGAAACAGATTATAGGAAAAAGTTGCATGTCCATGCAATGCATAAGCACTATATATTTCCTACTTCAGCAACTCATTCTTGATCAAATTACCTGAAAAATTATTTGAAAGACATAACCCCAGAAGCCTGCAGGTTCACGTACATGACATTGTGTATTGGGGCCTGAGATTTTGGATGGGTTTGTCATTTTGGAACCTTGGCTATCTGAAGTAGATACACAAGAACCTAGCTCTGTATCCACCTCTATATTATCAACTCTGTCACCTCCAGCTTTCTTATGATATTGGTAACAGCCACGCATGGAGAGCAATGATCCAAGCTACACATTGAAATTGAAAACATAAGCAAAAAAAAAGCTAATGCAGATAAGAAAGAGAGAGACAGAGAGAGATGATTCATTATTAGAGAAGGTTCACTGAAGATGCAACACATACCCCAAAATAAATGGTGATTGATGTGAAAGTCCACCTGCCCACCAAAACAAAAAACGAATAGATAAATTATATGGTCTCTACATCAAATGATGAACCAAAAATGGCATCACACACAGTTAATTCTTGACCAACTTCACACTTAATATTTTTTAAATTCTAACTCTAGGTAAAGGAAAAAGTTTCTAAAATATTTGCATACACTTATTTTGGAAAATCTTTCAATTATACTCTTAGTCTTCTATTTTTTTTCATGTCATACAAGATAAATGTTGGGTGTACAGAAAGTTGTGACATTAGTTGAAAACAGGAAATTTTTTTTTGAAGGCAGGAAATTATATACAAACAAAATCCTGCAATTATCTTATTGTGCAAGTTTTTCCATACTATAAATAATCTCAAGAAGAAATTAAAATTGCTTACTGAGTGTAATAGTAAAATATGCTGCCTCCATCTGTTAAAGCAGTGGCAATGAGCAGTGCTAAAAGCACCAAGAAAGCAAGAACTCTGAAACTCAACAACCAAGCTGGGTGGATTCCTTTCAAACATGGCTTCCAAGTTTCATCATCATACAAACCTCCTTCACTTTCTTGCTGGGTTTCTGGGCTATGGCGTTTGCGGAAACCTTCATATTTCCATATTAGAGTGAATGCGAAAGTGATCGTAATTGAAACCCATATGGCACACAGCAAGACCCTCCAATTCATCCAGTAACTTGAGGTTGTTGTATCACCAGTCATGATTGGATGCCAAGAATCTTTTGAGGACCCTGTTAAAAAACTCATGGCTTTACTTTTCCTTCTCTAATTGTTCACTCACTATGATATGAAATGAAGGGGGACTCTTTGAGAAAACAATACTATTGACAAAATGAAGTAAAACAACATGAACGTACAATTGTCCCAAACAATAATCAGATTGCTAGTGAAACTGTTGGAAAATGAAATCCAGAAACACAGAAGGCAGCAGAGTATTTCTAGAGATTGCAGCTTCAGGAAAATATATCCCTATTGCACTATCTGAGTGCAAAAATTCTAAGAATAAAGTAAAAGAATAAATGGTTTGAGGAAAGTAAAGTACAATGCTCAAACCAACCCTCACACTTTCATGAATACCCAATTCCAGAAAAGCTAAATAGATTGTGTAATCACAAAAACCCAATAATGCAATGAGGACAAATTTCAAAGATGTTAATGCAAAGTCCCCATTGATCATGGGTTTCTCATATGAATCAACATCAAAACCACTGCTTAAGATTTTGTCCAGCACAGAGTTCAAAACATAATATGCATAACCCATTGCCCCACATTAATCTCTAGCACAAGGCATAGATTCCAAACTTTAGTTGGATTTTGCACATAAAGATAAGCCGACATTTGTTATTATGAACTAATACATGAAATGAAAAAGCAGTGGCAGAAGAAGTTGAATTCCAAGCAAAGGAAAGGCTTATACTTACAAGGGAAAGCAAGAAAATGTTTGTGGTGTGTGTGTGTGTAAGAAAAAGAGAGGAAGAGATGCTTTGCTTTAAATTACAAAACTAGCAAAAGAGAGAGAGAGAGAGAGAAAGATAGAGGGGTGGTAGGCTTTGAGCATAAGCTTCTTTCTTTTGAGTCTAAATTATCTAAAACAAGATCTTGTAAAACAGACCAGAGTTTTCTGTGGTCTCAATCTCCATATTTTCATGCAAATATAAAATTCACAAAGACATGCATGTTTTTGTCACCTTTTCTAGGATTACCAGTCTTTTATTTATATTTTATTTAGTTTTTTTAAAGTTGTTGGTATTGCAAAAAAAAACTTAAAAGAAAGAGAAAGACCAACCAGGCATAATATTAGTTTAGTACTTGTATTTTGTGTTGGACTGCTTGAAGTTGAAGATGCTTTTTTGAGGTTCAAATTACAAGAATAGCTTTTGGTTGTGTTCTGAGTTTTTCTAATAAAAGCAATAAAATAAACAGCAATGAAAAAAAAATGATGTGCAGGATTGGAAAGTGGGTCCCAAATTTGACCCAAAAATTATTTGGGGCCGTCGATCATGATTCATCAATCAAGTCTTTTTGGTTATAATTGGGACCCACAAATTTTGTGGGGACATTGCGTTGATTGGAGGCATTATGGGTCCTGATAGCTTTCAGTTAAAGCATGAACTTGTTGTTGCTTGGGGGAGTGAGAGAGCCGTGGGACCCATTTAAGTCACACACTCCATGGCCCATTGCTGTGGTCTTCGGCCTTTGGCCTTTGGGCCTTTTAGCCTTTTGGACCAAGGACGCTCTCCGATTGCCTCACACGTGTCTTTCATTCATTGGTTGGATTGGGGATTTATTATCTATAAACAAATTGGTCCCACTTAAGTAAATCATCATTGGGTTTTGGAAATTAGGGAGCAATTAGAGAGAATAAAACGTGAAAGCACAGGGTGCTTGCATGGTCTGATGGTCACGAGGTTCATGAATTTTCAATCACATCAACACCTCTAGGTGAGTTTTGTATGAAAAAATTAATATACGATAACCCTTTTTTAGGCCTTGACTCAATTTTGGGGCCCTTTTAAAGCTAAACAAAGAGATCACCGACTTCAATGGCTTTTCAAAACTTTCATTACTTCAATCATAAACCAACATAAGAAAAAGACAAAGATAGGATAAAAAGATTGTTGTAGAGCTAATTTCTTTTGGGTCTTTCGCATTAATTTTTGTATAGGAAATCAACGTGTTAAATATTCAATGGAGGCGAAGGTGTCAGCATGTCATATACTTTTGGGACCAATGTTTGACAAAAGTGTCAAATAGTCTCATTTTTTTGGTTAAGCGTGGAAGCCAAGCAAGTAGAATAATAGCCGAACTCCACAAGTTACTTAAGAGCATAGGAAACATTTGGAATTATATATATATATATTTTTTTCAATTGTTAACTGATGAAAAAAGAAAAATTAAAAAGGTTCGTAGGTGTGTTCATTATTCTGGTATTACGTATATCTTTACATTACGATATTACAATGACTCGAACCTACAATTTTCAAACTCACAAACGTGACAGGTTACAATAACTTTCTAATTTCTAGTTTCTAGTTCCTAGTCCTATCAACAGACCACCTTTCGGTGGTTTTTTTACAATGTCCATAACTGTATCCTAGAATAGGTATAGGCTTCGAGTTCCCTAAGTGTTGTCTCTGGCTCCATTTGTCCTATACACAGGGTATAAGACCTGGAGCCACTAGACTAACCGTCTAGGATTGGAATAATAAGTGCCTATTGAGTAATTGAGTCCATCAAGACTATGAAATGTCATAAAATTTGTGATGTTTTAGGTGAAAAATAAAATCTAAAAAGCAGGAGGCAGTTATACGTAAGTAATGTTCTTTATGGAGCCCATTATTAAAGTAGATACATGATGGGAAATTGCTGAACCTTTCCGACACAACATCATAGTCTTATTTTTGTATCATAAATGTGGTCAGATTTCTTCATCAATTGGAAATATATTATTCATGCGTGCCTCTGCACAATTATATTGTAATAATTTAAGCATAATACAATGTTATGATACCCCAACAGAAACTTATTGCATGGCTTTTAGCAGAGAATTATTGAACATGAAGAAAAACAAAAAGAAATCCTTAAAATACATTTTTCTTGATGCATGAACCAGCAAATAAAAATGACATGTTATGATTATCAAATTTGTGCATAATCATCAAGTGGAAGAAAAAAAAGACTTTGAGAAAAATCAAATATAGGCATTCATTTTTATATTTGAACTAGAAAGAGATGAAAGAATGAGACTTACCTTTCATTTTGAGTGGCTATTTTGTAAACGAAACACCGACTTAGCTCCTGAAACTGTTTGTTGAATAATTGAATAATAGTGCAGGAATTATCACAACTTAGCTTCTGTACTTATAGTAGAGAGAGGTTTGTGTTGTCAATATAGGAGTAGAAGCTACCTGGCAAATAATAAATGCAGAAGAAGCTTTCATAGGAAGAAAAGATAAAAAGATTGTTGTAAAACTAATTTCTTCCATTCATATTGACTTTAGGGATATAATTTTGGTCACAAGTCACAACATTTTCCTTCCAAAATTTGGCAAAAAATAAATGGAGAAGAAGCTTTCATAGGAAGAAAGGATAAAAGGAATGTAGTAAAGCTAATTTTTGTCACAACATTTACCTTATATAATTTATTGAAGTGGTTAATTGTGCATAAGTTGTGGACAATACTTTTATATAAACTTATCAATATATATTTTTTTCATTACTTAAATTGGAGTATAAAATAAGTTGTAACAAAAATGGTGTCTTTAGACTTTTAATTTGATGAATTTTACAAAGAAATCTAAAGTAATCAATGAAGAACAAGTTATCCGCATTTCATGCTTGAAATGGGTGTCCTATTCTCATTTCAATGTGGATATACATGACAAGCGTGGTCACCAAGCAAAGGAACGATAGAACAGACTCAGGTCCTCGAAACTCTTGGCCTCTTTCCTAAAAGGTAACACGCATAAGACACACAAAAACAAACAAACCGACCCGGAAAGATCCAAAATTTTGAAATAAGGGTTATTTATTACTTTTTTATTGTGATTGTTGAGGTTTTTGAGAAGGTTCGACCAATGTTTGGGATGAATATAACCCTCGTTCCCCCACACAGAATAATGGATATATACACAAATTTTGACAACATTTGCACGCTAGTCATTGTCAAAATTTGTTAGTTCTCATCTAAGTTTATTATGGACATAACTTTTTTATCTACTATTAACAATATGCTATATTATTTGGTGTCAAATTTTTTGGGTTAGTAAACTTTCTCACCCCACACACACACACACACACACACACACACATATATATATATATGAGTAAATGATTACAAGAAAGAATTAAATATTTAATTAAAACACTTAAACACAAGGTCTCATGAATCGATCGTATAAAACTTGAAAATTACCAGACCAAACTTTTAGGATTGGAATAATTAACTCCAATAGGTTTTTAATTCAATTGCATCTCGCAATATTAAGTATAGTTTCTTAGATACGATACATTAAATTCTTTAATTAAATTCAAATATAAGATTTGATGGCACATTTTTAGCCATTGAAACCTATTTAAAAATGAACCCATCAATGTATCGGAAAAAAAAAAATTGAACCCTCAAGACTAAGACACGGCATTAAAAAATTGGCGATTTTTAAAGAGACTATTTAAGAAGAAAGTAGGTGGAAAATACAAATTAAAAAGCAAGAGGCAGTAATTAATCTATATTTAATGGTATTTACTTTTTTTGGTGAAACTATGGTGTCTTTACTTTATAGCTCATAAAAGTAGACAGATTATGAAACATTTCTGAACATACACAACATCAAATTCTTAATTGGTATAGGTGGTTACTGGTTAGCATTTTATGTACTGTAAAATCATGAAAATTTTATGTTCCTCCATCAATTGGAAATGCTATACGTGGCCCTATAAAATTAGTATGTAACAGTTTAAGCATAATACAAAGTATACAACGGTGTATATATATATATATATACACACACACACGGCATATTTGGTTTATAGAGAAAATATTGAAAATAAAGAAAAACAAAAATCATTACAATTTTTTATTTTATTTTTTCTAAGACGAGAATAAATTTCCCATTACTTTAAAGATGCCTCTGTTTTATACGGAAAAAATATATTAAAAAATCCTCAATTAGTTATGTGTTACAAAGCATGACCAGCCAACCAATATGATATGATCTTTCTACCAACAAACCAAGTTTGTGTGACGAAAGTGTGGCACGTAATTGGGGGGGGAAAAAAAGACTGTTGCATGAAATCCTAGCTAAAATCTACTACTTACAATATAATTTTGTTTGGATGCATTTATTTTTATTTTAAATATATATATATATATATATAGTTTTTTTTAAGCAAAATGTATAGCTTATATTTTTAGGGTTGTGTAAATTGTGTTAACCGGCACCATGTGCCTGTTAAGGAATTAATTTATGTCAGATTTTTTGCTAGCTGGTTTGTCTACACGAGCCTATCATTAATAGAAATATAAATATAACCCTTTATTATAGCATCCTTCAATGCAACCTTTTTTAGTTTTTTAGGTTCTGATCATTAAAAAGTGGGGAGAAAAGATATAAATCAATAGGCACATGCTTCTCAGGCTTCCATTTTCCCTACTAATAATTCCTTGCCTTTTGATAATAGGATTATATTAGTTCAAAAAATATTATCAAAAAAAAAAGTTCGAAGAATATGATGTTCTAAAATCCAATGATTTCTTTATCTAAGAAGAAACCCCACCCGAATAGTTCTTAGAAGACTTATATATTAGTTGCTCCTTTACGTGGAAATATGCCAAGGTGTCCAAGGGAGTTTTCTGGTCCAAACTAGTCCAAAGTGAATGCAAATTAAAAACCTCCATTTTTGTTAGATTTTTAAGAATAAGTCTAGTACTACAAATTTTTCCACAACTTTGCCACATGGTCACTTGTGAGTGGTGAAAATAAAATAGTAAGGTCCATGTGGGTTCATGATTTCACCATTCATGAGTCGCCATGTAGCAAAGTTGTGGAAAAATTTATGACACTAGACTTACTCGATTTTTAATTCATTATTTTTTTTTAATAGTTTAAGATTCAAGGATAATTAATAATTTTACCATGATATCAAAGTAAGGAATACTGAATTTGACAAACCCTTTCTCTATATAATATATAAAACTTAAGTTTTTGGAACAAACCATACTTTATCAATTTTATTACTTAGACATCATCAAAGTGTAAGACAAAAAATAAAGAAATATCTCATATATATACATAGGCATTCATTTATATTTTCCCAAGAAAGAAACGAAGGAAGAGATATACCTTTCAAATTTAGTGGCTATGCCTATGTCTATGTGCAAGGAAAACCCCCAAGTTAGCTCCTGAAGATTGCAAGTTAAATAAGTGACTAATGGAGAGGAACCACATTTTAGCTCCTGAAGTTTGAGTTTATAAGCAAGGAGGGAGAGAGAGAGAGAGAGAGAGAGAGTTCTATAGCTATAACAAAGAGTTAGCAAAACATGCCGCAATTAGCTTCCACGTTTTAAAGCAGTGGAAGTAAGGAATACGCAAGAAAATGAGACTTTTATTTAGAAGCAAGGAAGAAATTCATATATAGGGGATAAAAAAAAAAAAAAAACTAAATTAAATGATGAATAAGCCTTTACTTAGCCTAGAATTATAACAATAAGTTCAATGACATATTTACATGCATAAACTATTTCATAACAAATCATGTAACCTGTTATGGCCGGTATTTTATAATTAAAATAATGTCAAAATTTAATTTATTATGACACATTCACATTAGAATATAAAGAAATAAAAAGAGCATGCTAAACTAATTGAGTTTAAAGATTGATAGTTGCCTATACGACATTGAAAAGACAGGCACAAAAATTGCTTGTCTATGTGTGAGTTGGATATAAATAATGCCTAATTAGGGCTGACACTAGACATTTTGGGGTCTAAGGCGAAAACTAAAATGAGGTTTTTTTATACTTATATATTAATTAAATTAATGTTTATTTAATATTTATGTGGGGCCCGAAATCTGAGGCCCCAGCCCACTTTATGTTAAAAGCCCAAAAGCCCAGGCCGAGGAGCCCTATTGCTAAGAACGCGCAATGAAAACTCCTTGAAGGTCCAAGGATGTGGCCGAGGACGACTTTATGCCCAACATCTCACAAAAAGCCTGAGGAAAAGGACAAAATCAGTACAAGAGCAGTATAAGGGAGAAGGCTGCCGACACCTTAATGTGGAGCCCACCGCCTGACAAACCTATACTCATACCATGCTGTCCAACTTTTCCCAACCACTCTGATGTGAGGATTGACAAGACAAGTAACCACCCAGAACAAGGAGAAACGGACACGTAGGTGAAGAACAGGGAGGAAATACTAGTATAAAAGGGAAGCTTGCTGCATTAACAAAGGGAGGCCCAGAAGTGAGAGAAAAAGGGAGAAGAACGAACTCATAAAAAAGAAGGGTGGCTAGGACGAGACTCTCCTCGGACTAATTCCGAGGAGATAGATCTTCACGCCACACCCGTGTAAGGCTCAGTCATTCAGGCCAAACTCACCTTCGTATGGGCTCCCATGAAAAACCATGACTAAACCGCTGCCCGACAACCAAGGTCCAGCCTTTCTAAGCCCACTCTCTACAAATCGTATTGTTTGGACCCCTTTACATACGAGCCCATCCCTGGGTCGTTAGAAATTGTGTCCTTACAATTTATATATTATAATATATTTCATTTAAAATCTAATTTTCTTGCCTTTTGAGATGCAAATTGACTAATTAAATTTTTGTATTCAAGTTCTTCTAACATCTCATTTTTAATCGATAATATATCTAATCCACTTAATCTTTCTTAGGACATTGTTGATCTTAGATATGATTTTATTAATTTAATTTTGAAAAACTTCTTTCTACAGAAGCTACTGTAATAAGTATTATTAGTAAAATCCTATAAGCAATGCATGTATTTTTTGAACAACTTGCAACAAAAACAAAATACTTGGTCTGTATTTGAATACACTAGTCATTTTCTATCATGCTTCTCCTCATTTGATAATATTCGAGTGTAATGAATAGTAGAAAAATGTCTAGTGTCATCACCTCTAGGAAAAATTATATCATTGTCTCTAATTGGACCTCTTTCCACTAATAAATCTCTTAATTTTGTGTCAATATTTTTCCAATTACCTGGATCACTAATATTTGAAGGAATATAATTCAACATGACATTATTATTTTCATTTTCTTCTAGTTGAACATCATTATGGTGAACTTGTTCATTTGTGACATTTTCATCAGTATTTTCATTTTCTTCTAAATTCTTTTGAAGTTCATTATCAAGATTTGTTGTATTGCAAAATTGAACATCATTGTTATCTTGTAATTGTATCATTTCATTATCTTCTAACTCTTTTTGGTGAATTTCTTGCTCATTTGTGATATTTTCATCTAAATTTTGTGTTATATTTTATTTATTACTAATAACAAATTTATCCATTGATCCTTTTTGAGACTCAATTATTATTATTATTTTTTTAAAAGTTTTTCATATCCAGATGCATATTTTTTTAGTAGACATTTCTAATCAACAATATATTTATAAAGACTAAAATAAAATTTAAAAAAAAAAAAACTTTCAAGTGTAGAGTAAATGAAAATAGAACCTAATTTATATAAAAAGTATTGTTGTAGTTTCACCGAACAATAACAAGTCTTTAGCAATCTCAACCTGTATAAATAAAGACTTATTCATTATATTACCAATAACTAAAAAATATATATACACACACACAAGATTAAAATTTAAAAAAAAAAAAAAAAATTAAACACAACCATAACAAAAGTACAAGCCTAGCAAAGAAGATGCCAAGATGGCCACACAAGGCTTATTAATAAGACCCACCACAAAAAAACAAAACAAATCATATTACACATATAACCTTAAAAAAAAAAAAAAAAAAAAAAAACTTGAAGGCCCCAATGTCCAGCCATAACTCAGTATAAACAGGCCTAGTCTTAACAAATAAAAAGTAGAGAAAGCCAAGCCTTTATACCTTAAAAGTCAAAACCTATAGAATCAAAACGCATTTGCAAGAAAAAAAGAAAAAAAAAAAAGAGGCAGTCAGCAGCCCTCAGTCCTTAGTTAAGAGTTTTCAAATTAGATGTGATCAGATGATTCAGATCAGAGGAAGTTTAAGCCAGGTAGCCAGCAACAGTGGAGAGAAAGAATGAGAGAGGCGGAGAGTAAGAGCTGAGAGAAAGAAGTAGAGCAAGAATGAGAAAGAGAAATGGTAAAAATTTTAGGAATTTGAGCTTTTTTATTTGTTTTGAGTTGCGATTGTTTTGTGGTTAATTTCTTAGACCGGATTTGAAGTTTATCTTGTTGAATTTTGGTTTGTCTGGAGGATAATGATGTTATTTTTGAGACAATTGATTTTGTTTAGAGCAAAGATTTTTTTTTGTGCTACCAATGTTTAACCGGATATACCAAATTTTTTATCGTTTGGTCAAAAGGATGTGCTGGAAATTTTAGATTCATCTGAATCTAATTTTTTTTTCCCTACTACCTTTACTTTTCTAAAATTTTGGAGCCCCCTTCCACTTGGGGGCCTTAGGCAATTGCCTAATTGGCCTAGTGGAAGGGTCGGCCTTGTGCCTAACCCATTTGGCCAATAAAGATCATATTTATGGTCATTGTAGGTATATGGGCACATGATTCAGTCAATTTCAAATTTAGTTTTTCCATTAACTTGGTTTTGTAATAATTTTAGTAGGGAAAAATTAATGGATATTCCAAGGATATTGATTTAAAAATTATTTTTATTTTATAGAGAAATGAAAAATCAATAAATTTTTTTGATTGTTTTTAAAATTTTTCATCAAAGTGGTATTAAAACTTTCCTAAAATAATTTATTAATAATTGTCCAAAGAGCGCTCGTTAACATGACCTATCAAATCATCGTAAATGGTTTCTCATTAGTCATTAGATCATACGGATATAATTCTGATAATTGGACCTCACATTTTCACCTAGTCATGCATCTTTAACAATTGGGATAAGTTGCCCTTGCCAAAGTACACTTAACACTGCCTTGCCTAAATACACCAAACCAGTACATCCTAAACATGAGACATCACTCAAGACAAAATTCATTTAACCCAAATATCAATATCTTCCTTTTATTAGTAATTTACAAATGGCAGGCTCAAAATTCATTTAACCCAAAAGCCATCATCTTTCTTTTATTTCGTAAATTGCACATTCAGACTTTTGAACCAAAAAAAGGACTTTTGAACCCACATGATCTCAATCTTTATGTATATGTATCTATATACTATATTGCAAGATCAATTAAACATTTAAATTGACTCTCAAAAAAATATTCAAATTAGATTTTAAATAATAATGTTGTGTCAATCATCATTGTAATTAGATTTATAAATTTAATGATAACTATTATAGGTACTACAAGTTTTATTATAATATGCTTACAAACTGATGTGTCATAAATCATAGAGAGATAATTCAAATATTCAGTTATAAGGTGGTTGAATCACACCACTCACATTCATTGTCACATCAATTTGTAACTTTTATGTAGTAAAATTTGTATCACTTTTAACATTTTTCATTTAAATTGCTTTAAAATTATTTCTAAATCATTCTACTTAAATCCCATTTAAAACTTTACAATCCATTGGAAATTATCCACACTTTCTAACCAAAACTTATTATTAATTTAAAAATAAACTTAATAAAAAAAATTTACCATGTTATTATAAAAAAATTGACTGTTCCTTTTTAATATCTTTCATAATAACTCAATTTTTAAAAATTAGTTGAAAACATAAACATTGCCTAAACTCAGTGCATTACAATAACAATAACTACTTCAAGAAATAAAAATAAATAAATATATCAATAGGACAACAAAGTACATATATTTTTAGTTTTAATTAAATTGAGTAATAAAAAAATACTAATAATTTGCATCCTTAACAAATGATATCCTTATTACAAGATTTTTTCAAGAGCCAACAAAAATTAAAAAACTAAACAATGATAATACTTAACTTAGGGGTACATAAATTTTATATGTATCTAATTGAATTATTATGAAATGTGCATGTGTGAATGCAAGAGGGTATGATTAATTTATAGATAAGGTTAACATAAAGTTAGAATTTATTACTTCTGTATTTTAGACTGTTTTAACTAGCCTTTCAAGCCCTTTTCTAAGTGCTAGTGTTACAAGTCTTGTCTTCCAACTCCCTCTTTCCCCATCCTCTGTGTCTTCTATCTATATTATCTATTAAAAAAAAAAAAAGACTAGTTAGCCATGCCCTTTGCAGATACAAAGAATATTTTGTTTATAGACCCACACATATTCCACACATGTTTTCAGTTTTTAAGTGTATGTACCAAACACTTTCTAATCTCTTAAGCTTATTGGAAGCTCCTTCTCTACTCACTAGCTCTATTTTGGGGACTTCAATTTGCTAACGTGAAAAAAGGGGCAGGGAGGCCTTTTTCTTCATCGTTGAATGGTGGAATTAGCAAACCTTTGGAATAATAGTTCAGAGTAAGTTGAAAGAGCTCCAAGATCTAATTGTTTACATGCAAAATGAAGTTCCATTGGTTAAAAACATAGAGAAAGATAAGAAGTTGACATGGGAGCACAATGAAAAACAAAGTATTTTAGAGGGTTGGGATAGAGAAGAATGGAAGATATGAACAAAGCCTTGAAGGCTAAACTCAACTAGAAATTTCTCGCTAAAAAAAGACCACGGTTTGTTTGGGAATAGTTTATCATTTTTTTTTTTTTGTTGTTATTGAAAATGTTCTAAACTATATTTGTACATCAATAAAATAAGAAAAAAGTGAAATTTTAAAAAGTTATATGTAAAAACTAATAGTTAAAAGCTAAGCAAATAAACTCAAGCTAAATGGACACAAGTGTTAGGATAAAGATGATCTTAGAAGTTTTTTTATTTATTTACTAGAAACTTCTCAATAAAACATATGGACGCTCTGTTTGTTTCGATAGAAAATCTTATGTAAAGATAGTTTTTCATATTTTCCAATGTTTGATAGTATCATAAAAAATAAGTCAAAGAAAAACTATTTTTGGTCAATAGAAAAAGTATGACTTATTTTTAGAAATTTTTTTCCACTAATTTTTTTTTTAAAAACAATTCTACATCATAGCAAGCTAAATAAGAGAAGTTAGGAGATTGTTTTTTAACTCATTTAATGTTGCTACTAAACAAAGAAAAATAAGATAGTTTTATAAAAAATACTTTTTGAAAAAATGACTTAGTTTCTAGAAAACGTCATTGCCAAAATAAATAAAGCGAGACTAATCTCGTCAAGGTAAAGTAGTAGTTGAGAGAAAAATTTTCCTATGGCAAAGACTCCTAAAGATGGTTCATGCCTTCGTTGTAATGGAAATCAATTTTGAATGGAAGAGACCCACTACAAAAAGGGAATCAATAAGGGAATTTGGACTTTGGAGTAGCATTTGGGATGAGGTTTATACTTTGGATCCACTCCTTTCTTGACTTCATTCTCGTACTTTTTTTTCCATTACTCATAATCAGTCACGTAAAGATTGTGGTAAAACAATAAAAACTATGGTAAAAAAGTTACATGTATAAATTGTCTTTAAATTGAAATCACTTATGTTTTGATTCATGTAAGTTGGGTTTTGACTTTAGGACTTATCAATTAGAGTTTAGTGCAATGGAACAAAAAAAAAAAAAAAAAAAAACAGTAATCCAAGCTTTCGATAATGAAACGACTAAGCATGTCCTTAGAATCCATCTTCCTCAAGTTGCAGAAAAAAATGGTTACATTGGACCCCAAGTATAAGTGGAGAGTTTTTTTACAAAATCAGCATAAAAAGCTTATCAAGATCACAATTCTCCACAACAAGGCCCATTACTGAAATTGGAGTGGAATAAGTTATGGAGGTCAAGGATTCACGAGCAATTTAAACTGTTTATATGGCATACCTAGAGATATGATGAGGTCTAGGTTTGCTATTGAAGATATTAGCAGTCCATTTTGCCATAATGCATCTGAATCATTTTATCACTTGTTCATCTTTTGTTAATAGTTAAAATAATAGTGAATGGGTGAAGATTTTGCTAAATCCAAGCCACTATCATAAATCATAATATTCCTTTGGAGGAGGCTGAGAATTTCTTGCCTTTTGCTATTGTGTGTAGTGATTTAATTTTGGATGTGTAGAAGTAAGCCCCAAAAAAAATAAAATCCAGGGGCTATAGATCCTTTAAAAATTGCAAGGTATATCAAAGTGAACAAAACATACATAAACGATAAACAAGCTTGTACATAAAAAAATAAAAAAGAACTAGAAGTCAACAACTACAATAAACAAGCCTAGGAAACTTTATAAAGTTCTCAACAAAGTCATTAAGGATATTTTGATTTTGGAACTCCTTTACTAAACAAGGTAATATCTCATGTATTAGCTACACATAACATTTCTTTCATATTGTATGGTCCATTAAGCAAGTAGAGTCCACCCACAACGTGAGAAAGATGTTGCGTATAACTAATACATAATATACTTTTTCTTACCGCACATGGTGAAGGTTAAATTTAATGTGACAACGAGAGAATAAATAACAGAGATCCTCCAAATTCGGTCAAACACCCCTGATCCTGGTGACCCTCAATGGGCAGAAGCTTTGGCAACACTGTTGGCATTTCATTTTTTTGTTTGTTTGTTTGTTTAAAGAGATTGCAGAGCTAGAAGAAGAAGCACCCTCTCCATCAGCAGGGTTAAAAACAGAACCAGGAATATTAGTGTTAAAAGAGAATGGTTTCTCTGAAATCATGTTGGAGGGAGATGCACTTTAATGTTATAGATTTTATTCGTTCTTCCTCTACTGCAGCTCACTGGCCTCTCTAATCTACTATTATTGTGCATATTTTGGTTGTTTAAAGTTCTCTTTTTGTAACTCAAAAAAAGAAAAAAAAAAGAAAAGAAAAAATCTCTCTTTGGAGAGCTAATTCTATGACCACTTCATTGCTCTTTGGGCCTCTTGTTGTAACCAAAGAAAGATGGCTTTCCATCTCCTCTATTCTGAGAATAGATGAAAGATGGAGAATGTTCCTCTTGGCCCAACAGGCAATGGAGTGATCATAGAAATAGTTCTCTTTTTGGAGAGCTAATTCTATGTTTTTGTTTAATTTTGATAGGTATTCCTTGCTCTATCCTGAGAATAGACGAAAGATGGAGAATGTTCCTCTTCTCCTGTTTTGGTTCAATAAATTCCATTATCAAGTAAAAAATAGAATTTATGGGAAAACAAAAACCAAAAGCTTGTCCTAAAGCCAGTTTTCTTTAAAAATAATAAATAACAAAATTAAAATAACCTTTTTTCTTTTCAATGAATAACAAAATGTTATTTGCAAAAGGCATTATTTATTCAATAATTCAACCTCGCAGTACTTTCCTAATAAAATTAGGCCATGATTTGTAAAGTAAGAATTTTTAATTTCCTATTCATTAGAGAGAGAGCATCAATAAGAAAAATGTTACTTGCAAAAAGACTCCATTTAAAGAATTGATTCTGCATTTTTAAAAACTCCTTGACCATAATTATATCACTAGATCAAAAGGCCATACCTTTAACGATGAGATCAAAGGCCATTGATCAATAATATTTAATCACTGCCTTAAGAATCAGGATCATAAAATATAATTGACATTGATTTAGTACCATTACATCTATAAATAACCATAATTTATATGGCTTGTCCAAATTCGAAGACAGTACCAATCCACCCTGAATTCCATGCTGTTGGACCAAAAACTGTCAGCACACTGTCCTATATATTCATATCTACAAATTGATTTCTTTATAAGTTTGCTATATATAATTTCAATTACTCATATCCATCTAGACAAACAATGATGAGAATATGAACTTTTATTCCCCCAGAATGGAGAGGCCTTTCAAAGCTTACAATGCAGAATGCACGTCAAACTTACATTGCATGATACAGGTAAAACTGTTTTCTGAACCCTCAATTTGATAACCGCTTATGCATCTTATTGACGCAATTCCACCTCTCCAAAGTGAAGCTGCTTATGATGTCTCATAAACTATCAGTGTCATCTCCTAGTATTGAGAGAGAAAATGGGGCAATGGCCACATTAAAAGACTGAGAGCCTACTCTATCAATGTGTTTCATCTCAAAGTCACCTTCCTGCATTTGAGCAAAACCAAAGAAACTTTGATTTTCTAGGTACGTTAAACATAAGACAGCATCATCATAAACGTAAATAGATCTTGTAACAGATAATTAGCTTGAAAGTACATCAGTACATGTAACAGTACTACACATATTTTAACTCAATAAGCCTTTCTCCAAGCTGCAAACATCTCTCATAGACCTTGCATACAGTATTTTGGCACCAGAGCTCTATCACCGAACAATGAAATGAATACCATATCAGGGGAGAAAAAAGGCAAGCAAGGCAAGGCAAGGCAAGGAAAAACAACATACCCCACAAGAATGGAGTATGCTTGTCTGCAAGACATGCAACTTATTTTTGATGGGGCAAATACTAGGTGAATGAAAGGCATTAAATGCGAACTCCATGTCATGATGCTCAAGGAAAGATGATTAATTTACACAATTTTCAATGATGTGAAAAATAATGTTGATGGAAGGTTTTAAACTCTAGTTTGTCCTTTTGGACCCTAATGTTGGGAAAAATAAATTAAGTATTCAAGATGATGAATATGAAATATTTTAGCGATTCATTTCTGGAAGTTCTTGTCATGTAATAGTGCAGCTTACAAGCAAAATTCTCAAGCCATGTATCATTTTGACATTCAATTGATAACTGATCATAATGGTACAAACCTAAGCTAAGAAACTGAAAATGCTTCTTTCCCTGATTTTTTTTCAATTGATACAATACCCATTAATCTAACTTCATAAATTTCCATGTAAGTAATAAAAGAGAAAGCAAAACAATACTATCTTACCATTCTGCCATTGGGAGTGCTTAATGGGCATGCAGATGAGTATTCAAAACCAGTATGAGGAAGTATAACAGGCTGTTCTCCAATAACTCCTATCCCCCTGAAATAAAGGGAGAAGGATCAAAATTTAGTACTTTTTTTCTCTCTAAGGAATGCAACCCATATGAAGTAATAGGACCAGTTGAAAAATAAAATAAAAAATTATCTAGGAAGACTTTAGAGATGGACAGTAAAGATTAGAATAATTTACTCACCAGACATTCTCAATTTTTTCATTGGCATCAGTAATAATCCAATGTCTTCTGAGAAGTTGAACGGGGCGGTCTGAATTATTGGTAATTCTTATTCTATATGCAAAGAAGTATTGGCCCCTTGAAGGTTGACTACGGCCCTCTATGTAAACACTCCTGACTTGAACCCTGATCCCCTGAAAAAGAGAGATTTAATTTTAGATCTACCAATAATTGTACAGTTTTTAAAAAGACTTTGTTATATTAGTCTATTCTATACCAATCAGAAAGATAATCTAGGAACACTTGAATGTCCAAACACCAAAGTCCATTCCTTTTCTTTTTCTGCCAGCATTCAGGGGCACATATCTATCAAAACACCAAAATGGAGGAGGGCTTGAAAAATATAAATATGTAGTTACAAAATTAACTTTCTTACAGAATATTAAATGGACATAAAGAAAAGACCAAAGAGAAACCATATGAAAACTGAAAAAAAAAAATATATATATATATAGGCAAAATTGAAATTGACTAACTAAACTTTGAGCAAAAAGAAATTAAAATAAAATAAAATAAATCAAGCTCTTAACATACCAAGGTTGTTGCATCACTTGAACATTTTAAAAGAGCGTGTGGTGCAATTTCCTTTAGCTCATCACGAAATTTAGCTGCATCCTGCAATAAAGAAGTTCTCAAAAAAGAAAGAAAAAAAAAATCATTGCGAAATTCATAGATGGGAGAGCTTAAGATGGATCTGCGTCATACTTCGGAAATAAAGGCTAAAAATCTAAGCTTGAAACCAAAGATCAATAGTGTAGACTGTAGAATTGTCCATATTCAATGAAGGGCCAAACTAAACATTGGGCAGAAACAAGACGTGTCTATATTATAATAAGCTTCCATATCCTTCTAATTCCTTTCTAATTGAAAATTCAAGAATTGCATGTAGTACACTATTTCACCAACCTTTATAATATAAGAGACAGATTCACATAATTGTAAGGGAAGAGTGGACTTTCCCACCCTTAAAAATAGGGTAGTTGCAATGTCCCCCTTTTAGTTTAAAACATAGCAATGTCCCTCATTATCTTTCCATAATGAGATTGAGCCCTTTACCCATTCCGTTAGTATTTTCTGTTAAATTAATGGTTTTTTATTTTTGTGTGTGTGTGTGTGTGTGTGTGTGTGTGTATGGAAATATGTCCAGACCTACATGTGAATGACCTTAATACTCTCTAATAAGAAACACATCACATGCACAATGATGACTTTAATACCCTCCAACAAGAAACACATCACATACACAATGATAAACCTTCAAGTTGTGAATATGATGTGTTTGTTATTGGAAGGTATTAAGGTCATTAATATATGGGTCTGGACACATTTTTACAAAAAAAGTGTGAAATTACTGTTAATTTGATGTAAAAAAACTAAGGGAATGGGTAAAGTGCTAATTACAAAAAGATAAGGGGGAACATTGCTATATTTTAAACTAAATGGGGGACTTTGCAATGTCCTAGTTAAAGGGGGAAAGGTGAAAGTTGCCCTAACTTCAGGAAAGGCTTTAGGAGATACTAGTTACAATTTGGAAAGTCTTGCAATTTGCCCTAATGTTACTTTTAGGCTTGAGACTAAAAGAATATTCACTGGAATGATAGAACACAACTACAGCATGACAACATGTCTACTTAGGATAAGTTTTTCAGTTTGCTTCTCTTGTCCAAGAGGGCAATGGGTAGCAAAAAATTTTGGATTCTTATATCCTAAAGCTATGGCAAGATACTACTTCAAAATAAATTGACGAAAAAGAAGATGAAAGCCAACAGCACAACAATTTGCTGCTAGATAAGGTTTATAACAAAACTAACACTGCTTAGTAGCCATTGACACCTACAGTGGATTTTAGATAGCTCAACTTGTAAAGTCTCATATTGTGGAATAAGGGACTTGGGATTGAATCCTGACCTCACCAAAGAGGCACTCATTGGCGTCTTCGCTTGACGTTAAAGAGGAATGATCATGGGGCAGATTCCATAGGTTCTAAACTCACTATAATTGTTGCTTATTGTAAACCAAACCAACACCAACTTGATTTTAAACTTGTGGAGACAATAGTAACAATCCTAAAATTCAAGTTTACCAAATTTGAAGTCTAAAATAAGACCAAGAAATTCGCAATCCACATTCGGAGAAATGCAAAAACTGAATACCTCAAACCTCTCCTCAGCAATTGCCTCCTTCATCAATCTCCTTAGACGTAAAACCGGTTCTTCTTCCTCGAATGATTTCAACGAATCACGTATCCTTGCAGCTTCTTCATAATCCTGTTAAATAAAAAACAAAACATTTTCAACTACAATCACTCATCAACAATTGAACACAACCAAAAAAAGAAAAAAAAAAAAAAACAAAGTATTTTGGGTTGCAACTTTGCTTTACTTTTACTTTATCTCAATAATTGAACAAGTTTCAAACATACCCAACTGAAATTCCATAATTAAAAACAAAAACAAAAATTGCCAAGAACGTTCTAAACTGTGTTGTGTACCTCGGATTTGGCGGCAACCTCCAATCGCTGCTTTAACAAAGCATAGGTTTGGCTACGAGAAAAGAACGAACTAGAACTGGAACTGGAGCTGGAACTCGGAATCGGAGTTGAGCTCGGAGTCTGACCCGGTCCATTACCATTACCATTATTAGCACAAGCTAAAATCCTAGAATTCTTGGATGAATATCTGGAATTGAACCATTGGTGGTGTTGTCTCCTTATTACTCCGACCTCGGATTCTCCGAACAACCCTCCTCCACAGCTTCCTCGGCCAACAACCAACCGCCTCGTACCAGTATTAAAATCAGTGAAAACCTTAATGTTAAATAAAGATTGCATTTTTCCCCCCTTCAAAAACCAGACAAAGTTTGCTCTCAAATTTTGCTACCAAAATTGTGTGATAATAAATTGTGTGGTAAGAGAGACACAGAGATTAGAGGGATTTTTTTGAACTGCGTGGCTTAAGCACTTACACGAACGCACCTTTTTTTTTTTTTTAGTGGTCTTATTTTGTAGCCAAACATAAGTTTGTTATTTTATTTTATACTTATGCACGGCTTAATCAAGAATCTCATATATATATTAAAGAAAATATTTTTTTTAATTTAATAAAAATTAAATTAAAATAGATAGTAAAACTAAAGTAAAATTTTTCTACTAAAAAAATCATATATAAGTTCAAAATTAATTGAATAGAAGATGGTAGATAATTATAAAACTAATATAAAAGGAAATGTCAAACTCACTCAATATCTTTTTATTGAAGATAAATTTTGACTCTTATATCTTCCATGCTTGCAAAATTTTAAGAAAATTAAAAATTAATAGCTATGTCATCAATAAAATTTTTAAATTGCTTGTTTTTGTAATTTAAAATTATGCACAAAATATAAGCTTACAGGTTATATAGTAAATAATATCCGATTGACACAAAATTTGACATGTGTATTAAGAGCATAAAGAACATGCAATTCAATGGTTAGATTTTCAAAATATGTTGTAATATATATTTTATTGAGTGATTTGTAGCCTTAAGTTACAATCAATTTTGTAACTAAACTTTACCCTTTAGATATTGATGATGTATATAAAATCAGCAGGTTGAATGCTCTGGTCTTCAATGGGTTAAAGGTTATTTGAAAGGCCTGAAAAGAAAGAAACACAAAATCAAAGGTGACCAAGATGAGCTAGCCAAGAATCCTCCGATACTTAAGTTAGTTTTTCTTTTTAGAACTCAAGAATTCCAACTTTAGGAGTGGTGGAAAACTTACTTTCATTTGATATGGATAAGTCTTTATATAGTGAGATTTAGAGTGGTTACTTGTTTGGTAACTTCCTCAACTTGTATGGAAGTTAGAAAATTTAGACTTAACTTTCACAACTGCTATAGAAGTTAGAAGATTTAATCTTATCTTCTACAACTGCCATTAGAAGTTAAGAGTTTAGTGGGAAGTTAAAGCGATGAACAAGAATTTTGCTCATACTTCAAAATAGTAAAACGTGGTTCAAATTATAAGATTTTGTGCATAAATTCATTATGAAGATTTTCCAAGTTTTAAGGGGTCGTCCAAATGTTTCCATGCTGGACGACATTCTTTAGTTTGGACGACCTTTTTATATTAGGACAACATTTCTAGACTTGGATGACACTATGGACGAACTGCAGATGGCCCAATTTTTGTAATTTCTCATATGATCTGGACAACAACTCAAGGACGAGCTATTCTTATTTCTCATCCCCATCAAATATGATGAAAATTAAGAAGTGATACTTTTTGGTAAGGTTATGCATGCCCAAATATATATAGATATAAATAAATATATATATATATATATATATTGGGGCATCCATACCCACCAATATGAATCAACTTAAATCATAACTAACATATAGTAAGGGTCTATTTGGGTAAGCTGTTTAAAAATGTGTGTTTTTAAAAATAGCGTTTTTAAAATGTGCGTTTGGAAAACACAATTTTGAAAACCACACTAAAATGTTTGGTAAAACTTGTGTATAATATTAGTTTAAAATTGCGTTTCGGTGCAAATTACCAAAAAATACTTAAAGACTTAATTTTGATATTGATGTTATTCTATCATTTTTTAAGTAGCTCATGAAAATAATAATAATAATAATAATAATAATAATAACAATATTCACTAATCCCCACTAGTCTTTCTTTAAAAAAAAGGTAAATATTATTAAAAGAAAAACCAAATTAAAATAACCCCCCAATTACTTTTCCTTCCCAATGCTAATATCAACCTCAAATAAAGAAAGTGAAAAAGAGATAGCAATGATAAGAGAGAGAGAGAGAGAGAGAGAGAGAGAGAGAGAAAGAGAGATTTCATTCACATGGGAATGCAAACTTCTTCTTGTAAACATGGACGAAGAGCAAGTGGACATGCAAGTTGTTCCTACAAGTAGTGCCTTCTTGTTTCCATTTATGATAGTGATACAACTGAACTCATTCTTGTTCTAACAACATTCTCCACCGTTGCTACAAATTCCACTTGAGGCCTTGAGCAGTGTTGTCACTGGAAAGTTAGGGAGGTGAGTTTATTTGTTGACTGATGATTTTGTCATTTAGCAAATGCTTGAGGGTGTTTTAGGTATTCAAACCTTACAAAGTATTACGAATTTGCGTTTTAAGTGGTGTTTTTCAAAAAGTTGGTTGATAGTTCAGTTTCAAAACGTGATATATGGCGTTTGAAAGAACGCAATTTCTAGTAAAATCACAGTACCAAACACACACATATTTGCGTTTTTGATAAAAATGCGCGTTAAGAGTTTTAGTACAGCCTATCCAAATGGGCTCTAAATTTGCAAGACAATAAAATTTAAGATTCAAAATATAATGGGAAAGTCCTTATAGACTTGCATGATTTCTTGATATTGGCAAAAAATAATATACGGAAAAAAAAAAAAAGACCTAATCACTTGATGCATACCAAAATTTTTAAAAAGAAAAATGTTCTCATATAATAGAAGTAGAAGCATAGAACATATAATTTTTAATTAAACGTGAGATGTACGGATATATTAGCAATAAATATGTAAATCGTCAAGAGTTTAATCTAAATAATTCTATAGTTATTCATGTGAGGTCAACAGCAACAATCATTTAACAAAGTATCAAAATAATCATGCGATGTTGCAACAATCATTTAACAAAGTATTTAGAAATAATCAAGAAATTCATTTTTAGGAATATACACTAATAAATTAATCTATTTCTATTGATAAGACATACTTGTAGCATTAATACAATATTTCATCTAACCTGCAACTGCATATCTAGCAAAAACTTTGATCATAATACAATATTTACAAAAGCAAGCAACAAAAAGCTTTTAAACAAACCACAAAGATGGGATGTAATTGTGCAAATCGTCCAAATCAAAACATAATGGTAAGCCAAAAAAAAAATTCAAACTTCAATCAACCATGTCTAGGGGATTCATGGATTTATATATTGGTGTGAGTTTCTCTTCTCCAAAAAAAAAAAAATACTCCATACATGATATATCAACTTAAAAGAGGTCTAACTAATGTAGGATTTTAAATTATAATGAGATTAAGATTTTTAATTAATTTAAAAATAATAAGATAAAGAGAATGTATGTAAATAAAGAATTTGGAAGTGAAGAGAAACCTAAGGCTAGAAAAATACTAATGGAGTAAAAACATAGGTGTGTATAGTGTACTAATTAGAAAACAAAATAAAAAAATTATTGATAATAAACAAATGAAAAGTCGTGTATATAATAGGAGTAATATATAAACTTATTGATAATAAATAAATGAAAAACTGTGTATATAATAATATATATAAACTTACTAAGCGTAGTGTCGGTGCCTTGGTGGATGGAAAAAGAAATGAATTAATTGATAAGAAGAATTAAAGTAGTACGTATGCCAAATTGATAAGTATCCAGTTTTTTTATCAATTAAGATTTTTTATCAACTTCTAAATTATATTAATAAAAGGATTTGATTAAAAATTTGGATTGTAATCAAATTAAGATTTTTATTAACTTAGAAATTATAGGAGAAGAAAAAATATATATTTTTAAATCTAAAAATTTTAAAATGTTTTTACAATTTGATGAATCCACTTGGCGCAACTATGGCTTCTAAGTCCAACTTTTATTATATACTAGTTAAAGGCCTGTGCGTTGTACGGTTTTATCATAAACTTATATAATATATATATTTTATTTGATAAACAATAACCAAATAAATAATTATTATAATAACAAAAGGAATATCTGTTATCTAAACTACTTTGTCTAGTGTTGTTGGAATGATTAAGGGGGAAAAGAAAGAAATTTTAATGTTGGTTTTTCATTTATCTTTGTTTGGTTATTGAAGAAGTTGTAGTAAACTGAGATTAATATATGTATTTGGCTTAGTTGAGAATTTTCTGGAAATTGAATTTTACCAAACCATGAAGCACAAATTATGATACTCTTAACAGGTATTTTGAAGAATTGATAATAGTAAGAAATAACAAAACAACTAACTATTATAATAATAATAAAAAAAGTAATAAAATGTATTGGCATAATAACTATCAAATATAAAATGATAACAACTAAAAAAAAAAATTATTATTTTGTAACATGCCAATTGTGTTCTAATGAGTATTTTGTATTTTTGGGAGATTGTTGAACACCTCTAAACTGAATTACCATTGCTTACTCTCTGCCATACTATATTTAACAATTGAATCCAAGTTCTAGTAAGAGATAACAATACCTTGCACACTTAATACTAACCTGTTCTTTTTCAGTCTTTATAAAGGTCAAAATTTCCAATAGTGTTCTTTTCATCTTAGAAATCTCATTAGGGTCAAGGATTGAACGTGATAGTTGCAACGACTCAATCTTCTTCTCTTTCTCATCAAGGCTGAATTCAATTTCTTCAAGACTATATTGAAATTCAACATATTAAAAATGGCTATTGGTATCATAAAATAATAATTTAAGATATTATAAAATTGAACTAAAATAAATAAGTAATTTTAAAATTGTACTAACCTTTTTCTTAACTCTATGACCTCTAGAATATCTAAATTCACAGACAACTTTGAAGAGTTTGTAGAAGACAATGATAATTTCCCTACCATCATTCATACATAAGTAGTTTAAATTATGATGTTTAAACACATATCATGTATATCAAAAGAAAGAATTGCTTACTCATATAAGTCTTAACCGTGGTTGATGTGATAATTATAATAGGCCGCATAGAATTATCAAAACATATTTCTTCATTAATTGCCTTTGCAAATTTATCCCAAAATGTGATTCTAATTTTTTCCCTCCTGCATAAACATTTTTGTTAGACAATTAAAAATTTATCTCTTAACAAAAATGTACAAATCTAAGTAATATATTCATCAATATCTAACTAACCTGTTATCTTGAAGTTCAATTAGCCTTTTGTTTAATTTTTTCCCACGCACCTCTATCTTCTCCATGGGAGAAATTCCTACGATTTCTCCTATTACATCTACAAACGATAAAGTGATTAATCAAAATAATGAGTTATGAAGATAATAGTATATAAATATATTTTAAGTATAAATGTATAATCAAAATTACCTATTAGAGTTGTGTTTTTGTCAGCAAGATACTTCAGCTCATCAAATGGAACCAATTCAAATTTTTGTTTTGCAATAAGTTCATCATTTGTTTCTAACAACTTCACAGATGTTGTTGCATAAAATCTTATCATGTACTTGTGATTCACAATCCTATAAGCATCCTTATTTTTGACAACTCCAAAATATTTTATTCGATAAATTTTACCTTCTTGCATATCTCTAAAATGATTAACAAATGACTTTCTAATACTTGCATGAATAAGATTATCCTGAAAAAATGAGAATAAACTTATCAAGAAAATATAATTCAATTGTATTTGAAGAGCTAAAAGTAATTTTATTATCTTATTTCAAAACTTACCTTCTCATCAAGAAGCACCAAATCAACACTCATAAGTTCATTATTTGTTTTAATGTTAAGAACTTCCCACATTCTTGTGACTCTAACTCTAATATTCCAATCGTCTTTTTCAGTTTCGATTTCATCCAAAAGATTATATCTTTGACTTTGTCTATCCATTCTAATAAAAAAAAAAAAAAATTAGCGTTTATCTAAAAACAAAAGAAATTTTGATAGAGAAAAATGAAAAGTAAAATTTTTGAAAAATTAAAAATGTTTACACCTTCAACAATTACAAACATAATAACATATTAATAAGATGCACAACAATTGCAAAGAGTATAATATATTTAAAAAATAATATTTTTGCAATGCAACCTCATTGGTCTGTGCAAGTTATGGTTCTATGGATGTACTAACTTGATTCAAGCCCTTTAGCAGCAATTAAAAATTAAAAACATATTATAATATATAATTAAAAAAACATAGTACAAACATTAATCATAGATTCACAGATCAATTTCTTATATAATTTCTTAACAATCAAACTAATATTATTAAATTTATCAAAAAAAAAACTAATATTATTAAAAAAAAATCAATTGAAAATCCATAATAATTCTCTAAACTGGATTAAACTTAAGGAAATCAACTTAAACAAATACACAAAATATATTCAATTTGATGGGAAAAAAAAGTAGAGTAAACAAATACGTACTTGTAAAGTTGTAGGTAGAAGAAGAGAATAGTAGAAATTGTAGGTAGAAGAAAAGAATAATAACGCAAAGGAATTGTATGATAGGCATTAATTATAAATTATTTGATATATATATATACACACACACCTCACGTTGAAGAATTTTATATAAACAAAAAGTCTAAAGTTAATTAAAGTACCATGTGATTCACCATATTATATCAACGGGTCATTCCACCGTACCCCCTCCAGAAAAAGGGGGGTACGGTACCCACCTTGATTTAATGTTGTTTAAATCCTGACCATTGGTATAATTTTAAGGGATACTGGTTACTGGCTAAACAGGTTATATATATAAACCAAAAAAATAAAGCAAAAGAATGCAGAATCATTCACGCATCAACAACGCCTCTGGTTTTCCTCTCTACTCTGTCTCGTCTTAACGCTAAAGCCTCTCCAATCCAACCTCAAATCCACATCCAATCCAACTCAGCGACGCTTCTTCCGTCTCTCTGCCCTTTTGTTCGAAGTTTCCACCGTTTATCAAATCTAAAATCTCAATACGTCTCATCCTTATTCTTTAATTTTCCATATGGGTTTTTTAACTGTTGCCATTTGTTCTCTATATGGCTGAATTGTTATTAATTTTGTTTTGTTTTGTTTTTGTTTACCTTTTGGTTTCGCAGGGTTGTTAGGAACAAAACCAATCTATTATTCCTTTTGGTTCATAGTAGGTTCATAGTAGGTGAGAGAATAAGTTATTGTATATACTTGAATTAGTAAAACTTCTAATTGTATGTTTAATACTGATTTCAACTTGGTTTATTTTTCTTAATTTTGTCTGGCTGGGTTTGTTAGTATTGCCGTTTATACTATTTGGGTTATTTTCATAGGTTTTTCTAGCTGGGTTGAACAATTTGGGTTTTTTTCTCTGGCTTGGCAGGGTAAACCCCTTACAATCAGACGACGTTTGCATTTCTTAATTATATCTTGCTACGTTGAGAGTATCGTGGCAATGGAGGACTTATGTGTGACCAATATCTATTCTACATTGGAAACTAAATCGATGGGATTGGTTACATTGCCATTCGCAATATCAGTGGCAGTTAGTATATGCAATCAATGATTGATTCTGTTGTTTAGTCTATGGTATGTTAATTTTTTATCTTGTTGGTAGAATAAAAGGCATATAAGAACAGAAAAAGTGGAGTTAGATAGTGTCTAGCAATGTGTTCAAAAATATTGCCAATGATCTGGACAAGCCATGAACTTAGCCAAATGTGGACTACTCTTTGCTCCAAGGAATGTGAGTAATGGCATGGTGAACAAGCTTTTGTCAAAGGTCTAGTTTCAAAAGACTTGGTGCCAATTTGAAATATCTTGGGTCCCCTCTATTCTTAAACTGGATTGGAAGCAAAGGATTTTTAGTTTTTCAACCAAAAACTGGAAGCAAGCTAAGTGGTTAAGCCAATAAGTGTCTTTCCTGAGATGGCCGTGTCACTATGATTAAGTCAAGTTATAGCCTCAAGCTATTTCCCTCTACCTTCAAAGTTATCATCTCTGCATTGTTGGTAAAAATCAGTTGGATGATTGCAGTTAGTTTTATATCTATATAGGGATCATTATTTGAGTATCTGAGTAAATTTATTACTTTTACTCTTATATACTTGGATGAAACATTTGGAGCAAAATATTTTTGATTTAAAAAATGAATTTTTTATTTGGTTTTTCAATTACAATTAATTGGTTGACCACTGTAGAATTTTTTTGGGTTGCAGGTACATGACTGGGAAGCTGCTTTTGAAGTTGGATACCATTAGATTCATAGCAGCAAATCATACCATAATTTCAGCTCTGAACTATATCTTTAAATAAAAAAACATTTTCCACTTTTTATCTGACTGTCTATGAAATGAATCTTCATACTTATCGTAGTCACTCTTGTGTACTCATTTCTTTTGGATTATGGTATTTTACACTGCCTAATAGCAGCAACGACTGCAATGGCAACCCAACCTAGTGGCTGTAGTGATGCTTAAATAGTGAAAATGCCCGTGGGACAAGATTGGGTAGCCTAACTCCCTGTTTCATCTTTTCATTTTATGGAAATTGATTTATATCAAAGTTTTTGTTGTGCTTGTGGTTGGAGAAGAACACCTACTTGATGGAATTTGGAGTTGATTAGACATGCGGCCCTCTTGTCCACATTAGCTACCATATTTGTTATTTTTTAGGGTCTATCCTGACTGAGTTCATTTACTTGATATAAATTTTTTTATTTATCTTAGTTTTGGTTAAATGTGGAATCAATTGGAAAAAAGAATTATCTTTTCTTTTTTCTAAGATCTAATCATATTAGCTTCTGCCCCTCTCTTTGCATCTGCATTCTTTTAATAAGTGAAGGATAGAAGTTAAATAAGTAATGACTAATGAACAATGTATGCAACTAAAAACATATATACAGATATATGTCAATTGTTTTGGTTAAACTTCATTTTTTGGTTACTGTTATCACATTATTAGTTTTTGGAATAGAGTTACTGGATTGGAGTTGGTATTAAGTTCATCTTGTTATCACTAGTTCTTTTTAGTTGCTTGCTTTATGTTTTCTGATATAAAAAAACTCTGAGTACCGATCTTAGAAGCAAACCCCGAGTTCTTAGTCATGTGGCTTAATGGTTAGAAATTTTCTGTTCTAGGCTCTGTTTTTATTTTTCTTTTTTATTTTATTTTTTTTTCATTTTTCAGCTGCTAACCAGAACAATATTTTTATGGAACTATGACATGAACAATAGTTTTAGTCACTTCCTTTTTGCTTGTCTAATGTTTTCTGTTTTTCATTTCAGCTAGTGCTTATATACCTAGAGCACTAGATTTGATGACTGACTTACTTCACAACCTCCAATATAAGACTATGAATTATGGTTTCCATATGACAATTACAAAATGGAATGAAGTTGTTTCAAAAGAAATGGAAATCATGGTTAAGGAAAAAGGTTGCTTTTCTTATATTTTCTGTTTGTATTGTACGGATTTCATCTTACATTGGACCTTTGTGAACACTTCTTTAATTTCCTTTTTGTCCATTTCACGTGAAATCTGTTTAAGTTTTCATGTATGTTCCAACTTATAGGTATAAACTCTTTCAAGTTCTTCAAAAGCAGGTATTAAATAAACATCCTAGTTAGGAACCTACAGCATTATGAGCTAGTGTTATTTTCCATTGCAGCTTGTTGGTTGCATAAAATAGCCCTAATAATGATGAAAAAAAAATACCCATAGAGTTCTCTAGAAGAAGCCATGATATCACCTGTACATATTCTGCTGACTTTATTTCAGCCTCATGGATGCTCTCACTAGCCCACTTTCAAATATTTCTTGAACGCATTGATTTGATCCCATAAGCAGGACTACCACCCCATAGCATGTTGCTACCAGAGGTTCAATTGTTGTTCCACTTCAACCCACAGGAACTTCTTTAATCAATTTATTTCCCTTGTTGTTAAGGTGGAGAATTGAACCAAGAGTTCTCTTTCTTTATTGCTAACCAAATTCCAATTGAAATGAAATGTTTATGATGAATCAATGCTATTTAGGAGGACCTAATAATAGTTCATTAATTCAAATCCTTGATTTTCAAAGTTAAGGGATGCTTATATTGGCAAACTTAAAGATGCTGTTCATGTCCTGTGACAATCTCATAGGGTGATACAAGTTGAGATGAGTGTAGGTAAGTGTTTACCATAGATTTGGATAGAAGGAAAATATGAGAAAGAAGGAAATGAAATTAGGAGTTATACACCCTCTTGACCATGGATCCATTTCTTTAAATAAATCACGAGTGCCTTAATAATGAACTAGTTCTTTAATTACAATGTTATCGAATGGTGCAAATATTGCAATAAGTCCCAAATAACTTAAATATTCAATTAATTGTGCTCTGCTAAACTTCTGGCCATTCAACCTTGTTTGAAGCCAAATATTTCGTTTAAATCTTTGACAAACTTGCTCTTTCATTTCTTTTAGCCCTTTTCACAACACTCAAGTTGAATAATTTTTTTCCCATCAGTGCCAACATAGCTTTTCTGAAAGTCATCGGACCACTTGATATTACTTTCCTTCAAATTATCCTAGATTGGAGCCACTACCTCCACCCTTTTAAGAATTTCTTCATTTTTATTCCTACTTTTCCTTTTGTGACTTTGATTTCATATGGCTCAGACCTTTTATAGTGAGCTTTGGAGTGGTTACTTGTTTAGTAACTTCCTCAACTTGAATGGAAGCTAGAAGGTTTAGATTTAACTTCTACAACTGCCATCAGAAGTTAAGAAATTAGTGAGAAGTTAGAGCGATGAATAAGAATTTTGCTTCTACTTCAGAATAGTAGAACGTGGTCCGAATCACAAGCTTTTGGATATAGATTTACTCTGAAAATTTCTAAGTATTAGGCGGTCGTCCAGGTGACTCCATGTTGGATGACCTTTTTGAACTTGGAAGACCTTTCTGGTCTTGGACGATACTATAGACGAATTGGAGATAGTCTAATTTTTGGTTCACCATCATATATAAATAATAAAAATATAAACATCAGGAAAATGACATCAACTATGTTATTTTATAATAAGGTATGCCCCTGAATGTGATGGAAGCTGCCAAGGGAGATACGTAGGAAGTTAATTAGTGTAGGGACTGAATTTGGATTGTACCCAGTGTAGGATTGGGTTTAAGCCCAACAAGCTCAAACAATGAATTTATAGAGTGTGAGTGTAAGAACTAGTTCTATTCCAAAAGATAGACAATAAAAGTTGCTAAAACTAAGATTATTGAACACAAGTAAATGAGAAAATCTATCCTCGGCACGGCTTGAGGAGCTTATGTTATAATATCTAGTATTTGGGCAAAGCTACAAGAGTTCACTGTATTCTTACAAATATTTCTTGATTTTTCCGATCCCTTTTTTAGGTCACCTTCCCTTGCCATATATTACAATTTTGGTATTATCTCTACCATACACGTGTAGGTTGAATTCTAGTTCCTTCTTGTCCCATCCAACACCTCCTAGAACCATCAAATAGTAGCCATAAGGCTGCTTGGTCACTGTTCAGGTATTACCTCCACATTAATGCGGCCAGAGAGTTAGTTGAGAGACATTTAATGTGGAGGTAGTAGCTTTTGAAGATATTTTTTTGGCTCCCTTTACTTGCCCCTTGTCCAACGTCCAATTCCTAGTTGTGATGTAACTTTGAAGAAGGTCTAGGGTGATATGACACTCCTACTAACCTCGAATCCTTGTTCCCAAGATGGCTTTTCTCCTCAGAAGTTCGTTGGACTTATCTCATACTATCTTTATTTTTCTCTCTATACCATTCCCCTTATAACCTCATTTGGCAATCCTCGAATTAGCTAATGTCCTCAGATTGGGCCATAGGCCCAATTCGTACAGCCTTAATAGTATCTCCTGACTAACTAACTCCCACAATTGGTATATTCAAATATTTGTGGAAGAAACCAAGATAATTCCAGCTTATTTTTTTGTGAACAAGAGTAATTATTGTGGTTGGGCTAATTTCATGGGATGCTTTTTTTTTTTTTTTTGGTTTTCGATTTTAGATCTAAATTTTTTAATAACTTTAAAAATATTAATATTGTGATGAGCGGTTATTAGTAAGTAAAAAAGTGGCCTCAATGACAAGCCTAAATGTAAAATTATGGTCAAATGTGATATTTGTAGTGCTTAAAATGACTGTTGAACAATCAATTGTAAGGAAAAAAATAGGGTACCACCAAATGTGACAAAAATATGGTCAGGAGTAATGTGGGTACTGCCAAATGTAATAACGGAACGGTCAAATTTGAGAATAAAAAAATAAGGTGCCATTGAATGTGACAAAAATAGAGTCAAATGGGATGTTGGTACTACTTAATATGACAATGGAACCATCAAATGCGAGAAAAAAAAAAGTAAGGGAACCACTAAATGTGAGAAAAAAAACAGTCACATGTTATGTTGAAACTGCACAATGTGAGGATGAAACTGTCAAAAGTGAGAAAAAAGTAAGGGAACCACCAAATGTGAGAAAAGAACTGTCACATGTGATGTTGGAACTGCACAATGTGAGGATGAAACCGTTAAGTGTGAAAAAAAGTAAGGGAACCACCCAATGTGACAAAAAAAATGACACGTGTGATGTTGGAATTGCACAATGTGAGGATGGAATCATCAAGTATGAGAAAAAAGTAAGAGAACCACCAAATGTGACAAAAAAACTATCACATGTAATGTTGAAACTGCACAATGTGAGAATGAAACCATCAAGTGTGAAAAAAAAGTAAGAGAACCACTAAATGTGAGAAAAAAATTGTCACATGTGATGTTAGAACTGCACAATGTTAGGATGGAACTGTCAACTGTGAGAAAAAAGTAAGGGAACCACCAAATGTGAGAAAAAAACTGTCACATGTAATGTCAGAACTATACAATGTGAGGATAGAACCGTCAAATGTAAGAAAAAAGTAAGAGAACCATCAAATGTGAGAAAAAAACTGTCACGTGTAATGTTAGAACTGTACAATGTGAGGATGGAATCGTCAAATGTGAGAAAAAAATAAGGGAATCACCAAATGTGAGAAAAGAACTGTCACATGTGATGTTGGAACTGCACAATGTGAGGATGAAACCGTCAAATGTGATAAAAAAGTAAGGGAACCACCAAATGTGAGAAAAGAACTGTCACATGTGATATTGGAATTGCACAATGTGAGGATGGTATTGTCAAGTGTGAGGAAAAAGTAAGAAAACCACCCAATGTGACAAAAAAATTGTCACATGTGATGTTGGAACCGCATAATGTGAGGATGAAATCGTTAAACGTGAGAAAAAAGTAAGGGAACCATCAAATGTGAGAAAAAAAACTGTCATATGTGATGTTGGAATTGCACAATGTGAGGATGGGACCGTCAAATGTGAGAAAAAAGTAAAAGAATCATCAAATGTGAGAAAAGAACTGTCACATGTGATGTTGGAACTACACAATGTAAGGATGAAACCGTCAAGTGTGAGAAAAAAGTACGAGAACCACCCAATATGACAAAAGAACTGTCATATGTGATATTGAAATTGCACATTGTGAGAATGAAATTGTCAAATGTGAGAAAAAAAAAGTAAGTGAACCACCAAATTTGAGAAAAAAATTGTCACATGTGATATTGGAACTGCACAATGTGAGGATGAAACCGTCAAATATGAAAAAAAAAAGTAAGGAAACCACCAAATGTGAAAAAAGAATTATCACATGTGATGTTGGAACTACACAATGTGAGGATGGAACCGTCAAATGTGAGGAAAAAAAAGTGAGGGAACTACCAAATGTGAGAAAAAAACCGTTACATGTGATGTTAGAACTGCACAATGTGAAAATGGAACCGTCAAATGTGAGAAAAAAATTAACGGAACCACCAAATGTGAGAAAAAAAAGGTCACATGTGATGTTGGAACTGCACAATGTGAGGATGAAATCGTCAAATGTGAAAACAAAAAAGTAAAGGAACAACCAAATGTGAGAAAAGAACTGTCATATGTGATGTTGGAATCGCACAATGTGAGGATGAAACCGTTAAATGTGAGAAAAAAAAGTAAAGGAATCATCAAATGTGAGAAAAAAACTATCACATGTGATGTTGTAATTGCACAATATGAGGATGGAACCGTCAAATGTGAGAAAAAAAAGTAAGGGAACCACTAAATGTGAGAAAAACACTATCACATGTGATGTTGGAATTGCACAATATGAGGATGAAACCGTCAAATGTGAGAAAAAAGTAAGGGAACCACCAAATGTGAGAAAAGAACTGTCACATGTGATGCTGGAATTGCACAATGTGAGGATGGAACCGTCAAGTGTGAGAAAAAAGTAAAGGAACCGCCCAATGTGACAAAAAAACTGACATATGTGATGTTAGAACTGTACAATATGAGGATGGAACCGTCAAGTGCGAGAAAAAAGTAAGGGAACCACCAAATGTGAGAAAAAAACTGTCACATGTGATGTTGGAACTGCACAATGTGATGTTGGAACTGCACAATGTGAGGATGGAACTGTCAAATGTGAGAAAAAATAAAGGAATCATCAAATGTGAGAAAAGAACTGTCACATGTGAGGTTGGAACTACACAATGTGAGGATGAAACCGTCAAGTGGGAGAAAAAAGTAAGGGAACCACCCAATGTGACAAAAGAACTGTCATATGTGATATTGGAACTGCACAATATGAGGATGGAACCGTCAAATGTGAGAAAAAAAAAGTAAAGGAACCGCCAAATGTGAGAAAAAAAACTGTCACATGTGATATTGGAACTGCACAATGTGAGGATGGAACTGTCAAATGTGAGAAAAAAGTAAGGAAACCACCAAATGTGAGAAAAGAACTGTCACATGCGATATTGGAACTGCACAATGTAATGATGGAACCGTCATATGTGAGAAAAAAGTAACTTGGTGTAGCAGGTTACCTATTAGTGGATACCATACCCCCCATTTTTTTTTTTTGGGTACAGTAGAATTACTCTATATCAACTGAAGTTTTTCTTTGCCAGTCAACTTCTTATCTTCATTAATAACATTTTTTTTTTTTTAATTCTAGGATATATACTGTTTAACAGTTGGCATTAGCCCTTTTTTTTTTTTTTCCTGGGATATATACAATTTTACAGTTGGCCTTAGGCACACATTGTAGGTCGGTCTGGCCCTTTTTTTTTTTTTGTTAAATCAGCCTTTTCTCCCAGGAAAGTGCTATATCATCTCTACATACGTGTCTATCTAATGTGTGAATTGTGAATATGTGATAACTTATATATATATTTTCTTAAAATCTAAAAATTTTAAAAAATTTCTGCAATTTGGTGAAGCCACTTGGTGTAACCACGGCGTCTAAGCCCAACTTTTATTATATATAATATGATAAAATAAGATATGGTATATAATTTTTATTTTGAGAATCTAATTTATAAGTGGATCAAGCAATTTGAAAATCAATAAAAGAGTAGCTCTATTTTTTAAGTAATGTTTTAGTGGGAGTTAGAGTTGTATTTTTACCTTATTGTCCTTTAGGTTTGTCTCTACTTAAATATAGAAGTATAGGGGCATTTTTAAACTAAAAAAATGAGGAATCCAAACAGGGGAAACTCCTTAAATAGTAGTATAAATATACCTATTTACCTATTTTAGTATTTAGGTCATGTACTTCTATTTAAAGCATTATCCATTTTTAATAGGTGTTAAATTACCAATAAGCCCCTTATTATTGAATTATTAAAATTATAAGAGCATTCATAGCAAAGATGTCAAAAAATATAGCTTTTAACAACTTAAAAATCCACTTTATTTATTTTAACAACTCATTTTTAAAGACACCCAACATCAAAGGAAGGCAAAGATGAGGAAGCTTGAACAGTGCGGTTAGATCTGTGACAGTCGATTTCTTCAGTTGCAGTAGAAGCTTGAATAGCCCTGCCAAAAGAAAAAAAAAATGATTGAAGAGAAGGGAGGAGCAAGGTGGTTTGGCCAAAGCAAAAAAGGGATATATATATATATATATATATATATATATGAATGTATGTATATGTACATGAAGAAAGAGAAAAGAGAGATAGATAAAATATAAAATAATAGAAGAAGAAGAGGGAACCGATTAAAAAAATATTTTATTTATAACTTTGTTGCTACAGTAAGCTGCCAAAGATGGAAGTTTATTGTAGCTAGATGCTTTAAGATGTAGCAACTTTGATGTAGTGAGTTTTTTAGTGTTTTTGGAGTTAGAGCATTCACATGAAGGGTGGTATAAATGCTAAAATGCTATTTTTAGCAACTGGAACCACAAAAATCTACTCTATCAAAGATGCTATATGCTAAAAAATTTGACATCTTGCTATAGTGAGCTCTAAAAAATGAGAGCTCATTGTAGCAACATGTCATCATTTTTTAATATTTTTAATTCTCTCTCCTTAAACTTGCTCTCACTCTCATTCTCTCTCATTTTTCTCTATCTCAAACTCTCCCTCTCATTCTCTGTCCTCTTTCTCACTCTCCCTTTCTCTTTTGGACTGATTGGTTCTTGGCTCACAGTGCAGTGGTTTGTTGGTCCAATTTGGGTGGTTGGGTAGTTGGTTGTGGGTCCGATGGGGTCGTGGGTCGATGGTTGTGGATCTAATGCTTTGATTTTGGTGCTTTGGTGAGGTCATGGGTCGTGGGGGCGATGGATTTGGTTGTTGTTGTTTATGGTAGTTGTAGGTGGATCTGGTTGTCGTGGGTCCGATGGTCTGATTTTTATGCTGTTGTTTGTGGTTGTAGGTGGATCTAGCTGGTGGGGGCAATGGTGGAGGGTTTTTTTTTTTTTTTTGGTGGTTTGTGGTGGTGGGTGGAGGCCTTTTTTTTTTTTTTTTTTTTTGCTGTGGTTTGTGGTGTTGGGTTGATGTGGCTAGTGGAGGCGATGGTGGGTTTTTGGTGGTTGTGGCATGGGTGGTAGGTTTTGTGGTGGTTGTGGTATGGGTGGTCGGTTTTTGGTGGGTGGTTGGGTGGTGGGTTTTGTGGTGATTGTTGGTATTGTAGTGGCTAGCGGTGCTTAGAAGAATTGAGAGAGAGAGAGAGAGAGAGAGAGAGAGAGAGAGGAATAAAAAATAATAAAGAAAGAATATTTAAATGAAATGGTAAAAAAAAGTAGAAATTTTGATGTTAGGTGTATTGTAGAATGATGTGTTAAATGCTATAAGATTAATTTAAAATAAACTTGATAACTGTGCACCCTTGATGTAATAGTTACTTCACAAGTATAAGTACTTATAGGAATGCAAGATAAGGGTTGGGTTTCAAGTTACTAGGAGAGAACTTCACATACATACAACTATACAAGTAGGTAATTAATTTGGATTTAGGAAGTATTGTTTCCCTAGGTAAAAAAAATAAATAAAAGGTGATAAGTTAATTACCATATATCCCATAAAGTGATAAAACATAATTTGATATTTTAATTTATTTTCCATTCATTTCGATTTAAGATTGCTTTTGCCATAGAAGCAAGCTACATATAATGCATTGGCAGTACAGAAGCAATAGAAAACATGGTTCTCAGGTCTTTTCCAAGACAGGAGGAGCTACAAGTAGATGATGATCATGGCAATGGACTAAGCACTCTTGCTTGAGGTTGAAACAATTAGTTATAACACACCAACGGTTATTCTGTCTTCCAAAGTCAAGATTAACACAACATTGACCTACCGGAAGTAGATAATCTTCATCATCTATGCCGCTGCCATAGTTAGTCAAGATTAACACAACATTGACCTACCGGAAGTAGATAATCTTCATCATCTATGCCGCTGCCATAGTTATTATCTGTTATAACAATATTAAAAAAGAATGTTAAAATATATATAACATTTAATTAAGAGATAAATTTAAAAGTATTACTTTGGATGATTAAATAACATTGAAGAAATGTTGCTAAAAGGCAATAACCATAGAAAAAAAAAAATGTTAATGTTGTGAATAAGATGTTTAGAGGGTGTTTGGTTAAGAGGAAAAAGGGAAGTATTTTTTTAGTTTTCAGTGAAACTCACTACTAAAAAATTGGTTTGGCTTTTCTACTTGTACTCAATTTTCAATTTCAGGATTCCAAAAAGTAAGTTTGAATACAAAAATTAAGTGCACCTTTTTGCCATTTTCATTTTCACCGAAAATGAATACGGTGGCATTTTTGAAAAAAAAAAAAAAAAAAAACCTCAAAGTTTGTGTTGAATTTTTAATTGGAAAGTGAAAAAAAAAAATTATATTAGACAATAAAATTTGTGCCAAACATAAAATGAGTTGGAAATAGAAAATGAGTACAAAAAAATGAAACGTGAAAATGAATACACACCCGACCCGAACAAAACAGAACCTCAATATCTTTGTTTTTGTTTTTATAAAAAGCTTAGCACTTCAAAGTTTTGTATGGGAGAGAAGGAAGAAGCATAAGGCATACCTACACTGATCACGAGGAGCTACAAGTCGATGATTATCATGGCAATGGCTAGTGCACTGTTCCTTCGTATAAAAACAATAAGTTATTTGACACCAACGAGAAGTGGTTCTTCCAAAATCTACATGAGCACAACATTGCCCTGGTGGAAGTACATAATCTTCATCAACCAAAGCAGTTGTCTTTGTATCATCTCCACCATTGCCTGTTATAAGAAAAAAATGTTAATAATAATCAACAAAACACAGCATATAATTAAGAGAATGAAGGAAATTGTTAAAGTTGGGAAAAAATTGGCTTTTGCCACTTTCAAAAAAACAATCTAACATTTTGCCCTCTTTCCCAAATTAATTACGGAAATGCCCCTCTTTTAAGGATCCTATAGTGACGTTTTAAGGACCTATAGTGGCGTTTTGTAATCCGATTTCCATGAAGTCGAGTTATAGGTAAAAAAAAAAAAAAAAAAAAAAAAATTGAATGTAACTCTACTTCATGGAGATCGGATTACAAAACACCACTATAGGTTCTTAAAACGTCACTATAGGCTCCTTAAAACGCCACTATAGGGCTCCAGAATTTTTTTTTTTTTAATAACTCGATTTTGAGAGAATTGAGTTTCAAAAGAAGGGCATTTTCCCTAATTAATTTGGGAAATTGGACAAAATGCTAGATTTTTTTTTTTGAAAGGGGCATTTGCCCATTTTCTCCATTAAAGTTGTGAATAAAGAGTACAATATTTTTGAAAATTTTTTGAAGACTAAAAGCACTTCTGCTTTTTGTGTGGAAGAGAATGAAGATGTATAAGGCATACATACATTCATGAAGAGCTAAAAGGGTTACAAATACAATGAAACAAAGAAGAAAGGGTTACAAATACAATGAAACAAAGAAGAAACGTAGTGGTGTGGAATTTTGGGTTACCCATTAGAGTGATAATGAGAAAGTGTATTCTGGTTATGCAATAGAACACAACAATGTTTATTATTTATAGCAATTATGGGCCCGTTTGGTAAGAGATTTCCAATATAATTGTTTAATTGTTGTGAAAATATGTGTGGATAAAAAAGTATTGTGAAAATAAGTGTTGTGGTGTTTAAACAGTAATACCAAACAGACCCTATACCATTCAAATTTAGTAGTATATTGAGCCTATAGACATGGTTATAAATGTCTGATATGTCTAATATATATCTAACAGAGAACCGAATCATTAAAACACACATCTACCAATTATGGGCCCGTTTGTATACCAGCCTACCAGGTGTACAGTGCACTAAATATTTTCACAAATAATTCTAGTATCACGATCAATCATTGACAAAATAAAACTTTAGAAGTACACGATTTATCATTTATCGACTACGTTACTATGTATTATAAGGGTTTCCTTTACACGCACACATACACCCATAGAATTAGATGCTTTTCTTCTTTATTTAGTTTTTATATTTCAATGAAATTTAACCTTTGAAGTAGAGATGATATATTTATAGTATGTTAGAAATTAGGTACCTTTTTTTGTAGAATGAAAAATATTAATTCATCCTATGTTGTCTACTCCATGATGAGTGCTCTTTATCATCAAACTCGAGACACCAATTAGTTTTTAGTGGAGGTGGGATTCGAAGTTTGAATTCCAAATCACTTGCTTGACGATAGTAGACTTTACTTGTAGTGGTGGTCCATTTTCAATAACCTTGGGCTTTTAGATCAAGACCCCCAATTTACTTGTATTCCAGTGACCCACTTCCTGCTATTGTGGTGGTACACTTCCTCCGTATCATATCACTAGTCAAAGGTTGTTGACATGACCTCCTAGTAACTCGTGCCTAATGCTGATTATTACTCGGCAGGTGGATTCTCCCAAGGTATTATCTCTTGATCACAGCATGTATTGGGGTACTTAATTCGTATGTTCGACTAGCACTACACAGTTCGGCTAGTGGGCTGAGATGGGCCGAGACTATCAAATGAGTGGGGCTTTAGTTCGAGGCTGGTCTGCTATTCTCAGTTAGTACACTTGTAATTATAAATTTTTAACTAGTTAGCAACTCGTGTAATGCATAAGGAAGTTCAATAAAATGTGATTTTCTCTTTCTTTTATTTAATATCTAAATATAAAAGTTGATAATTATGATAATTATTAATAAACATTTATTTTTTTTTTCATAAAAGAAGTCATTTTTATTTTGATTATATTTGTATATGAAATATCACATATAGCCAAGAGCCTTATAGCTCAACCTACACCTCCTAATGTTTCCAATAAAGATATTCACGGTTCAAATCCCCCTACCCTCAACTATAGATGTATCCAATAAAAGAAATTAAATATAAAAATTTTACAATTATTATGATAGTTATTAATAGGTATTTATTATGATTGTCTTTTTCTATGTAACTATTCAATACATAATTATAGTTCTTATTGATGTATATTTATTATGATTGTATTTTTCTATGAATCTATTTAATATATAATTATGGTAAAAAAATTAAGAAACAATTATGGTACTTATTAATAGATATTTATGATGATTGTTCTTGTACATGAACTATATGTTCTATCGTTGAAAGAAAATATAATGTTACAATATTCTAGTTGAGGGTTTTAAAAGTTAATTCAAATTATATATGATGTGGTGGAGAATGATTTTTAGCTTCAACTTTCAATTTTCCCTCTATTTGTAGTAAGTCAAAATAAAAAATAAAAAAAATTGAATGATTTATCTTGCAAAATTTTTTGATTATTTTAATTACATCATTTTCTTAAAATTAAACAAATGAGATTTTTATATGTAATTAATTTCAGTTGATCTAATCAAGGATCACTTAAAATTATTAAACATGACATGGTGTTTGCCACAATGTGTAAGAATTCATATTGATCGTTAAAGTTCGGTGTGGCTTGATCTTTTAATCGAATGGTCCAATCGTCGCATTTTCATGTCGTTTTGATCATCATGAACTCATTTGTATTTTGAAATGAATTTCGTTTTCATAGATCGGTGTAAATAACATTTTTATTCCCATAGTATTTAAAAATTATGTTTTTGCTCTTGAATGAGTGTCTAGTTGCAAAGTAGGGTGCCTACATAATGCCCCACTACTTTAAGGAGTAATGTCCTTGAAAATCCTAATTTGAAAAAAGAATAATTGATATTTTTCAAATTTATTTTTAATTGACATTCTAATAATTAAGTTGATTTGAATATGTCTAGAATAGGAATTTTCGTTATCAAGGCATGTTTGGTTCAATATGGTATGATTTGAAAACCCTAACTCAACCCAATCCAACCTGAAGGGTCTTGGGTAGGTTAGATGACTACTCGGTTTGGGTTCAAGACAAACAAGCGAGTTTGTTTTGGGTTTAGCCCACTTAACCTGACATGCCCAATCTAAGAGAGGGGGAAAAAAAAAAAAAAATCTTTCGAGTTAATTGGTCCATTGTTGAGCTTGAATAACAAACATTTTGAGTGAATGCCCTTCTAATTTAGTTTTGACCAAAAATAAATAATAATAATAATAATAATAATAATTATATTATTATTATTATTATGATAGAGTTTTAACCTAAGCGTTTGTTTCTAATAATTACGTTTTTTATCATCTGACTAATATACCAATTGGTTTTTTATGTAGGTGAGAATTGAATCTTAAATTTCTTATTCAATCATTAAAGAATTTACCAATTGAGCTAACTAGAACTCACTTATTATTACTCCCTCTGTCCCGATTTGTTTGTCCTGTTTGAAAAGTCAAATTTTTTAAGGGAACATCATTTATTGTCTTGTCTGTTTTATAAAAATGTATAAGTTTACACAACTACCATTAAATATATTTATTAACCTTTTTTAAAAAAGAGTTATTCTTAATGAGGTAACTAAAAAGGTGCCCCAATTAGATTGATTTTTTAAATATTTGTTAGTTTTCTTTTCAAAAAGTTTTGAAAATAAAGTAGGGGTATAATAAGAATATTAGTAAATTAATGACTTTTATTTTTAGAGACATGACAATATTTTGGGACATTCCAAAATGGAACAGAGAACAAACAAAATTGGAATGGAGTGAGTATTTAGATTCATCAATATAGAAAATTTTCCGTTTATGACTAAGGCTTTTGACCTTCATGAGGACTGATATTTTCCATGATTGCACACTACTAGGTTCTAAGAAGTTTGTGCATAAAAGACATTTTCCTTAACTAGGGGTGTTGGTAAATGACTTAATTAGTGGTGTAATAGCTTGACTTCTATACTGTAATAGTATTTATTTGTGTATTTTTTTTTACTCTATATTTGTATTTAATTTAGGAGTAATGCTAGAGCCTAGAGGCACAAATAATTTCACAAGATTTTTACAAAGTGCCGATCCCAAGACCAAAATGATATTGTATAAAATCACATAGATATATTTATATAGTTCAAGTTACACCCGTTACACCTCTCAATATTTTTTAATGCGAATTTTGATAAAATCAGTATTAAATTACATTTTCTTATAATGTCCTTTATGCTTGCAAAATTTCAAGATAATCAAAGATTAATTACTATATTATCAATTAAATGTTTGAATTTTAAGTTTTTGTAGTTTAAAATTATATATAAAAGATTATTTTATGGAATGAATGGTAAATATATAATATCTAAATAGTATGAAATTTAATATGCATATTAAGAACATATAGAACATGTAATCCAACAATAAAATTTTCAAAATATAAATTTTATAACAAAATTATTAAGTGATGTAACATTACTCAGAGTTACAGCATATGTAACTTCAACTCAACTTTATACATTACATAAACCAAATTTTCAAAAAACTGAATTTTCTTTCAATTAAATTTGCACTCTTTCTTATCCCAAAGACCAAAAGATTAATTACCAGAAAAATAAGAAAAAAAATTGAAAAAAAGAAGAAGCTCAAGATCCCAAGAGAAAACATATACTTAGGGTATTGAATACATATATGAAAAGTGCATTGTTGGAACTAGATTGACAAAACTTAAACTCCTTAGACAATATTTCAGTACTCATACCAAACAGATATTTTATTTTAGATTTGACAATGAATTTTGTTTCTCAAAAAAAAGAGACAATGAATTTTATTTAGCCATTGGACTTAAATATAATTATGTTAGAATATAAAAAGAATAGTCATGTATTATTTTCACAAAAATAATGAATTTGAGTGGAATTTTTATACTATCTGTATAATCTATTTGTAATTTCATTATTTTTATGAGATACTGCAATTTTGTATTTTTTTTTATTTCCAAAAAAGTTTTTTTTTTATTTTTTTATTTTTTTATTTTGGGTGGGGGTGGGTGGGATTCATATTTTTTAGGAGGTAATATGTAAAAAATTATTTAGGATTTAGGAACTATCCTTTCATTTCTTTATAATAATGATTTTGCCATAAAAACAAGCTGCAAATAATGCATTAACAGTATAAAGGTAAATGTATATGAAGCAATAAAAAACTAGTTCCTATAACAATGTCGATACAGGAGGTACAGGTCGGGGAGGTTTAGGTAGGGGAGGATGAGGATCTGCAGGTAGAGGACTATCATGGCAATACTTAAAGCAGGAGAACTTGAAGTTATAACAAGTAGTTATAACACACCAACGATGAGTGTCTCTTCCAAAATCTACCTTCATGCAACATTGACCCTTTGGAACTATATAATCTTCAACATCTACTCCTTCCCTTGAAATTGCAGGACTATCATCACCACCATTGCCACTGCTGCTAACTGTTATATAAAAAAAAAAGATAAAAATAATCAACAAGATATAATATTTAATTAATAGATAAATTTAAGTATATTCCTTTTGATAATTAAATAACATTGAAGAACTTTCTCAAAAAAATTACAAAATTATGAAGAATTGTTGCTCAAAGGCACCAATCAAAGAAGAAAAATAAGGGTACGTTTGGTAATTATCTTTTTTCCCCGGTTTTCTATTTTATAACCTCAAAAAACTTGTTTGATAACTCAAAACAGATAAAAAACAAAAATATTTTTCAATTCTCAAAATATAATGAAAATTGAAAACAAACATTTGCATGTTTTAGTTTTTAACACAAGTTCTAAGTTGTTACACACACACACATATATATATATATACTAGATAAAAATTCTACTCAAACTTAATTTAAGTGTATATGTGTGTGTGAAACTCCCTTTTGGAAACTTGAACCTCTGCTCTTGTTCTTCCATACCTCACAAGCACTTATTACTTATATCTGTAGAGTAACCATTGCGCTAAAAGTGGGCGGTAATAGTTGTTACATTTTTTAAAGAAGTTCAATCTATTTATATAAAGTTTGTTTATTTGGGTTTTTTTTTTTTCTTGGTTGGGGTGGGGGTGTTTAAGCATTTCTAATCTTTACATGGAAGAGAATGAAAAATATAAGGCATACATACATTCATGAGGAGCTACAAGTTGATGATTATCATTGCAATTGTTAATGCACTCTCCCTTGCAGTCAAAACAATTAGTGACAGGACACCATTTTGAGAATTTTCCAAAATGTACGTGAATGCAACATTGGTCGATTGGAGCTATGTAATCATCATCATCAGGCAAAGCTGTGTTTGCTCCTTCCTTTGAATTGTTCAGACTATCATCTCCACCATTGCCATTGTTACTGCCTGTTATATGAAACAAAAATAAAATTGAAGATTAAGCACTTGTACTATTTGTATGGAAGCGAAGGAAGAAAAATAAGTCATGCATACATTCAGGAAGAGCAAAGAGGGTCACGAATACAGTAAAACATAGAAGTAACCCACTGGTGAGGATTTTTGGCTTTGCCATGACAGTGATAATGAGAAAGTATGTTCTGGTTATGCAATAGAACTCGACAATGTCTATTATTTATACCAAATATATCATTCAAATTTAGTAGTATTATCATTGTTATAGATGTAGGGATAATATCAAATAAATAAAAAAATAAAAAAACAAAAAAACAACCAACCTAGATTTAGCTCAACTGATAACGTTTCTGATGGTTGAATAAAAGATCTGGGGTTTAATCCCTCATAGACAATACAAGTATCACAATAAAACATTAATAGAAAAGAATTTTAGGATTCCATATAAAAAAAATAAAAAAGATAAGAATTTTAGGAGTAAATAATTTATCTGTAGTTTTGGATAGCATTAAATGACGTTTCCTTATTTGGATTCTATAAACATGACCAAACTATGAGATAGTGGTAGTAATTATGATAGTTATTAATACACATTTATTTTTTGCATATGAAAAATTAAAATTAAAATTTGATAATTATGGTGGTTATCAATAGGTATTTATTAGAAAAAAATTTCACTTTATCACCTTAAACTATAATTTGTTTATACTTATCACCCTAAACTCTCATAATGTATAAGTATCATCCTAAACTATAACTTGTGTTTCACTTTACATCCTACCGTCAATTGGGCTGTTAACTTGGATTGAAAATCATATCGCATGTGACTCATCATGTGACCTCTACATACATGACACTACATGAAAATGTCAAATTACCTCTCTTCAATCCCTTAAAATAAAAGTTACATGGCACCACAAAGGTTAAATTTGTTAAACGATTTTGTTTTAAAAGATCAAGATGAGCAATTTGCTCTTTTCATGTGATGCCACATATGTAGTGGTCACATGAGTCGCATTTGATATGTTTTTCTGTCCAAGTTAACAACCCAATTGATAATAGGGTGCAAAGTAAAATATGAGTTATAATTTAGGGTGGTAAAATGTAATTTTTATTTATTTATTATCATTGTCTTTTTCTATAGAATTACTCCCTCCGTCTCACTTTGTTTGTCCTCTATTCCATTTTGGGATGTCCCAAAATATTGTCTTGTTTCTAAAAACAAAAGTCATTAATTTACTAATGTTCCTATTATACCCTATTAATTTACTAATTCAATTTTTTGATAAATTTATTTAAGGATAATTTTGGAAACTTATACATTTTTAAAAGGTAGACAAGACAATAAATGATATTCCCTTAAAAAGTTTAACTTTTCAAATAGGACAAACAAAGTGGGACGGAGGGAGTATTAAATATATAATTATAGTAATTATTAGTGGATATTTATTATCATTGTCTTTTTCTATAGAACTATTAAATATATAATTGTAGTAATTATTAGTGGATATTTATTATCATTGCCTTTTTCTATGTAAATGTTGGTCTTAGATATATATAATTAAGGTAGTTGTTAATGGATACTTATTATGATTGTCTCTTTCTAGCTATAAATTAGTAAATATATAATTATGGTAATTATTAATAAATATTCACTCCGTCCCAATTTGTTTGTTCTGTTTGAAAAGTCAAACTTTTAAAGAGAATATCATTTATTATCTTGTCTGCCTTATAAAATTGTATAAGGTTACAAAACTATCCTTAATTAAGTTTATTAGCTTTTTAAAAAAATATTTATTTTTAATAAGGCAACTAAAAAGGTGCCCCAATTATATTGATTTAAAAAAAATATTTGTTAGTTTTCTTTTCAAATAATTTTGAAAATAAAGTAGGGGTATAATAGGAACATTTGTAAATTAATTAATTTTATTTTTAGAAACATGACAATATTTTGAGACATCTCAAAATAAAATAGAGGACAAACAAACTGGGACGGATGAAATATTATTATGATTATTTTTGTATAAGGCAAAATTATAATTAGACTTAAATATAGAATATAATTAAAACTTAGTTAAATAAATTTATTTTAGAATGTTGACCTGTAAAATAGTGAATATTCAAAAATTTATGTGGCAAAATATTATGATATAACCAAAATTCAAATGTCTTTGATTTTATATATATCATTGATTATTGATAAGTTCAAACCCAATTTTCAACTTCAAATGAGGAAAAGACATGGAATAAAAATAATTTTTGTTTCTTGTTTACTTTGCATTAAATCCTTTTAGTTTTTTTTTTTTTTTACCTTAAAATTGTTGGGTGCCAAAAAAGTGAAATAAAAACTAATAGAATATACCAACTGATGAGTCCATAAAAACCATTAAAGTCGTCCATCTTAATGGACGATCATTGTGTCATTAGTAGGCCATCTAAGATAGATGAGTAACCGCCCAACACATTCAATAACAACCATCAAAAGGCTTAAAATCTCTCATCAAGACAAAGAATATTACAATTAGGGTAATAATCACTTTCAGTTATGTCCAACAGTTACCTAAGTCACCTATAAAAGAGACAATTTGTCCATTTGCTAAGATATGTCAAAAACTACTACAAAACTCTATCTATATACAAAATATATGGGCTAACACTAACTTAAGTATTGGAGGCTCCCCCACCGGGCACAACCTGGTGGTCTCTTTGATTTATCTCTCTTTTATCTTGCAGGTCCTACAAAATCGTCTAGTACTTTGGATTGAACAAGTGACCTAATTGACAATTTTGGCATCATCAGTTTGGTGCCGCCTATGGGGACTCAACAAATCGTTATTGTTCCTATGACAAAGGCTTATTTAGTTCAATCAAAAGATATGAAAACCCTGATGAAATCTCTCCAAGTGTTACAAAAGATAGTCTAATTCAAACATATTATATTGAAGCATTGTCATTGTCGAGATTGGGTTGAGATGAAGGTAATAAAGAGGCATTGTTGAGATACCACCGTTGTCAAGGCATGACTTGTTAGCCAAACATGTAGACGAAGATGTGAGAACCCAAATCAAAGGTCTCAAACCCTATGGCCTTTACCTTTTCTCCTTGAGGGACCATGCTAAAGAAGCAGAGAAACAAAGCACCCATTTGGGTGTTATGGCGAAAAGGAGATCAATTGGATGGTCCGTTCATTAGAAGGCACGGACTAAACAAAGGATGACCGCAAAATTTGAGTGATCTCAACAGTCCTCAAAGGTATGGCCCAGTTCAAAGAACAAATTATGATCTAAAGGTCAGATTTATGTGTTTCCCCCTTTCTACTCTCCAAGTATTAAAAAACAATATTTAAGCTTATTTCACACTACATTGTTCTCAAGAGACATATGGGTGAAAGAAATAAGAATTAACAAAATAATTTACTATAGTACTTTTCCATCCTTGAATGCAAAAAGTCAAACGATACTATAATTCCCAAGTTCTATGTTAAGCCATTGATGGAAAATTCCATAATTTAATTAGAAAAGTGTGAATTCATGATAATCAATTTTAGGGAAAATAAGTATATGCCGTTTAGAGATAATTCAAGAAAAATATGCCAGCTTTAAAATGGCCCTGATTGTTGAATTTAAAATTCCAATTTTGGGTGTTAAAGTCTGGATTTGAATAGCTGTACAACTGAGAGAATTTATAGCTATAGTCTATACATGTTCAAAGAATGCAACGTGTATGTATGAATATATATATATATGGCAAGAGGAAAGAGAATGCAAAGAGATCAATGACCAAAGAATCTTACCACTTTCTCTTTAATGTCCCCACCATTAAAGCCAAATATAAGTCAAACATTATGGCCATCAAAAAGAGTTTTTCTACATTTCCTATTATAACTCAAGCCATTTGTGTCTCTTTATAGCATTAAATAATTGATGAATATTTATGCGTTATGGCTTTTTATATCACTGCTTCTCTTTCCAAGTGCATCATGCTAAGATAGGAAAATTGAAGTCAAACTTTATTGCATGGCCCTCGTCAAAGGTAAGAAATCTCATATTTTACCATTTGAGAAAAAGTGAAGCCGAAAATTGACATTAAAGAAGTGGATTTAAAACTTACTGCCTTTCCAAGTTTGATAAAACTAGAAATTATTCAGATATCTTTTTAGAAATTTGACTTGTATCTCAAAAAAGCTCTTCAACAAAGGAAATGAATGTATTTTTCTACATTTAATTATGGATCCCGTCAATGCTCCTTAGAGTCTTAGACGGCATTCGCATTAAGTTTGTCATTCGAGGACGATCAACAAAAACCTCGACATGAAATAAATCATCCAGTAGAAAGAGGTCAAGGCATAGGCACCACAGGGAGCTGTAATAATTGTTGAGAATATATATTGCAGATGTTTTTCTACTAGGTTAGTCCTTATTTATGAATTTCCACTTCTTTATATTATAACATTACTTGCTTTATTGAGAATAGAGAAAATTCTAAAAGTATTCGGACCACCATAATGTGAGGGAAGATATTACACCCTCCTCTTAGCAACATTATTTATGGGTAAGTTATTGCCCCACCGTAGTTGCTATATATTATCTAGATAATTTCTATGTTAAGGGCCAAGAGCTAGACAACTGTATGCTATGTGGTTAAACAGTGTTGACAAATTTCACAACCAACTAATGAAGGGAACATTTTCCATAAAAAGAAAGCAAATGAGATTGTAGGCTATTTCTACTTACTTTATCGCTACAAAACGGACTTGGCAATCAATGTGCACGTGTGTTTCATATGGGTTGGAATATATACAAGAATTTATTCTCTTATTTGCTTGCATTGATTTCCTTTCGTGAATTATATACAACCATATCATGGCCTTCTCTTATCATTTCATAAGGTTGCCATCCTTGTAAGTATATGTTAAGCTATATAATGGACGAAGGTAAAATGAGACACAAGTTTCTCATAAATGGCCTATATGCCATTCACTAGTAGCCACCTTAGCTTGAAGTGTTAATATAATTGATTATGGAATTTCATATCTTGAAAATATCACACCTAAGATGATGGTATTTTCCATATTTATTCCCCCACAATTAATTGCTATCACTCTACACTATGAAATAATTTATCCAGTTAATTATCTCTTTCATTCTACTCATTTATTTTAAAGAGTAGCACTCATAGCAGTGTCTTTTTGGGACCACTCTATAATTTTATACATAATTTTCTATCATGAACATATTACCTCATCTCTATCCATACATATTCTTAGGCATTGGTCTATAAGTTTTTGAATTTTGTTCTAATAAATTAGACATGAAATTTTATAAAGGTTTCCTTTTGGGACTAAGATTAAGCCCAAAGGAAAGAAAAATACAGGTACAAACCATGGTACGCCATTCTTTTGGTCATCATCCAACAGTGAATGTATCTTTCATGTTTGAATAGGGGCAAACTCTCTGGATATATCTACATCTTCAAATAGCTAGAACAAAATATAGCAATGATGTAGCCTAGTTCTTGGGCCTTAAGGTCAGATTTAAAATTTTCTTTTCTTTTTAGCTCTCCAAGTATTTGCAATAATATTTGAAGTCAAGTCTTGGGCATAATGACAAATATCATTTTTGCCAAATAAAAAACCTAGCTATTTACGAAATTTAAAATAAGATCATAATTGTTTACCATGATAAATATAATGACTGATGAACTAGATTATGGTCATCATTATATGCAGATTGTCATTCACCCAAAGAAGACGTTACGCATTTATTACTCACATTGATGACGAAACGTAACAGACGGAGCAACAATCACAAAATGAGCTGTCATCTCCAGACAAAGATTCTATAACGCACTTGCCGTTGAGCATAAATGCAGCACATCATTGCCCATTAATGAAGCACATAACTATAAAAGAGAAGACAACAGAAGGTACACACAAATACGCTATGAAATCACTTTCAACTCATTTTCTCTCTAAAATCACTCTCCCTTATTGATTTAAGTATCGGAGGCGGTTGGCTAACGCCACATCGATGTGTTACTCTTCTCCTCAGTTCATTTTGCACGATTCTCATCTACAAAGACGACCCCATTCACAACATCGTCCATCCGCTACAACGAGGAGCTCAATTGTTAATTTTTTGCATCATCAATGATTGTTTATCATAATGGCAAATATCATTAAACACATCGAATTCCAACACTCTTTAAAAAGTTTAAACACTTTGCCAAGTGTTATTTAGTTGCACGAGAATAGGGTAATAGTTATGAAAGCGATTGTTGGAAAGGCAAATTGCTAAATTACAAGATTAGTACAAACATGCACAATTGACACAGAAGGCTAGATAATTTCTTGCTAAAGTTAAAAGGCTTGATTAGTAATATCTACTCTAGATAGTGTGACTTATTTTAGACTTTTGATCTCTAACTGATCAAATGATCTTAAGTTCATCCATTTCTTTTACTATTTTACTATCGCCAAAACAAAGAAAAAAGTGGAAATAGTTGAATTGCCTATAGAGCATGTGCTTCATACATAAAATAAGACAATTCTATTTGATCTCATGGCATTAAGTGTGGCTTTAATCCTCACTAAGTTTTCATACCCTTACATCAAATGATATTATTTGGACGTAAGCTATATCAATTCACCCAAAATTTTATATAATATGTAAACCTATAAGAGGTTTGCTAGCTTACTAGTTTCAGATATGCAAAAAAACAGATGTTCCAAATTTTCTAAGGGGATGTCATAATGTAACGAAGAAAAACCCTTAAGAAGAAAATAGAGATATAGCTAAAAGTTGTGAAAATTCCATCTACATCAAAAATGCCGAGTTTAACTCCTGTAACTTATGGGGTTGTAGAAATCCAACAAAGAAGAGCTCTATAAGTAAGAGTTCAATGACGAAGAGTTCGTCAAGAAGACTACAACAATGAAAAGATCGAGGTATGTACAAAATAGTATTGAGATTTAAGGTCTTCTATTAAGATAACTCATTTCTTTCTTTCTTTTTTAATTATCCATGAGATTATTTTATTGAAACTAAATAAATATCAAGCTTGCATGATTATTACAAATGTGTATGTAGAACATGTTGAAAATATTGCTATAAAATTGTTACAATTATCACAATTAATATGACTATATTATTAGTAACAAATGTCTCATCATCATGAATCTAAGAAGTTCTATTAAGTTTCCTAAACTTAAAATACTAGGTGATCATGTTCATAATATGCTCATGAGTTTAAGTCTCAATATTGTTTTAAAAATTATATACGGTACAAGCACCTAACAAAGACCAGTTTAAAGAAGCATATAGTCAAATAGCTTCAATTTTTATACTTCTCTATGATTCATATAGAATGTACTTCGTCTTGTATAGCATGCAATTGCACATTTGTACATTGTCATGCAACTAGCACTATTGAAGTAACTTAAGCGTACAATTAAAGAAGAAAGAAGAGGAAATTGCTATTACAAATGGCAATGACCATAGTCATCAAAGTACACCAAAGAAAAAAAAAAAAAGGTTCCAATCATGATAGACTATTTCTCTAGTCGTTAACAAACGAGAATTGTACTTTTCACGTTTGAACCATTGTTATTAATACCGTTCCGTTCCGACCAAAATGGCCGAAATTTTTCGTACCGGTATGCAAACCGGTACCAGAATACCTCCTCTTCCACCTTGGGTCAGATTTTAGGCAGTTTCAGGCCATTCCGGTCATTCCAGTAAATCTCGGCAAATTTTGACCGGTACAAGATTTGGCCTATTATTATTATTTTTTTTTTTTTTAAATAGAAGAAAAAAAGGTAAAGGTCCAAACGACACCGTTTTGGACTTTACTAAAAGACCTAATCTTAGATTCTCAAATCTATTCTTTTCTTTCATTCTTTCACTCTCAAATCCCTCACTCACTGCCGTCATGCTCTCTGTGGAGTCTTTGTGCTCGGCGTGCTATGCTCTCTCATTTCATTGGCTCTATGCTGTGCTCTCTCAATCTCTCATACTCATTTGTCTCTGACTCTCTCACTCTCTCAGATTGAACAGCCAAATCAGGTATTCTTTCTCTACTCTCAATTTCTCAGATTCAAGCTTAAGCCAAATCATAAAATTTTTTTTCTTATGATTTGTTTTGTGGTTAAGATTTAAGAACTTACTAAGATATGTGATTTGTTTGTTAAGATATGTGATTGAACAAATCGTGTAAACTTCATAAATTTTACTCTCACTCTTTCAGATTCAAGCTTCAGCCAAATCGTGTTTTGTTTTTTTCTTAATATATGTGATTTGTTTGTTCATTAACTTCATTCACTTCATGCATTTGATTGAATTTCATTTCATTTCATTGAAAAGTAAACTATGGCTCATCATAGTTCAGAGGATCCCGTATGGGCTCATGCCCGTGCAGGTACTTCTTCTGCTTTTGTGGCCTCTGCCCCTGCAAGATCAGAGGATCCTGCATGGGCTCATGCCTGTGTAGTGCCTAATGCAAAAAATAACACTATATGTTTGCATTGTAATAAGTTGATTAAAGGGGGTGGTATTACTAGACTTAAGTATCATCTTGCTGGGATTAGGGGTCAAGTTGAACCATTTAAAAAGGTTTCATCTGATATTAAGTTTCAAATGAAACAAATGATTGAAGACTTGAAAAAAATCTAAAAAAACTAAAAAGAGGATTCAATCAGAAAGTGGGAACCCATATGATGTTGATGAGGAGGAGGAGGATGAGGTTAGGGTTGTTGAAAAGAGTCCCCCTCAAACATTAGGTAAACGAAAATCTAGGGGAAAGTATGTTGACACTGATATGGGTCAAATAAGAGGAAAGAAGAAAATTAAGAGTTATTTTGCTCCTAGAACAACCCCCGGTGCTCAACCCTCTATAAGAAGTGCTTTGTGGCAAGATGGTGGTATCATTCTAATGTACCCTTTTATGCATCCCAGTCACCTTATTATCAACCTATGATAGATTCCATTGCTGCTATTGGGTTGGGATTTAAGGGGCCTTCTTTTTATGAGTTGAGGGGACCCTTTTTGAAAAATGCTGTCCATAAAGTTAATGATTTTTTGTTAGATATAAAAAATGATTGAAAAGTATATGGCTGTTCAGTGATGTCTAATGGGTGGACAAATCAAAAACAACAACCAATAATGAATTTTTTGGTCTATTGTCCAAGGGGTGCCATGTTCTTGAAATCTATTGACACTTCAGTCCTTACAAAGGATGCTGAAACTTTGTTCAATATATTTGATTCTATCGTTCAAGAAATTGGTGTGGAATATATTGTGCAATTGATTACAAATAATGCTTCTACCTATAAAAAAGTTGGAAAAAAATTACAGCAGAAGTATGGTACTTTATTTTGGTCTCCTTGTGCAGCTCATTGCATAGACTTGATGTTGGAGAATATTGCTAATCCTAAGTGATTCCCTCTTGTTGATGAAGCAATTAAGAAGGCAAAAAAGATAACAAGTTTCATTTACAACCATGGAGTTGTTTTAGACTTGATGAGGCAAGATTTTACAAATGGAAGAGAGTTATGTCGTCCTGCAATTACAAGGTTTGCCACTAACTTCTTAAGTTTACAGAGCATGCTAAGGTTCAAAAAAGAGCTTGGACAAATGTTCACTTGTGATAAATGGCTTTCATGCCGCCATGCTAAGACTGCTGTTGGGAAAGAGATAAGTAAAATTGTTTTGGAAGATTTCGTTTTGGTCTCAATGCAAGAACATAGTGAAAGTTAGTGAGCTTTTAGTTAGAGTGCCTTGTCTTGTTGATGGGATGAGAAACCTGCTATGGGGTACTTGTATGAAGCAATGGACAAAGAAAAAGAGGAAATAAAAAGAAGGTTGAAGAACAAAGTTTCTTTGTATGGACATTATATTAGAGTTATTGATGCTAGATGGGACAAACAACTTCATAGTCCTTTGCATGCAGCAGGTTGCTTTCTTAACCCTGCAATTTACTTTAGGCCTTTATTTAAAAGGCAAAATGAAGTTCAAAGAGGGTTGCTAAGCACTCTAATGAGGTTGGTTCCCGATCCTGACATTCAAGACAAAATAAGTTCACAACTTGATGAGTACAAAAAGTCAATTGGTGACTTTGGCACATCACTAGCAATCCGCCAACAAGAGAGACTAAATCCAGGTAAACATTAATAATTTAATAGTATTTCCTTTCAATATGTCTATTTATCCTTTATAGTTGTTATTTAAGATTACATGAGCAATGCTTATTTTACATTTTTATTTGTTATTGTAGTTTCATGGTGGGAGCCATTTGGACTTGGAGCTCTAGACTTACAATCATTTGCCATTCGTGTGCTAAGTCAATGTTGTAGTGCAACTGGTTGTGAGAGAAATTGGAGCACATTTGAATATGTTCACTCAAAGAAGAGAAATAGATTGGAACATAAATGAGTAAATGATTTGGTCTTTGTCCATTATAATTTGAGGCTTCGAGAAAGATAAATTTATAATCATTACTCATATGTAAATGAAATGTACTTTCAAATAATTATAATTTATAAAATGTTATTAATGTATAATATTCTCATTGGTAGGAACATTCAAAGGAATAAGCATGTATTGGATCCTATAAGCTTGGATAACATTGACTTGATGGGAGATTGGGTGGCTGAAGAACCTGCACTTCTTAATCCAGATGACATAAATTGGGATTGTCTTAATGAACCAGCACCCCTAGTGAATGTGGAAGAGTATGCTGAACTTGAAACTACTGATGTTGATGACGATGATGATGATGATGACAACAACAATGAACATGGCTTGACAAATCTTCCAATGGGTGCTAGTAGTTCTTGTGAGAGTTCTTTTGATGATGAATTTGATCCTTGTCTCATGGATGATGATGAGGAGGAGTAATATTATGTTAAATTAATGTTAAATGTTTTTATTGTGTGATTTTAAATTGATGTTATATTGATGTTTAAGACTTAAGAGTTAAGACTAAATGATTTGTATTATTTGATATTTAATTATTTGTTTATTAGAATTGACAATTTTATGTTCTACAAGAATATATATAAATTATTTTTTAGGAACCCCGAAACACCCTGAAACGGTATGCCGAAATCGGCCGGTACCGAAATATTCCATTCCACTGGACAAACCGAAACGAGCTCCGAAATAACATTGGTTTGAACGGGGGCAAAAACGTGGCCTAGTTTTTACACCTTCAAAAAATTGAAGTAAAAGAGATCTAGGCCTTAGACATGAAGTATCATGTTGAGCTTAAAAAATCTTGAAAAGAGAAGAGCTCGCAATCTTAGAAAGGGAAGAGTTTGTCAAGAAGATCCCAGCAATAAAAAAATTGAGGTATATGACAAAATAATATCGTCATTTAAGGTAACACATTTATCTCTGTCTCTTTTATATTCGTCTATAAAAATTTACATCTAGTAAGGTTTCATGCAAAAATGTATGTACTACTAAACACATTACAAAAGAGGTAAAACTCTAGGATTACAAGGAAATAAGAAAAATGTCCACCTAGGCTATTGGTAACTTATTATTTATATATGAATTGTCCTAAAATTCTTGTTTAACCAAGTCTTGGTAAGTGCATGTGCTATTTAATGCAGATATCAACATGGCATCAAGAAGGTCCATAACAACATAGCGCCAAGGAATCTTTCCATCAACAAGTGATAAAATTCCTTAAATGGATGTAAATCACTGACGAAGCCAAGTGATCTTAAATGGATGTAAATAACCTAAAAATGGATAAGTGACAAAATTCCTTAAATGGATGAAAATTATTGACAAAGTCAAGTGATAAAATTCCTTAAATTGATGTAAATCACCTAAAAATGGCTAAGTGAGAAAATTTCTTAAATTGATGTAAATCACTGATGAGGCCAAGTGATAAAATTCCTTAGATGGATGTAACTCGCCTAAAAATGGTTAAATGATAAAATTCCTTAAATAGATGTAAATCATTGACGAAGCCAAGTGATAAAATTCCTTAAATGGATGTACATCATTTAAAAATGGTTAGGTGATAAAATTCCTTAAATGGATATAAATCACTTGAAAGAAAAGCTAAGTGGTACGACCCCAAAAAGGATATGAATCACTTCGATGAGGCTAAGAGAGGTAGACCATCTGGCAAAAGTCAAACAAAAAACAAAAAGTTCGCGTAGCTATTAATGGAAGACGGTCATCATAGCCTGAGCAATTTCGTCAGCCTCCATTTATTTATGGACTCAAAGTCCAGGATCAACCTCTGGACCATGCTTCACCAAGTACCTCTTTAGTAATTCAAAGCCTTTGTAGTACCAGCTAAACAAGACAATATTGTGCTCCTCAGAAAGCTGGAATGCTTAAACAGCCTTGGTAGCCATGGTCTTGATCTTTTGATCGACCGACAGGAGCTACTCGTCCTCTTGCACGGTCAACAACTTCTCGATTCTAAGCTCCTTGGTCAAAGCTTTAACTTTCTCCTTGGTAGCATTCCCTTCATTCATTGCTGATATAAGCTCCTTTCTCAATATGGAGCCCTCAGCCTCCAATGCCTCCACCTTGGAATCGACCACAACCACCTTCTCCTTGTGAGCTAGATACTTCGTAGTGATATGGATCGTCTCTCCCAGCACCTGGCACTCATAAACATTAGAATGAAGACTACACTACTCTAGAGAGAAATATACGAACAACAATGGAAAATCAAGTCTTCCCTAAAGTCTTATTGTCAAAACACCAAATGGCACGACCAAGCTACAAAAGAATGATAAGGGGATCCAAAGAAATCAAAAATGGTTGTCCAAAGAAATCACCTCCCTCTTCAGTAGTGATAAAAAATGACCGTCCAAAGAAATTAGCTCACTTTCAAGATCAAGCTATAATCCCTCGAATGTCCAAAAAGACCTTCAAAAGGCAGATACTAAGAAGTTGTCACAAAAATACTACCATTCTTGAAGAAGAAAGTAGTTGAAGATAAAAAAAGTCTAAATCTAAACAAATCAAGAACATTCCTTAAGTTTGACCAGCATAAAGCAAAATCAGACTTGGGAACGGGGGGCAATTGATAAGTCCATAAAAACCACTAAGGTCATCCATCTCAATGGACGATCATTGCGTCATTAGTAAGCCATCTAAGATAGATGAGTAACTGCCCAACACATTCAATAACGACCATTAAAAGTTTTAAACTCTCTTATCAAGACAAAGAATGTTACAATTAGGGTAATAATCACCCTCATTTATGTTCAACAGTTACCTAAGTCACATATAAAAGGGACAATCTGTCCATTTGCTAAGGTATGCCAAAAACTACTATAAAATACTACAAAATTCTATCTATATACGAAATATATGGGCTGATACAAACTTAAGCATCAGAGACTCCCCCATCGAGCACAACTCGATGGTCTCTTCGATCTATCTCTCTTTTATCTTACAGGTTCTATAGAATTGTCTAATACTTTAGATTGAACAAGTGACCCAACTGATGATTTTGGCATCATCACAAACCCTTAAGTTTTCATAGTTGAAATTGTTAAGGACATATTTTGTATAATTGGTTAATCCTTTGACAAAACGCACTTTACTTGTAATTGGGTAGATCTAGGATGTATTTAATACTTCAAGGAACAAGATTTCAAGTCTAGTATTGAAGCCATGCAAATCTGTCCAAGAAACAAGTGAAGAAGTGCTGATTTTTTAAAGCTCAATAGCTGCTCAACACCTCTCGACACCTGGCTATCTGTCGAGTTTCCAAGCCTTTTCTTATCGCAATCTCGACACCTCCTCAACACCTAGTTGATCGATCGAGCAAATTTCTGTCCCCTCGACACCTACTCGACACTTGCTATCTATCAAGGTTTAAGAAAGAAACAGAAATTCTGATCTGTTTTCTTAGAATCCATGAATGTGTCTTTGAGACTTTTTTTCTTTTAACCCTAGACATATATAAGGCTTATTTTAGAGGTCGTCACATAAGAGAATACAAAGAGAACATATGCAAAAGGTGACCGATGTCTTATTCTCTCTGAAAGAAGCTATCTTCTTGATCTTCATTGTTGATGAAGTGAAGAACTTTGCAGCCAACATCTTTTTCTAGTTGGTGATTGAAGTCGCGTACTGGAATCTGCACAATTGGTTAGTCACGTACTGGGATTCGTGAATCAAAAGGGTGGCATTTATATATTGAAGAGTTTAGAGGTTCTAAAGCGGCAGAAAGTTTCTGTTATGAGTTCATCTACAGGGATTGTAGAGTCTAGGGACAAAGATTTTGTACTAGATCTGAAACTTCTCTTTACTATAGTGGATTGCGTTTCGAGAAGGTTTCCCCTAGTTTTTTTTTTTTACTGTGAAACTAGTTTGTTTCATTGGTTTTCCTAGGTCATCATATCTTGTCTTATTTATTTTTCCGCTGCATGATTTTGACATGATATTGATGTTTGTTAGTTTTAACAAGTTTTATTCATAATAAATCTAATTAACAATTTGGGTTTAAAACTTGTTAATTCTATTAACTGGGGTCTAAATTTTCCAACAAAAATAGATAAACATTTTTTGTTTAAGAACATCAAGAATATTGCCTCAAGGGCGAAGGACTTCATCGGCCTTGGACAACTCAAGAAGTGTGGAGTCTTAGATGTGGGTGGGTGGTCATCATAGGTTACAATCCAACTTAATGACGACATAGTGAGAGAAATGAGATATCATACTAAAACATTAATTGATTTGTTATCTAAATAAGAATTAAATTTCAAATTTCTTATTCAAAGGCACCAAAAAAAAAAAAAAAACACTTTACCAAATTTTGTTAAAGTATTGCAGTAAAACTTCTTCTAATATTGTTCATAATATATATGTCATTACAAATTTTCATAATAAATATAGCAGAAGTAAATTCATACTATCAATCAACTTTTATCGTGAACTTGGTTTATTATTATATATATTCATTATTATTGCTGAGAAAGTCAGATTATTATGATTATTTATTTATGAAAGATAATAAACAGAGTCACGGACTCACGAGGGTCACATTGAGAGAGAGAGAGAGAGTCCGTGAATTGCGGACCAACCTGCCTCGTCTTCCTCATTTTTCTCTCTCCGTACCAGCCAAAACAAAAACGTGAGCCATAAACAAAGCGAGGTCATGTGGGGTCCACGTGAGTAGAGTAGAGTGGACCCCACCAGTTCGAGAGCAACAAGAGGAACAGAACAGAACACAATGAGAGAGAGAGAGAGAGCCGTCTCTAGTCTCTAGTCTTACGTCTGTGCCTGCCTGCCTGCCTTTGTCTCAATTCTCATTTCTCAAACTCTCATCTTAATATATATATATATATATATATATTTTTTTTTTTTAGTGGTAAATTTTATTATTATTATTTTATTTATTTTTGCCATTTTTGGTATTAATTGGGCTGAGAGCATCCACATCCGGATCTCAAATCCTATCTTATTTTACCATCCCAAAAAACTACTTTATTACTTATACCATACCATTTTTCAACATACCCAACATCCCAACTTTTATTTTCCTATTCTACTTATTAAAATAATATTTTTATACAATAAAATAACATATCCCACAATTACCATCATTTACAATAAAACATATTATTTAATCTTTCCCTCTCTTTATTTCTGTTCAACAACCACAACCACTACCACCGACTCACTACACACCTGATACCGCCACTGCCACTACCAGCATCACCTCATAATTTACCGTCAACACCCACAAAAAAAAAAAAAAAAAAAAAAAAAAAAAACCTGGGCAGCAAACCCACCCTGCCACCCACTGACCCAAAAAAACCACCAATCACCACCACCGACGCATTACACACCTGACACCACCACGCCACCACCAACAACACCCATAATTCACCGTCAACACCCAAAAAAAAAAAACCCAGGCAGCAAACCCACCCTGCCACCCACTGACCCAAAACCCACTCTGACGGAGCCATAGACACCCACCCCACCGTCGACCCACCAGCCACAACTACTTCCACCACCTCCACCGTCGGCCCACTAGCCATAACCACAAACCTAGTAGCTGAACCAAAAAAAAAAAAAAACACAATCCAATGGCAACACAGCACAGCCAAATCCAGCCAAATCAAAATCAAAACCAAAATCAAAATCCTAAATCAAAATCAAAATCCAAAATCCAAAATCCAAAATCAAAAATCAAACCCACTGTTCTCGCAAAACCCAAACCCAAACCCATCTGTTCTCACCGGCAGCGATGGCGAGAGAGAGAGGGTCGCCCGTCGCCGTCTGGATTCAGCCCGTCGCCCGTCATCATCGTCATCATCTTCGACCCAAACGCCAAACGCCAAACACCACCCAAACGCCACCCAATCGCCACCTAAATTCGACCCTCACGCCGGAAACCCACGACCTCCACGCCTCCACCACAGCTTTTCTGATCAAGCCTCCACGCCGTTGCCTCCATTCCGTTGAAGAAGAGAGAGCAGGAAGAAAGTGAGAGAAAAGAAACAGAAAAAATGAGAGAGGAGAGAGGAATTTACCGGGATAAATGAGAGAGGAGAGAGAAATGAGAGTATTAAAAAATTATTTTTTTTTATAACATTCAGCTACAGTACCATCTTACATTTGAGATGGTACTGTAGCTAAATCCCAAATTTGGAATTGGCATATTGCATATGGCCTTTCCATTGTTGGGTAGTTTTGGGGCTTAAATGCCAAATGTTCCTAACATTTGGCATTTAGAAGCCCCAATGCTGATGCTCTGATTGATTAGCCCTGGACCGACCACCACCTGCCCACTCAAAAAATGCAAAATTAAATTTTTTTTTAAAAAAATTGGACAAGTACGAAAATACCCTCCTGATCTCACATGATTATGGGTCCATTCACATGAAATTGGGCCGGTGGAGCAACCAACTCTGCCAATTCTAACATCATGCTAGCTGGATAGTTGCTCCTCTACCAAGATAGTCTGACATTATATAAATGATTCCTATTCAAAAAAAAAACGCCAAATAAATAAAAACAAAAAGAAAAAAAAAATGTATATAAGAGTACATATTTTTGTGAATCATAATAAGCTGTGTAAGCCCATGATTCGTGTTGTGTTTATGCATAAAAAGATGTCCAGAGACCAAGTACTATAAGGGGTAGATACTCCAAAAAAAATAAAAAATACTATAAGGGTCAAGGAATTTGGTTACATTATTACCAAAAAAATAAAAAAATTATAAGATGTGTGCTGTGTATGTGTTTGTTTTATTATTTTTATACAATTTGACTTTTTTTTTGAGAATGTTCTTCAAAAAAAAAAAAAGACTTAATAAAAAAAACAAAACATAAGTCTATACCTATACAAATAAATAATATATAAATATAGATGTATTGGATTGTAAATCTTTCAATTGAATTTAAATGCATAGTTGTATCAATTAATATAACAAAGAATTTTGCAGTTCAATTGATACTAAGGGCATTCACGGTTGGATCAACTCAAGTTTGTATTCAACTCATACCCGACTTGATCAGATTGGGTGGAGGAGAATGTAATCTGTTGTCAATTGATAAGGAACATTAGTTCGGATGGACGAGCTCTTTACAAGTGGCGATTGAATTGGTCGACACCGGCTAACGAAAGGGTGAGGCAGAAATACAACCTTGCTTTTGTCAATATTCAACAAATTATCAAATAACTCCAAATGTTTGGTCTACTAGTTTCTAAGGTCTTATATAATCCTAAGTTTAAAATTCATAACTAGCATCTTAGGCTCATGATGTATGAATCAAGATATTAGATCCATTTGATTAGACATTTTGGGAGTTTAAAATAGTGTTTTTAAAATCCAAAACTCTGTTTTACAACCACAATTTTTTTTTTTTACAAACGCTCATTCTAAACTCAAAGAATCATTTTCTAATAGTTTATACAAATACACATTACACACAAATATAAAATTAAAAAGGGCAAATTCCAACACACACTAATAAGTTTCTCAAACTATTTCACCTCCCATTTTAGCCAAAAATTAATATGGGGCACGTTATACGCCAGACATAGGCCCAACAAAACAAGAGGTCCACAACAAAAGAAGGATACCAAAGTAAATTTAGGCACACTGAGCCGACGCATCAGTAACCAGAGAAATTAAGAAATGAAAAAAATTACTGGTGGGAAAACGAAAAGAAAAAAAGCTGATGAAGGCGATGAAGATTACAACACCAACAACAACAACAACACCAATACCAACACCAACAATTTCTCTTCGTACAAATGGAATCATCGGTTTTCTTAACCTTAACCACTCACCCCAATACAATCATCTTTTTCCACGAACCATTGTCCCTCCCAATACCATTAATTATTATTGCTACTATTATGCTTCACTTTCTCCTTCTCCTCTCTTAGCAAATATTCTCTCTCCTTTTCTCTCTCTTTCTCTCTCTCTATCTCTCTCACCCTCTCATTCTCACCACTCAGATCCGCCTTTGCCTCCATTTCAAGTTTTTTAGGTACTGATTCTGCGAACAATAGTAAAAGAAACTGATTTAAAAAAAAAAAAAAAAAAACTTATTTTTAGTTGTTTTTTCCATTTCTTCTTTGATATTGCTGATCTGGGTATTGCTTCTTTTTTTGTTTTGGATGCTATGATGGGATAAAGATTGGAACTTTTTTTTTTTTTTTTTTTTTTTTTTTTTTTTTTTATGGTTACCCAGAAATATATGGATGATTGTTGTTGTTATGCTCAAGTTGGAATTTTTATTTTATTTTTATATTAATGGGGGTGGAATCGATGACTTGTTCTGATGTGATGGGGTTGTTGAATCGAAATAGAGGCTTGCTATGGGTTTTGAGTTGTTGATATGTTAGGTTTTGAATTTGATTTTCATTTACATACGCTGTGGCTGATGTGAATGGTGTGGATATGAGGAAATTTGGAAAACTTCCTTGAAATGAGTTTTAAGGGGTTGTCTGTCACTCAGCCGAGTTGAATTTATTGTATTTTTTAGGTCCAAAATAATGAATGGTTGAACATTTCAATTTGAAGTTCTTGTCCCTTTGTGCTAGTATCTCTCTGTAACAAAATGCAGCATAGTGTATCTAGTTATTGGTGATGCTGTTTGTGATGTTCTAAAAGGTTCTATATATTTTTTTTTAAGTGGGTGCTCTTCAATTTGCTTGATCATCCGGTTCCCCTCATAACTATTGATATTTTGAGGTGCTTCATTGTGCATGATTTGGATTTTTTAGGAGATTCTTGAGCTTAGGTGCTTAATCATTGGTACCCATCATAATTAGTTTGGTAAGTTTGGTTAGTTTATGGAATGATAGTTGCCTGCCTTGGTTTCTTATAGGAATATGTTTGGAGGAGATAGTAGCAATCCTGTGTTTCCCACGTTCATTGAGGAAGGTCGGTTTCAATATGATACCAGTGGATTGCCTCAGCTGCAATTATTTGGAGATTGTGAGTTTTTCCTAAGAATTTATTACTCATTTATGCTATTTGATTTTCTTCTAGTTACAGATTTAGATTTTCTAATTCTGTTGTTTTGTTGTCCTAAAATGTTATTTTGATATTGATGTAGCTTTTGTACATGGTTCTACTCTTATTGTCTGGTCCTGTTATTGCTTCTGGACGGTTGTTATGTGCTTGGTCTCTCTATATTTTACAACTTTGATCAATTAGGATTTTGGACTAGGTTTCTCATTCAGTTTGTGCATTTAAGACTTTATTATTGCATAAATTAAGGATGATGTCTTTGTTGCCTGTGCCATAATTTGAACAAATAATTTGATTGTTTTAACTTAATACATGTTTGTAAGTCCAGGTAATTTCAATATATAAGCGGATTAGAGTTACTTAACAGATAATGATGAGAGGAGAAAATGGGCTATATATGCTTAAGGAATATGCATTTTCTTAACTCTTCCATTTTTGTATGAGTAGTTGGAGCTGGCATCATATGTTTTTGTGTACATATTATTGAAGATCAATTATCAGAAATGTGCAAGTAATTATGATTGAATGATGACTGGTTATTGGTAAATAAGCCAGTGTAGTTAGATTAATTTTTCTAGTGTTTTCAATGGGTCACCATATACTTATGTTTAGATGTGGGATGTAATGCTACAGCGCTGCTAGCACACAAGTTTGAATTCTATGCAACATTTGTAAAACATAACCACAAACGACAGTGGTCATTAAGCACCTGAACTTTGAGCATTTTACATCAGGATTAATAATTTTGACATTGTCCTGGACAGAAGAAAACATAACATATTCTCCATGTATCACCTCTTGTGACCCTGTCTCTTTGTCCCTTTCCAGTTTGTCCCATTACAGCAATCTTTATCCTCTACCATTTCTTGTGAGTTGTGACTTATCTTGTCAATACAATACCTCTTTTTTCCCCCACTTTCTTTCTTTATGTTATTAGATGTGATGTGTTATTTATTTTTTGATATACTTACATCTAAATTTAATTTTCTTTCTGTTGCTCTCATTGTTTATGTCGATTTTATATGGTTATAACTTTGTGGCATTTTTCTTTTTCATTTAAAAATATTTTCAGTGTCTTTTGTTTAATCTATAAGGTAACTTTGCAATATGTACAGTCCCAGTTGGATGCAACATTGGTCCTTTAAACTACATTGGAAATGACCAAACGACTCCTATGGAGCAGCCAATCAAAAGAGCCAGGGAAGCAGAATCTATTTCCAGACAGCAGCAAAAACGTCTTTTATCTCTAAATAATAACTTCTCTCAAGATAAAGCTGGTCATTCTGGAAGCATTCTGAATCCTAATCCTGTATCAACTGGGTTGAAACTTTCATATGAGGAGGATGAACACAATTCTTCTGTTACTTCTGCAAGTGAAAGTATGACAGGTGTCCTTCCCGCTATTTTATCCCTTGGCGATAATCTGAAGATAGAGATTGATCGGCAGAAAGAAGAATTTGATCGTTATATTAGACTTCAGGTAATAATCTAATTCCACAAACTAGCTTATGGTGTTGTTGTGTCAACATCTAACATCTTAACAATACCTGCAATTCTTTTTATGGTGAAAGAATCAGAAATAAAATTTTGATCCTTTTTATCACCACTTAGGAGGTTGACACCTAGACATTAGTTTGCGATAGATTTGTTGCTTCTTGTTTTATGATACCCTCTACAACCAATTCTTCATTGGTGTGTTTCAAACAGGAAGAAAACATACTCAAGGGTGTGAGGGAACTGAGGCAAAGACAAACAGTTTCTTTCCTGAGTGCCATAGAAAAGGGAGTTGATAGGAAGTTACGTGAAAAAGAGCTTGAAATAGAGAATATGAACCGCAAGAACAAGGAACTAATGGAGAGAATAAGGCAGGTCGCCATGGAAGTTCAGTCTTGGCACTATAGAGCAAAGTACAATGAGTCTGTAGTCAATGCCTTGAAAAGCAATTTGCAGCAAGTCATGTCTCAGGGTGCTATGCATGGGAAGGAAGGATGTGGGGATAGCGAGGTAGATGATGCAGTCTCTGGGACTAACGTGGATCACCTACGCATTGTAGGTGGGTCTGGAAATTCGGTCTTTACGGAGAAACAGTTGAATTGCAGGGCTTGTAAAGTTAAGGAAGTCTGTGTCTTGTTGTTACCTTGTAGGCATCTGTGTCTCTGTAAGGATTGTGAAGGGTTTATTGATGTATGTCCTGTGTGCCGGGAAATGAAGACTGCAAGTGTTCAAGTATATATGTCTTAAAAAAGTGTAATGGTATCAAGGCATATTTCTAGGCACTTGTATTCCTCATTACCCCTTTACTGCAATCAATTTAATTTATTAATGTTATCATGGTCACTGGATTTATGGGTTGTTAAATGGAGGTAGTGCTTAAGTTAAAGAGTTTTTAAGAAAAATTATAATGGCTCAAGTATCATTAATTTAACTAGTTTAGAAATCTCTGGAAAGGATTTTAAGCATCATCCATGTATAATATTAGTGGGAATTGTGTTTTCTTTTTTGTTGGCTTTTCTAAACAAAGTTAATTTGGTTTCTACTTTCTAATGCCATTTAAAATTGGGTATGTTCTAGACTTATAGTACTGTCATGGACTCATGGTCCCACTCGGATGTGGGATATAAACTGTTCCCAACAGATAAAAAGATGAGTGGAAAAGAGGGGAAAGCATGCTGATATTGGAGATATATAATTACAACTTTGATTTTGATATTGAAGGTAAGTGAGATGAATGAACCAGAATTTGAGATTACTGGGTTAGTTTTTAAAAACTGAAAGGTTTAAACTAGTGGAAAATGATATGCAAGAAAGGTTGTTCAATTTGTACAGATTTATGTAATAAAAATTGTGGTAACTGTCACTTCAAAAGGCCTAAAACGGACTTTAGAATGTACAAGGTTTCTTTCGAAACCTTTCAATACCCAAACCCTTTTATATATTCTAATTAAATGTGAATTTTGAAAATCTAATTATTAGATTACATGATAAGTATGGTAAACTTCCATTTTTAAAAATCTATTTGATGGGATCATTGTAGGTATGGTAAACTTGCATTTTTTACTACTGAATTAGAAAAATTAGAATGCCAACTGAGATCAACATCCCAACAAATGGTCTCAGACTCACTTAACTCAAAATGGCTGATGGGAATTATAGATACTTTCTCTTTGGGAGATCTGGTATCATTGTTTAATGCACCTCTGGGTTCATCTAACTTTGTACATCTTGTCTATCATTGGTGCTATCTATAAATACCATTAGATTCAATAGTCAAGAATATTTCCACTCATATATGCCATAAAAATATTCTGATTCCAGCAAAGTTGGAATGGCAAGCACCATCACCTAAAATTCATTATTGTCAAAAAAAAATTTCACAAATTTTTTTTTTTTGGGGGGTGGGGGTGTATCACTGTCACAGATCTAATCTAGCTACCTGCTAATCAATTTGCCGGTTGTTGGAAATGACAGTCCAAGCCTGGATGATCAAAGCCTTGTTATTTTCTTCCCATCCTTACCAATAAGTCAAAAATTGAATTTAATACACTTCCACTACAGATGGGATATTTTCCTTTCTTTTTTTGGCCGCCAAACAAATGGGACTTCTCCTCTTTTGGTCGTAAAGAAAAATAGATGGGACTTAAAAGAAATATTAAAAAATAAAATAAAACAAAACATCTATGTTACCTACCATTACCAAGACTTGAAAAGGAAATTAAGAAATAATCAAGAAATGTAAATTACATTTATCAAGTTGATATTTTAGTCACTGAATCATGGATTGAAAAATCAATTCGATCCATAAATTATGGATTACATCAATTTATTCCCTACAATTTAAAAAGGGTTCTGTATTATACTAATATGTTTCTGGTTTTACAATTTAATTGTTATAAAATTTTGAAAATGTAATTTTACAAACTTAAGGTTTTCAAGCATAATTATTAAACCTGGACCAAACGTTAATCTGGTCTATGAGCTGAGTCACTGGTTCAACTAGTGAGTCACCGGTTCAACTAGTGAGTCACCGGTCAAATAAAAAAATTAAAAATTAAAAATATATAAATGTAAGATTGAAAAATTATAACATGAATATGTAAATTAACTATTACAACTTACAATAATTAATTATTTAATTTTATACATAAAAAGATTAATATAATAAAAAAATTCTTAATAGTGTTTAATTTATATTTGGCTGTAAAGTTAAGGTCAGTTAAAGTCTAAAGCAATAAACAAATTCAAAGCAATAAAATAGTAAAAAATTCAAAGAAGAAACAATGGTCACGGTGTCACACACTCACATATTACACAGAGAAAAAAAATTAAACAAAAAAAAAAAAGATGCTTAAACTTAAAGGCAATAAACAAATAATGTATTAAAAAAAATCTAAACAAAGGAAGACAAATGAAGTTTTAAATGTTTGATGTGCTCATGTGGCCATCCTTGCCAACTGGTGGCTAACTACTGAAGTGAAAAGTGTTTAGACTTTTTTTTTTTTTTGAGAAAGTGATTTGTTTAGACTTGAGCACAGAAAACTGATGCACAGTAGCAGCCTCGCAGGTTTGGAGAACTGTGAAAAGTGATGGTATAGTGTGAACCAGCAGAGAATATGCACTTTTTTTTTTTTTTAGGGTTTTCTCTAATTTAAATTACTATATTATTACAAATTAAACCGCAAAATAGTCGATAGAGTGAACCTAATAATGTAATTTTATATAATTCACAAACTCAATCAGGTTGCATGGATTGCTTAAAACTCGCTAAATTTTGTCAGTTTTGACCGGGTCATATACTATTCCGATCTAATTGATTATCCAGCCCAAGTTAATAACATTGTTTCCAAGAGCTAAAGATAGAAACTTTTTTTTATCTCATATAAATATTATAAAGATTTAAAAGTTTTCACACTCGCTTCATAATAATTATTTATCATTATATCAAAACATTAATATATGTTCTTTTGGCATAAGCAAGATTCCACGTACCTAGTCTTAATAACAAAAGATTTCTTTTTTTTAAGAACCGAAAGACTTTATCATTTGACTATTTAAAGAAAAATTGACTAATTAAAGAAAAAGAAAAAGAAAAAAAAAGGATTAGGATGAAAATTTGATAGACGAAATTAATAAAATATCTGTTTGAATTTAACATCCAACTGTTAATTTAAAATGTATATATATTTTTAATAATTTATTAATATGTTTTCTTTTGGAATAGACAAGATTGATGTACTTAATCTTATAACAAAATACTCTCTTTTTTTTTCCAGATAGGCAAGATTCGATGTATCTAGTCTTGATAACAAAATAATTTTTTTTTTGGGAATACCAAAAGACTAACAATTGACTAATTAGAAAAGAAAAAAAGAAAAAAGAAAAAAGAAAAAAAGAGAATAGGACGAAAATTTTATTGACTAAATTGATAAAATTACGTGACTGTTTGAGTTTGACATTCTGATTTGAAACTAAGTATATTTTTAAATCTAATTTTTTATTCTAGTTACAAAATTTTAAAGTATTTTTATAAAAAAAAAAAAAACAGGTACACCAAATCAACACAACCCAAAATTTACAAACATCAGGTCAGGATAACAATTCTTCAAAAACCCACATCATTTGCAACAAAAAACTGAAATTGAAGCGGTCAACAATAATTTTATAATTTCACCTCACTACTACTTACAGATAATCATATCAAAGTCTAATAAATTGTAATTTTGTACTTTCACATATAAAACATTTACTCACAATCAATCGTATCAAAAATATGACACTAGTAAAAAATTGTGTAACCTAGACTTTCTCGGTAAGGATATACATCCAAATTCATATCTCATAATTAAAAAAAAATTCTTAAATTAAATATTAAAAAATAAAAATATTAATTAATTAATAATAATAATAATAATAATTTAATACTAATATTAGATACAAAAGAAAGAATCCCCAAGAATATGCGAGACATTTGCGATTCCGTTTATTGTTGTCGTTTATCTTTCTTTCTTTTTTCTTTTTCATATTTTCCACTTTTCTCTCTCACTACTTCGCTTCACCAACCCAACTACCCTCGCTTCCTCGACGGACTTTCCAACGCTTAAATATCTCTCTCTCTCCAAATTTATAAACCCTTTTCTTTCTTTCTCTCTCTCTCTCACACACAAAAGCTTTGAGGCTTTCGAAAATGCAGAGCGCGTCGTTCACACTCGCGTCTCCTGCGCCATCGCTCTCTCTCCTAAAGCCACGGAGGCAGTCTCCGAGCTTGAGCTTCAACCCTAGATTCGATCCCATTCGCGCTTCTTCGTCGTCTTCGAACCTCAACAACGATTATTTCAATGTGAATCTCTCTACTCGCCGATCCTGGTCTCTCTCTCCTTCTTCGTCTTCGTCGCCGATTAAACTTAGGCCTTGGAATGCGCCGCCGCCGAGTTATTCCGATGCGGAAACGAACCGTTTCGAGGTTAAGGCGACTTCGGTGCCCGAAGCCGCCGGGGAGAAACCCGAATCGAGTAGCTTGTTCAAGACCTTGGAGCTCGGTGCCTTGTTTGGCCTCTGGTACCTCTTCAATATCTACTTCAACATCTACAACAAGCAGGTTCGGTTTCGCTTCGATTCGTTTTCCAAACATTTAAGATTGAGAATTTGTGTTTTGTTTTTTTTTTTTTTTTGGCTTTTTTCTTTGAGCGAATGTGTTGCTATTTAATTTGGTTTTGAGCTTTGAGAAAATGTGTTGCTGTTTGTTTTGGTTATTGAAAATTTGAGGTTGAGGATTGTGGATTTGTGTGATTTTGATTAGGTTTTGAGTGTTGAAATTTGTGGAAAATTTATTATTAGATCGTATAGTGAAGGAAATGAAAAGAAACGAATTAAAGTGAGCTTTGTAATATACTGAAAACTCTTGGCCCGTTTGTTAACGTTGATCTAATAACGTTGTTTGTATTTTTTGGAAATATGAAAAAGTGTGTGGAAATTTGCATAATGTTGTATAAAAACTGAAAACATGTGTTTAAACACATGTACCAAAGATTTCTGAGAAAATTCACTTTGAAATCAAAAAGATTATTATTATTATTATAAGTAAAATAATTTATTTGAAGGAGTGATCAAAATGTGATCTTTCACGAACAATTACAAACAAACACCCATATGATCCAAAAAATCAACAATGGTGCGTCTTGGAACTCTGTTTTGGTGGGAAGCTTTCTGAGAAAAGTCACTTTGAAAGCAAAAAATTATTATTATAAGTAAAAGAATTTATTTGAAGGAATGATCAAAATGTGATCTTCCACAAACAATTACAAGTGAAACACTTGTATGATCCAAAAAATCAACAATAGGGCGTCCTCGAATTTTATCTGATATTCATGTCATGTACTTTGGTAGCTTTAATTTTATCGGAAGAATTATAATTAAAGTGAGCTTTGTAATGTGCTGTAAATTTTGTTTTTCTTGGAACTCTGTTGACGTGGGAAAGCTTTTTGAGAAAAATCACCTTGAAAGAAAAAAAAAATATTATAAGTAAAAGAATTTATTTGAAGGAGTGATCAAAATGTGAGCTTTCACAAACAATTACAAATGAAACACTCATATGATCCAAAAAATAAACAATGGTGCATCCTTGAATTTTATAGTTGATACCCTTAGCTGTGTTTATAGTTGACGTTGATTAATAATTAGACTTTGGAAATTACCCCAAAAAAATGCACTTTGGTAACTTTAATTTTATCAGGAAAATTATTATTAGTTTTTACTTGGGTCTTTAGGGTTTAGTTCAAATCAGGCTGCTGATTGTGAGACACTTGAATTTAATGTGTGTTAATACTTGACCAATAATTCAGTATGAGAATGGAGCTGATTTGTGTTACATGTTTTGATCACAGGTTTTGAAGGTGTACCCATACCCAGTAACTGTCACTGCGATTCAGTTTGCTGTTGGGACAGTAATTGTTTTTTTAATGTGGGGTCTTAATCTCTACAAAAAGCCAAAAGTTAGTGGTTCACAGGTATTTGATGTGGTGTGAAAGTTTTAGTATTTAGTGTACAGGTATTGATTTCATGTAGTGATTCTTATTTGTGAGTAACTTCTTGACAGCTTGCAGTAATATTGCCACTGGCAGTGGTGCATACTTTAGGGAATGTTTTCACGAATATGAGTCTTGGAAAAGTTGCAGTGTCATTCACTCACACGATCAAGGCTATGGAGCCCTTCTTCTCTGTTGTCCTATCTGCTATGTTTTTGGGGGAGGTGCGAATTTCCTTTTATATTTTGCCCCATTTTTTATGTCTTTGGATCACCAAGATTGGGTGGAGATGATTTTTTTTTAATAAGTAATGAAAATTTTATTGATATAAAAAAATAGAGTCACTCAAGTATACAACTAGGTACCATGCAATCAATCACAGAAACTGGGTGGAGACTGGAGATGAAACTGATTGAAATATATAATTCTGTAGTATGATGGCATTGATAGCTTTAGTTACCAATAAAGTTTCCTTTGTATTCTTAAGTTTTGTTGAAATGATTTCTATGCAAGAATTTCAATTTTATAATGAGCATCACTCATCAAGTTGTTTCGATTCTAACTATTATTCTCATTCTCATACAGTTGCCCACTTTTTGGGTGGTTGCTTCCCTTGTACCTATTGCTGGAGGAGTGGCACTTGCATCAGTCACCGAGGCCTCTTTCAACTGGTACAACATTATATCTGCATATAACATTATAAATCTTATTTGCTTATCAATATATATATATATATATATATAAATCTTGTTTACACAGATTAAAAGATATCCGCATCATGTAGTTGTTGATTTAGGATTGAATGGTAGTATGATACTCGAGGGGTGGGTTATGAGGTTCGACCCACCATAGATGTGGGATTTGTGGGTTTTATTGGACAAGGGGTATTTTCTATCATTCGGGAAAAAAGGATTCTAAAAATATGGTTGGGCTGTCAGTGAGCTCTAGCATAAATGGCACTTCTTCTAATGAAAAAAATGGATGGAGGGTGAGATTGCGGGTTCAATGCCACTGGGTGTGTTACTTACCAACAAAAAGAAAAAAATGTGACTTCATATAGGCTATTCAGTATCGTTGTAAAACTAAGGACTTTACTTGATTTGGTTTATCAGTGAAAAGAATAACATATGATCGTTCTGTTTTATTTTGGAGAAGGGCTGGATTCTGGAGTGCTATGGCTTCCAATTTGTCAAACCAATCTCGTAATGTCCTTAGCAAAAAGGTCATGGTTAAATCAGAGGTAATCAACATTTTCCAGATTCATATGTTCTTAAATCTTTTTGCCTTTATTTTTTTATTCATGAAAAAAAATTTTGGTGTGTCATACTACATTCTGCTGTTGTTATTTCTTTTCATTTTGTTTTTAGTTTGTATTTGAATTGGCACATAACCGGCATTTTATCCTTTCACAGGAATCTTTGGACAACATCACTCTCTTCTCCATAATAACAGTTATGTCCCTTATCTTGTTAGCCCCTGTGGCTCTCTTCATGGAAGGTGTCAAGTTTACTCCTACATTCCTGCAATCAGCTGTGAGTAACTTTTTTAAGAGCTAAAAGCTGCAACAAATTCTTTATAGTCTTGATTTTACTCAGAAAAGAATCTTTAATGTAGGTGCCTATCTGATTCATTTTATATATTTAATTCCATGACAGGGGTTAAATGTTAATCAAGTATACACCAGGTCTTTTCTAGCTGCACTCTGCTTCCATGCTTATCAGCAGGTGAGGCACTTCGCATGCTCTGGCTTCTCTCATTTCTTTTTCTTAATGTATTTGTTTTTCATATGTGAATTATGACCTTTCAAGAACTGGTCTTGAGCTTCTTATATGTAAAAGCTGCCATCTTTGTTTATCTTAAATAGTGGATATCAATTGTTGGACAAGTAGCTCTCATGAGCAATGAACTCTTGTTTCAAAATAGGTTAAGTTCATTGTTTAAATGATATATGCCTGTTATTCTACCGAACTATGTGACAAAAATTTGAGAAATTTGTACCATCTGTATGGAGACTTTTTGGCTCATTAGAGCCTATTATTAGGTTGTGATACATTGTTTGTCATTTATACTTGCAATGTCTTTATCTTTAAACTTGAAGGAATCTAAATACTGCTTTACTCATCATATATTCTTTTACCTCTCAATGTGATTTTCTTTCACGTGGTTGTACTGACCATGGTCTGGTGTAACCGGAGTTTTGAAGATTTTGAAAGGACCTGATCTTAAACTCTTCTTCAAAAACTTGTTGGATTGGTTGTCTGTAACAGGCAGTCATTCTATTTTTTTTCAGTTTTTTTTTTTTATTTTTTTATTTTATATATATATATATATATATATATGGATGCTTGTAATTTGTGTTTTTGATTGTTTCTTGTCCCTAGTGTATACTTCCTGTATACTTGGGTGATACTTTTTTGATATTTTAATAAAATTTTCTCATTACTTATATATAAAATAAAAAAAACCATGGTCTGGTGTGACTACTTGCAATCTGGTCAAATTGACTAGAAAATGATTATCTCATGAAGCCTTTTACACCTTGTTACACTGCTCACACTTCTGAATTATTGGTTCCATACTTCTTCCAATACTCCCATGGATTCCTTATGGTTGTTGAATTTTGTATTTGATGATAGTCCATTATTACTATGATATATAGGTTCTGATCAACTCAATGCTGAAGTGTCCAATAGAGTTAAACACGAGAGAGGGTAAAAAGTGAAAGTTCTAGTAGGAACAGTGCTAACTTAGGTCTTAAATTAGAAAGAGAAAAAATCATGGGAGGCAGTGTACCATTTTAAAGCATTTGGGACTTTACATAGGCCTGTGCTTCTTATTGTCATCATTTTTAAAACAGTTTTCCTTAGTAGGAACAGTGCTGACATTTATGGATTGAACTTTGCAGGTTTCCTACATGATATTGCAGAGGGTATCTCCCGTTACCCACTCTGTAGGCAATTGTGTGAAGCGGGTGGTGGTCATTGTTAGCTCTGTCCTCTTCTTCAAAACTCCTGTCTCGCCAATCAACACTCTTGGTAATTTACTTGCTTGATCTTTAGTTGAAAAAAAAAAGAAAAAGGTTTACATTGTTTGGTATTAGTTTTATATTACTACAGCCCTTCCTTTCCATTCATAGAGATATTTTTGTCTTGGACTTGATGCAGGCACTGGAGTTGCTCTTTCTGGAGTCTTCTTGTATTCACAGGTGAAGCGCCTTAAGCCAAAGAAAGCTTGAAATTTTGTGGAGAAATTTTTGCTCTTAATTTGATTTTTTAGATCTAAAGTTACGCATTCAAGAATTTGGTTTTAGGTCAGGTTGGTGACTGAATTAGAAATTTGGTTTTCCTTTTATGCTATTTAACTTATTTGGCTATTCTTTTGTGGACCAAGAGTAAATGATGCTGTTCCCCGAACCATCCTTCTATCACCTTTGTACTCTTGGTTGGGTTTATAATTGGAATTTAGAATGTAATTCCTTGTGCTATTTCACGTTTTTTTAATAATTAGATCAACAATACAACAAACACACCCAATTTTACAGCATGATGTGCTCGATTATAAGTGGTTGACCAAAAATGATGGGTCCATGTAAACAAGAGCATGCAGAAAGTGTATAACTCATAGTCAACTATTATAATCTGACTGGATGCATGGAGTACGAAGATTTACAGGAACATGTTAGTTGCCTCTTATATGCAGTATGGGTTGGTTCGGAAAAGGTCGGGTGTGGTAGTGTATCTCTCTATTATACCTGACTGCAAAACATTCACATATTTTGGCTATATCACTATTATTTACATCTTCTAACAAGTTAGGAAGTGTAGAGGGGACAACTTTAATGCTGAGAATCCTTAAAGAGCGAAACAAAAGCACAGAGCAGAAGGTTATTATCACTGAAAGCTTGATCATAGAAGAGATTGTGTTTCCGGAGAGCATCATAAGTATTACAAACATAATATGTAGCTATTGTTGTACTTGCTTTTTATATTAAAAGTAGTTTTGCAAACATTGTCAACATACACCTTGAGGTTTCAAACTTTCAATCATACACAACCCAAGCAGCCGCATCCCACACACCCACCCACTGCTGCCGCCAACCCACCACCCACCACCGACTCATCCATAGGAACCCACCCATAGGCCAACCCACCCACCAAGTTGAGATGCTAGACAATGCAAACCCAATAAGCTGAGATGCTAGACAAAATAGTAATGTTTTGCTCTGAGATGAACTAAACCGAATCAAGTAGCTTCGTTGTATGAGATAGATCAGAGAGGAGAGAGTGAAAAAACATGAAAAAAAAAAAACGGTGAAGGAGATTTTATAGGTTAGTGATGATGGAATTTGTGAGATAGTAGAGAGGAAATTGGGGTGGCTCATGAATGGGAAGAGAAGAGAGGAAAAGGGAAAAGGGGAGAACAAAAGAGTCTATGAGAGTGGAGAGGGTGAAGTAGTGATTCGTGTGGCTCAAAGTGAAAATAAGAAGAGATATTTTATTTGAGATGAGAGAAAAAAATGAATAAAAAATAATAAAAATCAAATGGCATTTCTTTTAGTACCGTCCTAAAGATGAGATTCTACTGTAGAAAATGCCAAAAATTTTTAGCGTTTAACACACCTCATGATAGTTTGATTTTGGTGTTTGGTGTGTCAAATGCTAAATATTTGACATTTGACACACTTGATGGGAATGCTCTTGTACATATGAGTATACGACATTATCATCGGTGTTTAAAATATGTCTTACAATTTCTTTGAAACAATAAAATATTAAAATAATGAACTCTCAAAAAAAAAAAAAAAAAAATTGGTGATAACTAAACAGGGAAAGAAAAAAAGAAGAAGAAGAAGATGAAATCTATAATCTAATCTACTTTCAGTACAGGCTAGTAGATACACAAATTTCTACTATTCTATAGTTTTCAAATGTACCCAGAAACATTTATTTATATGGATGGATTACTTATATAAACCAAATATTATACAGAGAACTTCACCATATAATAACGTTCATCAACATCTAAATTTTAATTGTATCAATAAGTTCATGGCCATCCTATCAGCAACAAAAAAAAAAAGTTTCATGGCTACAGTAAAAACATGCATATAATGCCATTGACCAGCATTTAAAATTTAATTCTTTCTTCTTCTCAAAAAAAAAAAAAAAAAAAGTTGTCTAATAACTCCACGACCACATGAAAAGTTACATGTCTGGTATTAATTAATTAGTAGAATCTGGAAAGGGAAAAGACTCAAAAGAGAAATGGAAAATTTAAAATTTGCAAATTTAGAAACCATACTAGCTCATAGTGCAAGTTATTATAGGCTAATTAAATTTAGTACTAATTAGTAATTACGAAATTTGACCGATATAAACAGAAAGGGTTTTCTAATAACAGTGTGGCTCTATGTTTAACACTTTCCCTTACAACTAGCTAATGAATATTAAACAGTCCACAAATTGTTTTGACTTCCAGCAAATTAACACCAACATGTATTAAGTATAACATCGAGTAAAAACTGTCATTAATGCCTACAGTATCCACTCCGTTACGCTTTTTTCTGAGTATTTATACTCCATTATTTATTACATTAACTTAAGGCTTCAATAGTTTTTTTTTTACTGATGATGAAAGATATACATGAAGCTTTCACATTCCTTGACATAATGTTTCTAAATTCTTCATTTATAGCAAAATTCCAACACGAATTGCTTATTAAGGAGGTACACACATTTATTGTACTTTAATATCATGCATGCTTACTATTAACATGTTGATATACTTGGAGCAAAATAACATAAAAGTTGTATATTAGATGAAGTACTCATACTGAAAAATTACGATCGAGGAGTACTTAATTAATTGCCATCTAAACATGTCCCTACGTATATCATCTATACATATACGTGAGATGCATGGTAATGTGTGGTGCATGCCTGAGTTTGACCTCAAAATGTTACAAAGCACTCTTTTTTTCTTTTTCTTTTTTTTTTTTTTTTTTTTAATTTCAATAATTACAATATGGTACGTATATCATCTATACATATACATGAGATGCATGGTAATGTGTGGTGCATGCCTAAGTTTGACCTCAAAATGTTACAAAGCACTCTTTTTTTATTTTTTATTTTTTTTTAATTTCAATAATTACAATATGGATGAGAGATTTAAATCCTAGAAGTTTTAGTTAAAAATACCAAAAAAGTATCAGTCAAGTTACATGATCATTCTTATCAAAGTCATTCAAATTATGTAAAAGTGATGATACTTAACAATGGACACACTAATAGCAAACAATACAACTCCAAATATATTAGTTGGAAAATAAATAAATAAATGTTCAAAATTTTTGTTCATAATAAGCCTGAAAAGACATTATACACTCAATTCCCTTACAGATAAATACAATTCCATACAAACAGTTTGAGTACATATGTCACAAGAATTCCAATAGTATTATTTATTTTATTATATATTATTATTATTATAATTTTATATGTATGTTTTCCCTTCGTGCATGCGTGTTACCCAACTATTTTCCATTCATTCTTGAATTCTTCCTCTCAAAGTAATTCAAGGAAAAAAACTTTCAGCCAATGGCATAAGAAAAAAAGGGAACTCTGAAGCCAAATTCCTAAGGGCTTACACATTTGGCTTCATTAACTTGAGACATCATCTCCACCAAATCCAGCTCCTTCTTCACATCACAATCTACCACTGGAGTCATATCAACTGGAATATCCATGTCAAAGTCATTCTCATCCACAACTACTGGAGGACAATGCAGCATATTCTCATTAACCACAGGACCACAAGGCATTTGATCATCAAAATTGTTCTCATCCATAATAGGAGCATTGTTAGGTATGTCATCAAGAAGAGAATCGATACTACAGCTCTCCTGAAACATGTTTTCGTCGAAACAAAAGTCCGGAACCTCATTGAAATCATAGTTTGGAACCAACCGAGCATTAGGGGAAAACTGGTCAGTGGACTGTGGCAGCTGAGTTGGTGTTTTAATGGTGGTGTTATTGGCTGTGGCATTACTAGAAGAAGTTTTTCTTCTGTTTTGCACCATGTTTGATGGGTCCAAGTTCAAGCCCTTGATGTATTCTTGTAAAAGAGAGCCTCTAGGGTACTTTGAACGACATTTTCGTTTCGAGTATTGCCTTCTTTTGGTTGCATTCCAATGGTTCTTGATGGAGTTTTCAGTTCTCCCAGGCAACCTCTTTGCAATCTCTGCCCATTTATTTCCAATCTCTGCATGGGCCTGAATTAGTACCTTATCTTCCTCTTCACTCCATGTATCCTTCTGCAAAGTAACGAAAGAATACGAGCAAAAATAAACGACATTTTCATGCATTGGTGTCTAGTGTTAAAAATTGCATATTTGTATCTCCATTTAATCAATGAATTCCATAAAAACATGTAGGGGTAAAGATAGAATAATATAGAATCAATCAAGAAGAAATTAATAAAACCTTGATGTCTGGTCTAAGATGGTTATGCCATCTCTCTCGGCACTGCTTTCCTATCCTCCCAGGCAACATTTGAGCAATATAAGACCATTTTCTCACTCCATATTGCTTAACCAGTTGAATCAAAATCCTGTATTTACATGGATCAATACATGATAAAGACAACCAAACATGGGGAATAACAAAAGAGCAATACTACAGAAACACAAAGTTTGACAACTTTTTCACAACTTGTTAATATGATAAGTTGTGATTGAAGTAATATTACTTTCATATAGGTTTATTACCAATATCACTTTTATTATACACAGATCATAATAAATCAAGTCAACAGTTGTAAAAACACGAAAATTTTGTGTTGCTAGATTTATTGATAACAAAAATACATAATTGATAGGATTTTGATTGTCTCACACTCTTAATATTCACACTCCATACACATTGGACAATCATATACGAAGTGTGGACATCAAGTATCCACATAGAATTCATATTTTCAAACTAATATCCAATGTGTATGGAGTGTGAATATTGAAAGTGTCAGACAATAATTTACCTAGATAATGTAAAAATTATCTATATATATATATATGTATATATATATATTGAGGAATGAAATCTTTTGTACCTGTCTTCTTCAACTGTCCATTGACCCTTAACAACATTAGATTTCTTACGACCTTTTTGTGGTTTTTTAGTTGTTGGCAATGCTCTATTTTTGTTCATGCCAATTTTTTTGTAGTACCCATTTTCCGCTGTTATGCATGAGACTTCATCTGGTACAACAAAATTCAGAGGTTTTATTATGTCTTGGCTAGTAAAGATCACATGACTCCGATCTGATCCCATAATATCAATGGGATTTCTCTGAGGGAGATTCAAGTATCCTCCACTCTCGAAATTGTCCATAACATGACCATGCCCACCATTATCCATAAATGGCTTACACTCGTAAATATCAAAATCAGTTGAGGTGCACCCATATGCCAAATTGTTATTCAATGTATCATAACACTGAGTTTGCACCCCAAAGATGGGATTTGATGAAGACCCAATAGTTTGAAACTGATCAAGATGGTGAAAATCTTGCAAGAAACCCTTTGATGAAGGAGCTTCAAAGGAGAAATCATCTTTCATATAGGACTTTAAGTAATTATCAGACAAAAGCATTGGTTGTGAAGCAAGATTTTCCCTAAATTTTGTGTCAAGCTCCATTAGAGAGAGAGGGAGAGATGAGGAGTGGTCGAACATGACCTTTAAATCTAATGGTGACCAAATTTTGCTTTTTTAAGACTTATTTGGTATTTCTGAGCTTTTGATGGATACTTAACTACTGTAATTAAGAGTTTAATAAATATGTAATAAGTATATTAAATATAATTAAGCAGTTACATATAGCATATGGTCAATGAAGGTCATGGTTTCAGACGTGAGAATAGAATTGAGTACGGTCCTTGTTGGTATAAATACTCTAATCGGACACATGTCATAAAGGCATTGGCTAGATTGATGGGCATTTTTGTCTTTCAAAATTTGTTTTATGGTTTCTTATTTTAAATAAAATGAAATTTACTCCACAAATTAATTCTGAGTGGAAGCAATGTTTTGCTACATGTAGTAAAGTGGTTGAACATATTTATGACCATCTTGACCTTGTTTTTACTTACTATATAATGCGGGAAAAATTAATATGCAATTTGATGAGGATTTAACCAGTAGTCTTTTATCAAGAGTCTTGTAACTAAATTGACACCTCATGTACAAAGTACTCGGGAGGGTTTAAGAGAGAAAGGGTTCAAACTGTGGGATTAGTAGCATGTTGTAATTATCTCTCCAAAAAAAAAAACTAGTTGTATTTAAGAATATGTTTAAGGGCTTCTTATTAAATAAAAAGAAAATTTACTCCACAAATTAATTTCGAGTGAAGGTAACTTTTTTGTAGCATGTAGTCAAATGGTTGAACATATTTATGATGATCATGAACTTTGTTTTTACTTACTACATATGGGACTAGTTAATATCTAATGCTGTGATAATCTTACTTATGTTTTTACTTACTACATATGGGAAAAGTTAATATTCAATGCTGAGGATTTAAAACCGGGATGCATTTGTTGTTTGAGAAATTGGGTCAATGGAAATTATGCAAATGTGTGCTAAGCAAAAATCTCATTTAATTACTTAAATTTGTAAAGAAAAAAACTTTAATTGTTTTAATATTGCAATTTATAAAAAAAATTTACAAGAATAATTTGCAATTGATAAACCTTGTAGAAGATGAGGAAACTGTAAAAATGCTCTTTATGACTTTAAGTTTGTAAACATTGGTTATTACCACACAAATACTTATTAGAGTTTGTGATAATTTATTTCGACACAAAGAAATCATAAGTGAGAATTTTTATTTATTTATTATTTAAGCTCACCCTTACTAAAATAAATAATTTTTATAATCATATCAATATATTATAGTGAAGAAAAACATCCTATATTCCTATAGCTAAAAATAAATTTAGGCTCTTGTTGCTTCAACTATTATTATTTCTTTGCACTTTTCGTTTGATTTTTTTTTTTTCTCTTATATACTTTCTTTCACATAATTTATTTGAAATGATCATATGACCATGCTGGTGTCATTACGCTAATCAAGTTGATTGTTTTTGACAAATATATTCAAGAATAAAGGCATCCTAATAATTTGGACAGCTTAGAGAGAGCTAGCCAATTAGAAGTATCCATCTAGAATAATGCTAATACCTTAACAAAACTTTTGCCACAACCAACCCACGTAGCAAGTTGTGAGCAATGGAATAAAAGTGGTGGGTCTATATAAGTCTACAACTCCACCACTCATAATATCAACACATGGGCAAGTTGTGGATTTTATTGGGGTATTGGATTCATCCATTATTCCATTTATCTTTCGTCGTCTCACCAAAAAAAAAAAAAAAAAAAAAACAACAACAACAACAACAACAAAAATGAATCTAATTCACTCTACAAATATCCCTTCAAACCACTTTGGTTCAATTTAGTTCATTTGGTCCAATTAGATCCATTTCGATCTAGTTTTGACCACTTCAATTCATTCAGTCCACTTTGGTCATTCGCTCTTTTTGGTCCATTCTGGTCCACTTCAGTCCCTTAGGTCTACTTTAGTCCACTGGGTCCATTCAGTCCACATTGGTCATTCACTCTTTTTGGTCCATTTTGGTCTACTTCGGTCCATTAGGTACACTTTAGTCCATTCGGTCATTTTGCTCCATTAGGTCCACTTTGGTCTCTTAGGTCCAATTCATTCGGTCCTTTTGGTCCACTTCGGTCCAATTCAGGTCATTTGGTTCAACTTCGTCCATTTGGTCTAGTTTAGTCCATTTTGTCCACTTTAATCTATTGTTCCCAAACAGACACTTAGCTGTTTTAAGCATGCCTAAGTTAAGTTGAGTCTAGAACAATTTGATTGAATTAGTAAATGATATGAATTTTGTGTTGTTTCATCCTTTTTAATAATAACAAAAAAAGGTGGATAACATATCCAATTTCATCCCTAAATTTTGAAGCAAAGTGCTAGTAAAAGTCATGTTAAAACTGTAGGGTCTCAATTTACAGTCCAAGCCCAAAAAGTATGGGATGTTGGCCCAATGAACCCAATACAATAAATTTATAGAGAGTGGGTTGAAGAACTAGGCCTTAATGAATTGAACAACAGATAGATTTAATTTGAACGACTGTAAAACACAAACAAGAGACTTGATCTTAATATATTTTCAATCCGAGGAGGTACTCCTTGTATAAATTAATCACAATTGGATACAAAAATAATTTAGATTACTACAATATTTTCTCTCCCCTTTTTTCCGATCCCCTCTCCATGAAGAGTCTTTCACATTATATATCCTCCTTTGGACCATCTTCATCCTACACCTGTTGATCATCCGAGCCCTTACTTGAGTACCTGTCCCGTCAGATACTCTCTTTGGTTTTCTGTTAGTTGTGGTAGACAAGGTAGCACTGTTCAGAGGTTTTCTCCACATAAATGTAGCCAGAAAAGTAGCTGCAGTGCATTTAATGCAGTGGTGGTAGCTATCCCTTAGATATTTTTAGGTTTCCTTCTTTCTCGTATGTTCATGAGGCATGTCCCTATCATTGGAGGATCACTCTAATTGCTGGAGTACATACTTTGAACTATATTTATCATGTCCGAGGAGGAGTTCCTCTTTGGACAATCCTTTCATTTGTTCCCAACTTATGAGACTTTAAGTGGGAACATCTAATAATTATTTGCTCCTCCTCGGACCTATTAATGTTCTCGGACAAAACCTAAGGCCCAATATATGATCTTGGGCCCCCACCCCTACAAAAACTATTACTAAAATCTCAAAAATTAAGTTAATATAAATCATAACAGAACAAAATTAAAATAAAATAGTCTTTTAACATAAACACGTAATGCAGGACTCACGTTCTTGATAATTTGGAGAATATATTATTTTTTCTCTAAAGTTTATATGGAATTCGTATAACATGCACGTTATAGAAATAAATAGATAAAAATTATCTAGAAATAAATAGAAAGTTAGAATGTGTAATGTGTAATGTTTTGAATGAACTTCATAAAAATTAAGGATGACAAACTAAATTAGCGTAAATTTTAGGAACTAAGAAGTAAGAACGTTTCACAAATGGTTAGGCCCAAGCAGAATACAATAGAAAAGATCATCCATATATGGTGGTTTGGGATATTGCAAGATCCTAGGAGCTGATGTAGCACTTCTCTGTAGTTGAGTTCAGTAGTTGTTACCAAGTCCTTGGGCTTAGGAAATTCTAACTTCTCAGCTCATGAATTAGAAACTAAGTTTAGGACAAGTATATGTTGTTGTTAAAGGTGCCCATAAATTGAGTTACAAGGCTCTTGACAATCATCTTTAGCCTCGTATTTCTATGCGTCCTTGACCATCCTCTCAATATCTTGATTGGGTATTAATCTTCCTTTTCATACCACAGGTCTTCTCTTCGGTGGAAACATTAAGTATTCCATTACATCAATGGCAGCCTTAATGTCTCTACTGAGGAGAGAATCATTGGTGTATATGAATGAATTACTCACCCTTGTATTAGACTCTCTTTTTGAGAGAAAAAGGAAATTAATCTTTGTTTGGTATTAGAGGAAATGGATGGCTTCCTTTTGTCCATGAAAGATTTTTACTATTACTAGTGACTTGGGGTAGAGTATGAGAAGTGGGTGTTGGAGTTGATGACAAACTCATGTATTGCAAATTATGCCATGCCATACTTATCAGATAGCAAGGGTTAGAGACAAGTCTAGTGGTATTTACTTTTGTGTTTATTTATTAGCAACTCTTTGTTTTGTTGGGTTTTCTATTTAATGTTTATCTAAACTGATAAAAAAATTTCCCCACTGTTTGGCCTGTTACATTTACTCTTCCAGTTCCAGAATGTAGATGCTTTCTTCTCTTCCCCAGTTTGAAAATAGCAAAACATTGAAGTAATAATGGCTGATATGAGTAGCAATAGCTTGGTACTTTTTATTACCTTTTTTGGTGTTTGTTGATGGCATTAGAATAATTTTGTAGTTCAATAATGTTTATTTGGGAAAGTCGAAGGGGTCCGAAAAGTTTGATAAAATTGTGCAGTCAATAGTCATTGGACTTTGGTAGTGGACTAGTTTTCTTGCAAAGGGAACAAGATCGAATAACAACAGCACATAATCTACAATATCAAGATTACACAAACTAATCAAAGTTCTTTTTTGGATGGAATCACACCCTAATTATCTCAAAGAGTTGTGTTTTACTGAGATCTGTCCAACTTACTTGGAGGGGATAAACATTAAACACTTGTAAAGATTAACTTTTTAATTTTAATTTTACATTTTGGATGATAAGCCTTAAGATTGTATATTAAACCCTTGATATAGTTTAGCAAAAATTAAAGAATTCCATGATTTGATGATGCTAATAGTTTTTGGATTTTTTTAGGTACCATCAATTACTCCTGAATGAATGCCTCCTCAACCATCCATGAGAGGGGGAAAAAAATTGTGGAGGTGGTTCTTACAAAAAAACATCAGATTTCACTTACAGTTGGAAAGAGAAGGATTTAATTATATTCACAAGGTTTCTGGCCCTGCATTCCAATTAGATTTCATCATTGTTTCAAAGCATAAGTGACACTAGTTGAATTACAACGCTCTTAATTAGTTAAGGTCTAATTAAGTATGTAAATGAATTTATCCAAAAAAAAAAAAAGTACGTAAATGGGTTCAAGTTATTTTAACCGATAAATATGTTTGAATAATCTATGGGTGATTAAATCCCACCTACATAAAATATAAATCAATTGATATCTTAACATGATGATAATAAATTGTATCCATATATTTCAAATTCTAGTTAATCTGGAATTTTTTTTTTTCTTCAGATACATGCACTCCAATGAAACTCACACCTTTTTAGTGAATACATGCATGAGTATTGAACATCACTCCAATTTTCTTCCTTACCTTTTAAGCATAATTACTTGTCTCTTGTGTAAGCTTAGGAAGGAAAAATTGGTGTGCAATTGAAAAATAATCCATTCAAAGTTGTGAGTTTCAGCTAATTTAGGAAGGTGATATTACAATATCTTTGCAAATATGGAGAATAAATAGGAACAAAGAACAATATAGTTATAGTTGTTGAGCATATCATGTCTTAATGAATAATATTTTACAACTTAGACGTTGCATATGAAAACAAACCTTCAGGCCTATATAAATTTAAGTGCAGCACCCATTTTAAACATTGCACCTAGTGAGTCCTAGAAAAGGAGTTAAACTAGAAAGTGAAAATCATGGAATACCCTTCTTTTTTGAAAATTTTCATCTTCATTTTGAATGCTCAACTTATTCGAAACATTTTTGGTTATAAGGAGTTTTGTACCAAAGCTGATCAAAATCCTAAAAGAAGGTCTTTGTTTATGTTAAGAGTATCAAGAGAGCTTTTTCTCTGAGGGAGAGATTCAAGTATCCTCCACTTTGGGAATTGTCCACAACATGACCGTGCCCACCATTATCCTCCAATTTTGGTTCGTGTTACTTAATAGGTGAGCTTTAGATGTCATTAATTGTAGTGGTCGATCATGACCTTTAAATCTAAATCATCCAATGGTGACCAAAATTTGCTTTGTTAAGACTTAATTTGGTATTTCTTAGCTTTTGATGGATACTTTAACAACTGCAATTTAGAATTTAATAAATATAGCATATGGTCAATGAAGGTCATGGTTTCAGATATGTGAGAATAGAATTGAGTACGGTACGTATCAAAAAAAAAGAAAAAAGAATTGAGTACGGTACTTGTTGGTGTAAATTAATATTAAATACTCTAATCCGACACATGGCATAAAGGCATTCACTAGATTGATGGGCATTTTCGTCTTTTAGAATTTGTTTTGTGGTTTCTTATTTTGAATAAAATGAAATTTACTCCACAAATTAATTCTGAGTGGAAGCAATGTTTTGCAACATCAACATGTAGTAAAATGGTTGAACATATTTATGACCATCTTGACCTTGTTTTTACTTACTATATGCGGGAAAAATTTATATGCAATTTTATGAGGATTTAACTCGTTGCCTATTACAATATGTTTAAGGGCTTTTATTAAATAAAAAGAAAATTTACTCCACAAATTAATTTTGAGTGAAGGTAACTTTTTTGCAGCATGTAGTGAAATGGTTGAACATATTTATGATGATCATGACCTTTGTTTTTACTTACTACATATGGGACCAGTTAATATCTAATGATGTGGTCATCTTACTCATGTTTTTACTTACTACATATGGGACAAGTTAATATTCAATGTTGAGGATTTAAAACCGGGATACATTTTAATAGGCCAAAAATATATTGACCCCTTATGATGATTTAACTAATTAATTTAGCCAAGTTAATTATTTAATCCGATTAACATGCAATACGCGTGGTAGCACAAACAAATCACTAAGTTAATATGCAGCGGAAAATAAAATTGATACTGTGATTTATTTACGAATGAGGAAAACCTCCAAGGCAAAAACCCAACCGGATGAATTTAAGGTCACTACTCCCAAGAATCCACTATTATCATAATAAGCGGTTACAAGTAAAGGAATCCTAATACCATATACCAACCAACAATTGAACCTTTACCCCAATACCCAATTAGACTTGTTTTGTAGTGACAATCTCTCATTTTCAATGCATAGCTCCAAGTGCGTGACTAACTAATCGATGCACGGATTTAAGTACGTGACTAACACACCAACTTGAGAAGGATGTTGGCTGCAAAGTTCTTCAGTTCATCCACATGATGAAGATCATGAAACTCTTTGGTTACACCCTATGGCGTACAAACACAACAGCTTCTTCAAGAGAAAGATGAACTAGGGCAAGTTCTGTCTCTGGTCACAATTTGCTTGAACAAAACCTTTGCATCAAGTTTCATAAACTTGCAACCTGTGTGACAGCCCTTAAAATAAACCTTATATATGTTTAGGGTTGTGAGACAAGAAAGCCTAAATAAGTATACACGGATATGTGTAAAATCAGATATGAAAAACTGATTTTTGTAAATCTTGATAGATAGGTTATCTATCGAGCAGCTGTCGAGCATCGGGCTAAACAGGCCTTTTAAATCTCGATAGATACTATCTGTTGAGCTTTAAAATACAGTACTTCTTCACTTGATTCTTGGACAGATTTGCATGGCTTTAACATTTGGACTTGAACTCTTGTTGCTTGAAGTATTAAACACATCCTAGATCTACCTAATTACAAGTAAAGTGCGTTTTCTCAAATGATTTGACAATTCTAGATGACATATGTTCCTAACATGATTCACATATATCCAAAAAATCTCCCCCTTTAGCAATCTGTGAAAAAACCACAACAAACAAATGAACATATGAGAGAAGTCATAAATCACTCAACTCATACTCACTTGTTGAATACAATAAAATCTATCATAACACAAAATTCTTGAAAAACTTTGCAAGAAGAGAGTTCATGGCAAGAGAGACTTTGACAACCTGTATTTCTAAAACACTTTAAACAAAACTCATCACGGCATCTTAGTGTGAAACAGAAATAGAAGATTGCATACAATTAATAAGAAGCATGTGCATAAAGAGAGAAAAGAAACACCACATGAAGAGATAGGTGAAACTGTAATAACAACCTCAATATATATATATATATATATATATATATCAATAATGAGTACAAGGTTTGCTATCACAATGTAAGAATAGTGTATCTAAAAAGTAAAGAAAAGAAAATATACAAAAAGTCCTCACTACATCTCTCATAAACAAAAACACTCCCCCTAACAGAAATATCTCTTATACTAACACTCCCCCTAAACATTGGTTATTACCACACAAATACTTTTTAGTGTTTGTGATAATTTATTTCGATACAAAGAAATCATAAGTTAGAATTTTTTTTATATATTATTTAAGCTCACCTTTACTAAAATAAATAATTTTTATAATCATATCAATATATTATAGTGAAGAAAAACATCCTATATTCCTATAGCTACAAATAAATTTAGGCTCTTGTTGCTTCAACTATTATTATTTCTTTGCACTTTTCGTTTGATTTTTTTTTTCTCTTATATACGTTCTTTCACATAATTTATTTGATACGATCATATGACCACGCTGGTGTCATTACACTAATCAAGTTGACTATTTTTGAATAATATAATCAAGAATAAAGGCATCCTAATAATTTGGACAGCTTAGAGAGAGCTAGCCAATTAGAAGTATCTGTCTAGAATAATGCTAATACCATAACAAAACTTTTGGAAAAAAATGGCCTTTGCCCTTTTTAAAAAAACAATACAGCATTTTGCCTCATTTCCCAAACTAATTAGGGAAATGCCTCCTTTTTGAAACTCGACTTTCTCAAAATCGAGTTAAGCCCTATAGTGGCGTTTTAAGGAGCCTATAGTGACGTTTTAATAAGCCTATAGTGGCGTTTTGTAACTCGAGCTCCATGAACTCGAGTTATAGGTAAAAAAAAAAAGGGAAAAACTTGCATTGAACTCGAGTTCATGAAGATCGAGTTACAAAACGCCACTATAGGTTCTTAAAACGTCACTATAGGCTCCTTAAAACGCCACTATAGGCCTCTACATTTTTTTTTTTTTTAATTTGATTTTGAGAAAGTCGAGTTTCAAAAGATAGGCATTTTCCTAATTAGTTTGGGAAAGGAGGCAAGATGCTGGATTGTTTTTTTAAAAATGGCAAAAGCCAATTTTGTCCCAAAACTTTTACCACAACTTACCCACGTAGTAAGTTGTGAGCAATGAAATAAAAGTGCTGGGTCTATATAAGTCTACAACTCCACCACTCATAATATCAACAAATGGGCAAGTTGTGGATTTTATTGTGGTATTGGATTCATCCATTATTCCATTTATCTTTCATTGTCTCACCAAATCAAAAAAACAAAAAACAATAATGTATCTAATTCACTCTAAAAATATCCCTTCAAACCACTTCGGTATAATTTAGTTCATTTGGTCCAATTAGATCCATTTCGATCCAATTTTGACCACTTCAGTCCATTCAGTCAACTTTGGTCCACATCGGTCCATTCAGTCCACTTTGGTCATTCGCTCTTTTTGGTCCATTTTGGTCCACTTCAGTCCCTTAGGTCAACTTTAGCCCATTCGGTCCATTCAGTCCACTTCAATCATTTGCTCTTTTTGGTCCACTTTGGTCCCTTAGGTACACTTTAGTCCATTCAGTCCTTTTGCTCCATTAGGTCCACTTTGGTCTCTTAGGTCCAGTCCATTTAGTCCTTTTGGTCCACTTTGGTCCAATTCAGACCATTTGGTTCAACTCAGTCCATTTGGTCTAGTTTAGTCCATTTTGTCCACTTCAGTCTATTGTTCCCAATCAGACACTTAGCTGTTTTAAGCATGGCCGAGTTAAGTTGAGCCTAGAACAATTTGATTGAATTAGTAAATGATATGAATTTTGTGTTGTTTCATCCTTATTAATAATAACAAAAAAAGGTGTATAACATATCCAATTTCATCTGTAAATTTTGAAGCAAAGTGATAGTAAAAGTCATGTCAAAACTATTACTAAAATCTCAAAAATTAAGTTAATATAAATCATAACTAAACAAAATTAAAATAAAATAGTCTTGTAACGTAAACACATAATGCGAGACTCATGTTCTTGATAATTTGGAGCATATATTATTTTTTTCTCTAAATTTTATATGAAATTCATATAACATGCACGCTAGATTCTTTATTAATTGTTAAAAATAAGTTTGACACTTTTCAGTTAAAAATTATCTAGAAATAAATAGAAAGTTAGAATGTGTAATGTTTTGAATAAACTTCATAAAAATTACGGATGACAAACTAAATTAGTGTAAATTTTAGGAACTATGAAGTAAGAACGTTTCACAAATGGTTAGGCCCAAGCAGAATACAATAGAAAAGATCAACCATATATGGTGGTTTGGGATATTGCAAGATCCTAGGAGCTGATGTAGCACTCCTCTGTAGTTGAGTTCAGTAGTTGTTACTGAGTCCTTGGGCTTAGGAAATTCTAGGCCTTATATGGTATACTCACTCAAAAACATGTTTTTAGTTTTCAAACAATATTACATGTATTTCTACACATTTTTCATTTACACGTATTTCCACACATGTTTTCAAGCACATGTTTTCAGTTTTTAAGTGCATGTACCAAACACCCCCCCTAACATCTCAGCTCATGAATAGAAACTAAGTTTAGGACAAGTATATGTTGTTGTTAAAGGTGCCTATAAATTGAGTTACAAGACTCTTAACAATCATCTTTAGCCTCGTATCTCTATGTGTCCTTGACCATCCTCTCAATGTCTTGATTGGGTAGTGATCTTCCTTTTCATACCACAGGTCTTCTCTTTAGTGGAAACATTAAGTATTCCATTACATCAATGGCAGCCTGAATGTCTCTACTGAGGAGAAGATCACTGGTGTATATGAATGAGTTACTCACCCTTGTATTAGACTCTCTTTTTAAGAGAAAAAGGAAATTAATCTTTGTTTGGTATCAGAGGAAATGGATGGCTTCCTTTTGTCCATGAAAGATTTTTACTATTGCTAGTGACTTGGGGTAGAGTATGAGAAGTGGGTGTTGGAGTTGATGACAAACTCATGTATTGCAAATTATGCCATGCCATACTTATCAGATGCTATAGCTCTAATATTAGCAAGGGTTAGAGACAAGTCAAGTGGTATTTACTTTTGTGTTTATTTATGAGCAACTCTTTGTTTTGTTTTTTTTTTTTTTTTTCTTTTTCTTTTTTTTTGAGAATTGTTGTGTTTTCTATTTAATGTTTATCTAAACTGATAAAAAAATTTCCCTACTGTTTAGCATGTTACATTTACTCTTCCAGTTCCTAGAATGTAGATGCTTTCTTCTCTTCCCTAGTTTGAAAATAGCAAAACATTGAAGTAATAATGGCTGATATAAGTAGCAATAGCTTGGTAACTTTTTATTACTTTTTGTGGTGTTTGTTGATGGCATCAAAATAATTTTGTAGTTTAGTAATGTTTATTTGGGAAAGCCAAAGGGGTCCCAAAAGTTTGATAAAATTGTGCAATCAATAGTCATTGGACTTTAGTAGTGGACTAGATTTCTTGCAAAGAGAACAAGATCGAATAACAACAGCGCATAATCTACAATATCAAGATTACACAAACTAATTAAAGTTCTTTTTTGGATGGAATCACACCCTAATTATCTCAAAGAGTTGTGTTGTACTGAAATCTGTCCAACTTACTCGGAGGGGATAAACATTAAACACTTGTAAAGATTAACTTTTTAATTTTAATTTTACATTTTGGATGATAAGCCTTAAGATTGTATATTTAACCCTTGATATAGTTTAGCAAAAATTAAAGAATTCCATGATTTGATGATGCTGATAGTTTTTGGATTTTTTTAGGTACCGTCAATTACTCCTGAATGAATGCCTCCTCAACCGTCCAAGAGAGGGGGAAAAAAATTGTGGAGGTGGCTCTTACAACAAAACATCAGATTTCACTTACAGTTGGAAATAGAAGGATTTAATTATATAGACAAGGTTTCTGACCCTGCATTCCAATTAGATTTCATCATTGCTCCAAAGCCTAAGTGATACTAGTTGAATTACAAAACTCTTAATTAGTTAAGGTCTAATTAAGTATGTAAATGACTTTATCAAAAAAAAAAAAAGTACATAAATGGGTTCAAGTTATTTTAACCGATAAATATGTTTGAATAATCTATGGGTGATTAAATCCCACCTACATAAAATATAAATCAATTGATATCTTAACATGATGATAATAAATTGTATCCATATATTTCAAATTCTAATTAATCTGATTTTTTTTTTCTTTGGATACATGCACTCCAATGAAACTCACACCTACATGCACGAGTATTGAACATCACTCCAATTTTCTTCCTTACCTTTTAAGCATAATTACTTGTCTCTTGCGTAAGCTTAAGAAGGAAAAATTGTTGTGCCGTTGAAAAATAATCCATTCAAAGTTGTGAGTTTCAGCTAATTTAGGAAGGTGATATTACAATATCTTTGCAAATATGGAGAATAAATAGGAACAAAGAACAATATAGTTATAGTTGTTGGGTTAGAATTTTTGAGCATATCTTGTCTTAATGAATAATATTTTACAACTTAGACGTTGCATATGAAAACATACCTTCAAGCCTATATAAATTTAAGTGCAGCACCTATTTTAAACATTGCACTTAGTGAGTTCTAGAAAAGGAGTTAAACAAGAAAGTGAAAATCATGGAGTACCCTTCTTTTTTGAAAATTTTCATTTTCATGATGAATGCTCAATTTGTTAGAAACATTTTTGGTTATAAGGAGTTTTGTATCCTAAAAGGTCTTTGTTTATGTGATAGGTGCTATATGGGTGTAGGTTCTGTTGTGTGTACGAATGTTGATGTGTGTGTAGTGCAAGTGCTGAAGAGGTGCAGGGCTGAAGCTGTGCACGTGCTAAGACTGTGCTGTGCTGAGCTGGAGGCAATTAAAGGCAGAGCTGAGTTGGAGTTAGGTAGTTATGGCAGAGCTGAGTTGGAGTTAGTTAGGTAGTTATTGTGATTAGTTGTTATGCAGTAGTTAGTGGATGAATCAGATTGTATAAATAGATTAGGGAATGAATTGTAAGGACCATATGTGAAATGTATAAACTTGTTCTTCTTTTCCTTTGTTTCTTCCTTATCTCTTTTTCTTCTTCTTTCCTTTAGCTATGTTCTTTAAGTCTTGGAGGCCTAGTTTCCCTCAAAGAAACTACCAAAGTGTTCTTGATTTCAATCATATTAGCAGGATCTTATCATTATGTTAGAGTATCAAGAGAGCTTTTTCTAACTTGGATCTCTCCTAAGCAACAGGTAACCAATCATGTTTTTGTTGTTCATTGTTATTAAAAATAATATTGAATTCTTCTAGTAAAAATGTTAGTTCTTTTGCTTTAAATTTGGTTTAATGTTGTTTCTTTTTCGTCTACTGAATATTGTCTTTTCTTGAATGTGGCAGGAAGTCTCTCCCTCTCTAAATTTGCTTAAAACCCCCTTACTATGAAGGCCAAAATAGTAAATTTATTTTTGTAATTGAAGTATATTGCATATACTGGCTTCTAAGGGCTTACACATTTGGCTTCGTTAAATTGAGACATCATCTCCACCAAATCCAGCTCCTTCTTCACACCACAATCTACCACTGGAGTCATATCAACTGGAATATCCATGTCAAAATCATTCTCATCCACAACTACTGGAGCACAATGCAGCATATTCTCATCAACCACAGGACCACAAGGCATTTGATCATCAAAATTGTTCTCATCCATAATAGGAGCATTATTAGGTATGTCATCAAGAAGAGAATCGATACTACAGCTCTCCTGAAACATGTTTTCGTCGAAACAAAAGTTTGGAACCTCATTGAAATCATAGTTTGGAAACAACCGAGCATTAGGGCAAAACTGATCAGTGTACTGGGGCAGCTGAGTTGGTGTTTTAGTGGTGGTGTTATTGGCTGTGGCATTACTAGAAGAAGTTTTTCTTCTGTTTTGCACCATGTTTGATGGGTCCAAGTTCAAGCCCTTGATGTATTCTTGTAGAAGAGAGCCTCTAGGGTACTTTGAACGACATTTTCGTTTCGAGTATTGCCTTCTTTTGGTTGCATTCCAATGGTTCTTGATGGAGTTTTCAGTTCTCCCTGGCAACCTCTTTGCAATCTCTGCCCATTTATTTCCAATCTCTGCATGTGCCTGAATTAGTACCTTATCTTCCTCTTCACTCCATGTATCCTTCTGCAAAGTAACGAAAGAATATGAGCAAAAATAAAAGGCATTTTCATGCAATGGTTTCTAGTGTTAAAAAATGCATATTTGTATCTCCATTTTAATCAATGAATTCCATAAAAACATGTAGGGATAAAGATAGAATAATATAGAATCAATGAAAAAGAAATTAATAAAACCTTGATGTCTGGTCTAAGATGGTTATGCCATCTCTCTCGGCATTGCTTTCCTATCCTCCCAGGCAACATTTGAGCAATATAAGACCATTTTCTCACTCCATATTGCTTAACCAGTTGAATCAAATGCCTGTATTTACATGCATCAATACATGATAAAGACAACCAAACATGGGGAATAACAAAAGAGCAATACTAGAGAAACACAAAATTTGACAACTTTTTTCACAACTTGTTAATATGATAAGTTGTGATTGTAGTAATATTAGTTTCACATAGGTTTATCATCGATATCACTTTTATTATACGTAAATCATAATAAATCAAGTCAATAGTTGTAAAAACATGAAAAAATTTGTGAAATTTTTTGTATTGCTAGATTTATAGATAAGAAAAATACATAATTAATAGGTTCTTGATTGTCTCACACTTTTAACATTCACACTCCATACACATTGAATAATCATTTACAAAGTGTGGATATCAAGTATCCACATAAAATTCATATTTTTCAAACTAATGTCCAATGGGTATGGAGTGTGAATATTGAACGTGTCAGACAATAATTTATCTAAATAATGTAAAAATTATCCATATATGTGTATATATATTTATTTATTGAGGAATGAAATCTTTTGTACCTGTCTTCTTCAACTGTCCATTGACCCTTAACAACATTAGATTTCTTACAACCTTTTTGGGGTTTTTTAGTTATTGGCAATGCTCTATTCTTGTTCATGCCAATTTTTTTGTAGTACCCATTTTCTGCTGATATGCATGAGACTTCATCTGGTAAAACAAAATTCAGAGGTTTTATTATGTCTCGGCAAGTAGTAAAGACCATTTGACTCTGATCTGATCCCATAATATCAATGGGATTTCTCTGAGGGAGATTCAAGTATCCTCCACTTTGGAAATTTGGTATTTCTTAACTTTTGATGGATACTTTAACAACCACAATTAAGAATTTAATAAATATGTAATAAGTATATTAAATATAATTAAGCAGTTACATATAGCATATGGTCAAGGAAGGTCATGGTTTCAGATATGTGACAATAGAATTGAGTACGGTACTTGTTGGTATAAATACTCTAATCATACACACGTGGCATAAAGGCATTGGCTAGATTGATGGGCATTTTTGTCTTTCAGAATTTGTTTTACGGTTTCTTATTTTAAATAAAATGAAATTTACTCCACAAATTAATTCTGATTGGAAGCAATGTTTTGCAACATGTAGTAAAATGGTTGAACATATTTATGACCATCTTGACCTTGTTTTTACTTATTATATGCTGGGAAAAAGTAATATGCAATTTGATGAGGATTTAACTCGTTGTCTTTTAGAATATGTTTAAGGGCTTCTTATTAAATAAAAAGAAAATTTACTCCACAAATTAATTTTGAGTGAAGGCAATTTTTTTGCAACATGTAGTCAAATAGTTGAACATATTTATAATCATCTTACCTTTGTTTTTACTTACTACATATGGGACAAGTTAATATCCAATGCTGAGGGTTTAATATCGGGATGCATTTGTTGTTTGAGAAATTGGGTCAATGGAAATTATGCAAATGTGTCCTGAGCAAAAATCTCATTTAATTACTTTAATTTGGGAAAAAAAAAACTTTAATGGTTTTAATATAGCTATTTATAAAAAAAATTACAAAGCATAATTTTCAATTGATAAACATTGTAGAAGATGGGAAACTGTAAAATGCCCTTTATGACTTTAAGTTTGTAAACATTGGTTTGTTCCATATTACCATACAAATACTTATTAGTGCTTGTGATAATTTATTCTGATACAAAGAGATCATACGTTATAATTTTTTTATTATTTAAGCTCACCTCTACTAAAATAAATAAATTTTATAATCATATCAATACAATATAGTGAAGAAAAACATCCTATATTCCTATAGCCATAAATAAATTTAGGCTCTTGCTGCTTCAACTATTATCATTTCTTTGCACTTTAAATTTTTTTTCTCCTTTTTTTTTTTTTTCTCCTATACACTTTCTTTCACATAATTTATTTGACATGATATAATCATATGACCATGATGGTGTCATTACACTGCTCAAGTTGACTGTTATTAATAATTTTGACTAGGTTAGAGAGACCTAGCCAATTAGAAGTATCCATCTAGAATAATGCCAATATCATAACAAAATTCATAACTTTTGCCATAACTTGCCCACCTGGCAAGTTGTGAGTGATGAAATAAAAATGGTGGGTTCATATGGGTCCACAACTCTACCGCTCATAATATCATTAAATGGGCAAATTGTTGGTTTTGTTGTGATATTAGATTCATCCGTTATTCTATTTATCTTTTACTTTCTCGTAAAAAATAAAATTAAAAACAATAATGTGTCTAACTCACTCTGAAAATATCCAATATTTAGTATTAAAAGTGATAATTTGTTGTAACTGAAGTTGAATTCTATACTCAAAAATCAACCCCTCCCTCTTGACGACAAATTTAATTAGCCATTAAGGATAAAATTTAATGGTAAATTTAGTGGTGGAGAATGAAACACAATGGAAACACGACTCATCTCATTTAATTAACCAACATTATTTACTAAGATATGTTATGATGAAAACGCTATGCAATTAATGAACCTCTAATTGTGCATCAAAAGTTCTTAATTATAGATATTCTTAGCTATTATAGCTAATACTTGTTAAATACCCCTACCTACTTTTTATTTTTGGGTCTATTAAATGTCACTTTGTTTTTTTGGTCTTGAAACAGAGCACAACTTCTAAACGAACCATTGAGGAACCTTATGTCCTCCATTAGTATGCCTTATACTGAATTTTTTAGTTTGTCCCTACCATATTATAATTTGAAACTTTTATGCGTCCACATTAACCAAAATAATAGAAATTCACATATATTACACTCAGTATTTATCTAACTACTAATAGTTTCATTTATAACTTGAGTTTTGGCTCTAAAAAAATTTAAAATAAATCATTCATGTGAGAATTATCTCAATAAATAAATACAATATTATGAATCAGCATATTTTTTGGTAGAGTTTTTTTTTTTTTTTTTTTTTGGTATAATTACATTAACTATCACTTAGTATTTAAATAAACAGCTTTTAATTTTTCAAATTGGTCTCAAATATTATATATTCACATAATGTGTGTAAGTGCGTGTATCATATATAAATTTTGCCCTCTCTCAACTCAAATCTTGGCTCCGCCACTAGTGAGAGATGAGCATACAGTGAGGCAAATGGCCTAATGTTTTGGTGCTAATCTCCTTTGTGTTCCTTAATAGGTGAGCTTTGGATATCATTAATTGTAGAGTTTGATTATGACCTTTAAATCTAAATCATCCAATGGTCAAGGTTGCCTAAGCATTTCTTTAAACTTGTGACCAAAATCTGCTTTGTTAAGACTTAACTTGGCATGTCTTAGCTTTTGATGGGTACTTTAGCAACTGCAATTAAGAATTTAATCAATATGTAATAAGTATATTTAGTATAACTAAGCAGTTACATATAGCATATGGTTAAGGAAGATCATGATTTTAGACATGTGAGAATAGATTTTTTTTTTTTTTTTTGGAGAAAGCATGTGAGAATAGAATTGAGTTCTGTGCTTGTTGGTGTAGAACAGTAATAGGACACGAGACATAAAGGCATTAGCTGGGGCGATGGGCAATTCTGTCCTTCAAAAATTGTTTTAAGGTTTCTTATTTTAAATAAAAGGAAATTTACTCCACAAATTAATTCCGAGTGAAAGTAATGTTTTGCAACATGTGGTAAAATGGTTGAACATATTTATGACCATCTTGACCTTGTTTTCACTTATTATACGTGGGACTAGGGGTGTCAATTTGGGTTAGCGTGTCGGGTTCGTGTCATGTCGAGGTAGGGTTATTAGACTAAATGGCTCAACCCTAACCCGACCCATTTAATAATCGTGTCAGGATCCTTTAACCCTAACCCGATTTATTAATAAGGTGGGTTGGCCTGACCCAACCCATTTGACACATTTAATAAACGAATTGTGTTAGGTTGACATGAATATAACACAACCCATTTCAACCTGCATAATATTAAATATAACATCTAAATTTTTGTTGTTTTTCACTAATGGATATACGGATGTTATGGATCCAAGGGTTATGAATTCTATAATCCGCAACATATGAAATACACTTTTTGTTGCTTTTCAGCTTTTGCATCTTAACGCATCTTTATAAGATGGCCAACAGGCATAATAATATAATATCAAGTTGTCTTATTATCATTCAAAGAAACTAAAACAAGTGGACCATATCATGCAATCAAGAAAAACACAAGGCACATGGGTTCAAAGTTTACTGTACAAAATCTGAAAAGCATCATGCAGAAAAAAAAAAAAAAAAAACATATTAGAGAGAGAGAGAGATAACCGGCTTGAGAGTTTACACTTGAGTTTGACTGTTGAGAATTAGCGTGAGAAGAATAATACGGCTGGAATAAAAAATAAAAATAAAAAGATATTTATAAGAAGGTTTAGAGGTTTAGGATTTGTAAGGTTTAGAGATTTATGGTTTGTGAAGTTTTAATTTTCAGTTATATCTCTTGTAAATTTTTGTAATTACTTACTTTTCTTTTTTAATTTAAAATATATTATGTATATAAAAGGTATTTGACAAATGTAAAATAAAATAATTATTTATATGTTATACGAGTTAAACGGGTTGTGTTAAGTGGGTTATTTCGGGTTTGACACAAATAAATTGACGTGTCAAACGTGTCTATTGCGGGTTACGCGGGTTGACCCGCTTATGACACGTTTCTTATCGTGTCGCTTTTGGGTTGACCCGTTTATGACCCAAACCCATTAAGGCCCAACCCTAACCCGAAAAAAACCGTGTTGGGTTCGTGTCGTGTTCGCGGGTTGGGTCGAACATTGACACCCCTACGTGGGACATATTAATATGCAATTTGGTAAGAATTTTGGGTGGAGCCATGGGTTTTTTGTTTAGTCAAATTTAGTAAGTCAAAATTCATTGTTTTAGGCACAATTTTCTTCAGTTGGCTTTTTATTTTATTTTTAAATGCACGGTTAAAAGTGGTTAGCTTAATTTAAAACCAGTAGCAATTTACCACTTAAGATTTATTATGAAAATATTGTGGACGTAATATTACTCTAAAATAAAATAATAAAATATCAGATTAGGACCCACCATAGCTAGAAATAAATATATTGTAAAAATATCGTGACTTTTTGTTGTGTTTCTAGACTTTTTTTTTTGGTTTATTCAATATGTTGAAATAAAATTCATTGTTTAATGCATAATTTTTTTAGTTTGATTTTTTTAACACATTGTTTCAAGTTTTTTTTTTTTTTTTTAAATAAAAATATAAAAACACACACAAATTGACGAAGTAACACTTTCCTTCTTTATATTCGGGGTAGTTGCATTCCCTCCTAAACTAAAGTTGAATAATTTCATCGCTTATATTTTGTAAATGAGTATATACCCCTATTGTTTCTCTCTTAATTAAACCCTAACAAAATCTTATAATTCCTAAAATATTCCATTGTGCAATGTCTAATATACTCCTACTAAATTTTAATGTCCCAAAAAATTTCTTTGTGTATTTTGAATTTTATGTGGTAGACTGGTAGTCATGCTTGAAAAGTTAGAATGATAATATATGGTGTTCTATTTATTACCTAGAGAACACTAATTTATTAGGTTTAATCTTCTAGACTTATAATTTTATCTAATAGAAACTTTGATGACATATGTCTTTTGTTATTTTGTTGTTTTTTTAATTTATTTTCCTGCTTAAAAGGGTATTCATTAAAAATAAGTAAGCTAAATATAGTAGTTAGACTCAAAAATAAGATAATAAAGAATGAAATATGAATAACAAAATCTTCGTTGTAGATGATTGTAAGTATTTAATTTAATAAAGATCTTCAAAAAAATTGTAGCATATATTATCATTCATTACGAAAATTTAAATATTATCCAAAGATGATGACATTCATTATCATTTTTTGTAGCATTTTTTGGTAAATAAATATTACATTTAGCAAATAAGTTGTAAGAAATTGTCATAGTACATATATATTCAAATAGTTATTTTAAATTTAATTACATGATTTCATACTTTTTCAACCAAAAAAACTATATTAATTTTCACAATAAAGGGCCGCACGTGCCTTGCCACACCATAGATATATAGATAAGGCAAAACGCTGAGTAAAGAAATTAAAAAAAAAAAAATTATATAACAGAGAGAGAGAGAGAGAGAGAGAGAGAGAGAGAGATCGGAAGGGACAGAGTACAGAGGGCTCCCCGAATCTCCTATCGGCCCGATCAGGTAAGTCTGTGATTAGAATCCTCAAGTTCCCATCTTGGCTAGTGGTCCAGGTTTATGAACTTATACTATGAGTCTTATCTTGTATTTTGTGTTCTCTACATCAAAACTTACCTTGTCATATGTTCCCATCACAAATCATTTACATTCATTCCTCTCCTTTTTTTTTTTGGGGAGAGGGCAGGTTTTATATAGGGGTGTGCACAACCGGACTGTGGCCGACCCAAACGACCGGCTCTGACAATACCGCACCGCTGCTGAAGCCGACCGATGGAGCCGAGTCCGGTGAGCCGAGTCGGAAAGCAAATCTGAAACCGATTCTTGCACCGAACCGACCGATAAATCTGCTATATATACATATCCCTCGGAACGGCGTCGTTTACCGTAGTTTTTCTTTTTATTTTTTTAACAGAACCCGTTTTGTGCACAACCCTAACCCTAACTCCCTAGGTATAAATTCATTATTTTCTCAGACCTTCCTTCTTAACTGTCTCAGTCTCTCTTTCGCCTATCGGCTTTGCTGGGTGCTGGCTCTCCTTGAGTCGTTGTCTGACATGTCTCTCTCTCACTGCCTCACCAGTCACCGGCTCACCGCCTCGCTGCCGCCAGCCACTCCGCCGATAACTCCATGTCTCCACTGTCCATCTCTCACCTTGCCATTTTAAAGATTCTCTCTCACTTTGAGTCCAACCGTCCAAGTCCATCTGTGAACTATGATCTGTCTAACGTTTTTTGTTTCTGGCATTTTTCAGCAATTTGATTTTTGGCATCTGTGAACTATATCTTTTACTCTTTGCTTTCATTTATTTATTTTATTTAGTTAATAAATTAAATCTGGGGTTTTCTCATTGTATTGGCTTTGTCATTGTTGGACCGATTTCCTAATTGAGTATAATTTGTATCAGTATGTGTTGGAATATGTTTTTGTGTATGGCAGGTTTTTGTGTATGTTTTTGTGTTGGACCGTTTTAATTTTTTAGGCTCTATCAATGATTGATATTTGACCGCTACCTATGTTTTTAAACCTGGTTTTGCTACTTTTAGACTGCTGTAATCTTGTGATTGAATCCTTAAATGTGTCGAGAGATATATATATATATATATATATATATTATGGATGCTTCATTCCAGAGCCAGATATCTTGCTCTAGAATGTCGCTGTGCTTGTATTAACGCTGAAAGCTCATGGCATTGGAGTTCACATTTCAACCTTTGCGCTAGTGATATGCTTGTTTATGGAAATTTCACTGAACTATATGAATACATCACATGTTTGTACCAATGATTGAAATTTTCACAACGCTTCCCTGCTAATAACCTGACTTTTGAAATTGTATCTCATAAAAAAATATCATTTAGGAATTTCTTTTCAATGAGTCGCTAAATCTTTTAATGGATGCTTGTTATCTCTATGATTTGAATAATCTTATATTTTAAGTCTATAAATGCAATGTAGATCTCTTTTACTCTTTGTGAAGTAGGCTAATTAGTTACCTTATTTAGAAGAGACCTTAATCAGAACTTCATAACTTTTTCTCTTCTTTTTCTTAGATTATTATATTTCTAAACTTCAACTGTACGCGACACTTCAGCTGAACTCAACCACACCTCAGTCACTACTAATTGGAGACTGCCATTTGTATCTTTTTCTGTCATTTCTTTAATATTCTCCCACCACCTCTTTTTATGTTTGTCTGTGATTTGGTATCTGCGTCCTAGTTGATGTATTAAGTTTGGCTTCATAAGTACACGCTTATCACATTTGTCCTTCTAGTCTTTAAACTTATTTTTAGTTTCGACTACCTTAATTAAACAAGTTTTAGGCCAACATGCATTTCACATTAAGAGGATTGGAATTTCAGAGGCTATTACTAATTTTGTAATTGCCATTTCCATTTTCCCAAGATGCTAAAATTTCTTTACATTTTCTGTCCTGTAAGGATCATGTTTGTAACACTGTCCTGTCGTGCTTACGCTTCTACTCTTATCAATTTTAGTTTTTTAGTGGTCAAATGACTCAAATCTTCATCATCAATTTAGGTTATTCTCTTCCTTTCTTTTTCTTAGTTCCCTTGTCATTCATCAATGCTGAAAGGCGTTATCCTTGAATTATTTTGTATAATAAAGGCCGTTTTATGTTCAATCTTTTGAGAAATGAAAATAGAATCTAAACATCTACTTTCATGCTTAGCCAACAAGTATTATGTGCTGTTGTTTTACTGTAAAATGTTATAAGGAAAATAATTTCAGCATTTTACTAGTTTTTGTTTCATTGTAAAATTTGGTTGAACTTCAAAATGTTTTCTATTAACTACAAAATCATTTTGATTAACCATTGCCCGTCAAGATTGTTTGCTCGGGTAAACAGAATAAGCTTATTATTCATTTCTATTTGTAGGCCAAAGTCTCCATTTTAGATCTAAAGAGTGACAATACATATCTACGCATATACACCATAACTATCCTTATATAAACTGTAGATCTTTTCAATGGAGATTGACCATGACCTCATCCATGCATACAATGGGCTACTTTCCTCAAACTGCACCATAAAGTATAATCTAATTGCTGTAAAAAAATTTGGTTTGTTGCACATGCATGCATTGGCCGCTTGCAATTTAGTCATTATAGTGCAGTTATGGACAGTGGTGATTGATTGGTAGAGCTTCATTTGTGGCGCTTCTTTGTATGCTATACGACAATTATTCAATTTACCATATACAGTTCTACATGTATTCACTTTATTGTTCTTTTTTTTTTTTCAAAACCCCATTACTTTTTACTTCACTAGATAATATTTCTGACTTTTAATATCTTTCTTTTCTATAGACTCATTGCGGAGGAAACCCGCAGTTTAATTTCTGCAAGTACATGATCCGTGCCCTTGAGAAGCTCATTTCAGGAAACTCATTGGAATAAGGTTAGTCACAATTATTAAAGACATTCCAAGTTTTTCATTACTGTACTGAATTAGCTCATGCAATATATGGTTTCATATATATAGTTTTATATAGCCTTAGGATTATCAATGTGTGCACCTGCCTTTTTTCCTCATTTTGTGGCATATTACTTGATGATTATCAATGTGTGCACCTGCCATAAAGGTTCTGCAAACACAAATCAGGCCGAAGCCTATAATTGTGGAAACTAGATAATTTACCTAGTTTATTACCTTTTTTTTGTGATGATTTCATAGTTAGGGGATGGGGGATTTTGAACCTAGACATCTCCATTGGAAACACTAAGAAATACCTAGACGTCGCAGGCTCTCGTTCGACCATTGGAAACACAAGCATGATGGTGGTGCACGTGTTTCGCATAGAGCTTCAGGTGCTCTTTCTCTCGGTGGAGGAAGGTAGGTCTACCTTTGGCATTATGGTAGGAATTTGGGCAAAATTTTAGAGGGTTACCAAAGGTGAGTGGAGTTGCCACCAATCATTGGGTTTTTCTAAGGTGTGATTGGTCACCTGTTTCTAGTTGATTTTATTACCGATCCTAGGTTAAGAAGAATGGCATTTTTCCTAATCTAATGTGAATGACAAGAAAATCTTGAATCTTAGGTCTGGAAGTTGGTTACATGTAGGGAAGGTGTTAAGCATCCCACAACGTCTATCCATGGACAGTCTTTTGTTTTGATAAAACCTTAATTTTTGAAAATTGGTAGTAAAAATATGATTTTGGCGTATATCATGCATAATGCAAGCACACAGAGTAGGAAAGTAAATGCCTACATCCCTAGAGCATAGTCCAAAATATAAGTGCAAGAAAATAAACAGGGGTTGTCATAATCTAGAGATGAGGACGAATGGTACAAAACCTCTAGGGGAGAAAGGGAGGAGGAAGAAAGGAGGTTTAAAAGAGTACATAACCAAAAGGAAAGGCTAAACTCTTAAACCTACTGACTTAGCCGCTTGACCCATATCCACATACTTGCGCTCACACCCTTTTTGCTTGTATTTGGGAGACCGTGCCCTAGCTCTGTGCCTCGCTCCATGGGTGTACATGCAAAGGCAAAGACGAAAAACCAATAGACAAGCGATGGAAGGAAAGGATGCAAAGAGTTTATGAAACGACATAAAGTAGATAAGCATAATAGGCATGGCAAGCAAGGAAAGGGTATGCATAGAGCGACCCGGCATCCGGAGACGTATCCCAAGTGGTTACATCCGAACGAGGCCTCATGGGCGTCAAGTGTAACCAAACAAGATCAAGCCCGCGGAGGGCGCCAAACATGGCAAAGCCTAAAATAAGAGAGGCTAACACAAGCATAAAGCATGGAAGCAAGTAAGCATAGACATGAAGGTAGGGTGATCCAAACCCTTTGATGTGGACCTCGGTGTATGGACGATGACAAAGACCATAGGGTCTAGATCGAGTCCGAACCATTAGGCAAAAAACACAAGAAAGAAAGATAAAGCGACGAAAGGGCTACAATAGCACATGGCATGACAAACATAGATTAGGTCTAGGCACACAAATATGGCATAGAGCGCACAAACATAAGGAAGATGGCATAAAGCACATATAAGCAAGGAAACAAGCATGTGAGCATGTGAATGTACATCTAAGCATGTAGGTCTAAGCACAGATGGGGTAAGAAGCATGGAAGCAAACATGTGAGCATGTAAACCTAGACTTGTCATTTCTCTGACTCAGATTTTTTCTAAGCTTAGTAATTTTGACTTTTTGTAATAAAATTGATACTGACTTTAGTATGATTCTTCTCTATCCCTAATGTTGCTCTATTTGTTGCAGAAATTTTATTAGCCAAATGGAGAAGGAAGTAGCTATTTTAGCTATTTTTGTTTTACCATTTCTATTGGCTTCGATACTTTACCCTGAGACCACTTTGGCAGAGACAGAAACTTTTCTTGTTGGTTGGACCAAAGAAAACAATGATAGTTGGTTCCCTAATGGAACGACCTTCTATGATGGTGATTCACTCGGTGAGTCTTATTATCTCTACTCATTGCTTGATTATACTTATATCCATATTCCAACTGTTAATGCAATCACACCAATCTAGAAACACATCAAATCAGTGTTGTTAAAAGTGCGCTTAAAGTGCACTTAAGCGCAAAGCGCAGAGCCCTTGGGGCTTTTTTCCTCTAAAGCGAAGCTCCCTCTCAAAAGCGCGCTTTAAGCGTGCTTTTTTGAGCTTTTTTATTAAGCGCAAAGCTCCTTTTTTTGAGCTTTTCGTATATTTTTTTTAAAAAAGTCCTGATTTGATTCTTAGCCATTAGATCTAAATATTTTTTATATAAGCCATTGATCTAATATATAAAAACTAATAGTATGGTGTGCTACCATACACCTAAGCCTATCTCTTCAGATATTTTTTAACTTTTAACCACAACCAATCAAAGTCTCAAACACACAAACAAACACATCAGATTCAGACACTCCCAACCCCACGCTCAAACAAACACAAACAAACAAATCAGACACTCCCAACCCCACTGCCAACCCCACTGCTCCCTCCCAATCACAGTGCTCTCTCGGTATCAAGCTCAAAGATTCAAAGGTACGTCTCTCTCTCTCTCTTTTATATTCTTCCTTTTTAAACCTTTCTTTTTTTTTACTCTTTTTGAAACCCAGACCTCAATCTTCTTCTCTTCCTCTTTCTCTCTTTTTTTTTCCCCTCATTCTGAAACCCACTACACAGTCACAACTCCTCTTTCTTCTTTTGTTTTTTTTTTTCTTTTCTTAAACCTGTTCCATTCTCTCTGTGTCCTCATTTTGAAACCCACGACCCAGTCACACAGCTTCTCTGTTTCTTCTTTTTTTTTCCTTAAACTTGTTCCATTTTTTTCCCTCATTAATGAAACCCGAAGCTCCTCTCTTTCTTAGTTGGGTCATTCATGAAAAAAAAAATGTATGAATGTATGAAATTATTTATATGTTAATTGTTTGGTAACTTACTTTAATATATGTCAACATAGCACTTAGACTCATATTGAATTTTTCTTAAATTTATTAAGTGATTAAATTATTAACTAATGTTAGTAATTAGTTATAGGGCATTAATGCATTATGGCTACTGGAGATTCAAATTCAAGAAAAGATATTGCATGGAAGTATGCGTATCTAGCTAATCAAAACAATAAAAATGATTTAACTTGCAATTTCTGTGGGAAAGTTGCAAAAGGAGGGGCTTATAGACTTAAGCAACACTTGGTTGGAGGTTATAGAGCTATTGTTGGCTGTCAAAAGTGCCCTGAACATGTGAAGGAAGAAGTTAATCAATATATGCTGAGAAAAAAAACAGAAAAAGAGCAAGTAAATTTGATGGCTGAATTTGATGATATGGCTTTTGATGAAGAGGAGGATGAGGTTGCTGAAGTTGATGGTCGTGGAAAACGAGTGCAAAATGTAGGTGGCAGTGGCACTAGTAAAAAGAAGCCAAGGCATGTAGGTCCTATGGATGCATTTGTCTCTCCTCCTAAATTAGCACAAATGGGAAAGAGTGGAAAGGGGGTTCAAACAACAATTAATGATGCTTACAAGAAAGAGTTAAGAGAAAAGGCTTGTGTTGATATAGCAAGGTTGATGTATGAAGCAGCAATTCCATTCAATGCTGTTAATTATGATAGTTTCAATGCTGCAATTCAATCCATTGGACGATATGGAATTGGTATGAAGTCCCCAAGTTACCATGAAGTGAGAGTTCCTTTATTGAAAAAGGAAGTGGTCCACACCAATAATATAATGAAGAGCCATAAAGAAGAATGGGCAAGAACTGGATGTTCTATTATGTCTGATGGATGGAAAGATAAAAGTCATAGATCTTTGATAAATTTTTTGGTAAATTGCTCTAAGGGAAGCATGTTTATCGAGTGTATTGATGCGTCTTTATATATGAAGACCGGAGAAAAGATGTTTCAACTACTTGATAACATGGTGGAGAAAATTGGAGAAGACAAAGTTGTACAAGTTATAACTGATAATGACTCAAGTTATGTGATGGCAAGTAAGAAGTTATATATAGAACTATATATCTTAATCTCATGAAATTAGAAAATAGTATTCATATTTTATTTTTATTTTTTTCTTAATTGTTACTAATTGTCATACTTATATTTTTACATTATTAGGACGATTATTGGAGGCAAAAAGACCTCATTTGTATTGGACCCCATGTGCTGCCCATTGTTTGGATTTGATGTTGGAAGACATTGCAAAGCTTCCTACAATCATGAGAACAATAAAAAGGGCAATTGAGCTTACTGGGTATATATATAATCGTACTGGTCTCATAAACATGATGAGACAGTTTACAGGGCAAAGGAACTTACTTAGGCCCGCTAAAACTCGATTTGCTACATCCTTTCTCACATTATCAAGTATACATAAGCAAAAGGAAAGCTTGAGAAAGATGTTTACTTTAGAGGATTGGACCCGTAGTAAGTGGGCAAAGGAGCTAACGAGAAAAAGGGTGGCTCAAACAATTCTAATGGCTACATTTTGGAACACTGTTGTCTATAGTCTTAAAGTGTCAGGTCCTATTGTTCGTGTGCTTCGATTGGTTGATGGAGAGAAAAGGCCTGCCATGGGATACATTTATGAGGCTATGGATCGAGCTAAAGAAGCAATTGAAAAATCTTTTAATGGAAGGGAAGAAAGATACAAAGAAATCTTTGAAATAATAGATCGAAGGTGGGATTGTCAACTCCACCGGCCTTTGCATGCGGCTGGCTATTTCTTGAATCCAGAATTTTTTTATGATAATCGCTCTGAAATTGAGCGAGATGAAGAGGTGATGGCTGGTCTATACAAATGCATACAAAGGTTGGTTCCAAACATTAATCAACAAGATAAGATTCTTGAAGAGTTGACATCATATAAGAGAGAAGAGGGTCTCTTTGGGTTGGAAATGGCTAAGAGGCAAAGAAAGAAAAAGGCACCAGGTATTTGCTTTGTTAGCTTTTGCCTTTTGTTAGTTGTTACTTGTTAGTTTGCCTATTTTATTAAATGGAAAAATTATTTAGTTCTTATAAAGTTTGAGTTAAGGGTTAAGACTTAAGAGTTAAGACCATTTTTTATTTTCCTTAACAGCTGATTGGTGGTCTGCTTATGGAGCTTCAACTCTAAGTTTACAGCAATTTGCTGTAAAAGTTCTTAGCCTAACTTGTAGTTCATCAGGGTGCGAGCGGAATTGGAGTATGTTTGAACATGTGAGTGACTAAAAAGTTAGGGACTTAATTGTGAAATTTATTTCATGATTTAATTATCATGATATCATCATCTATGCATATTAATATATGGCTATATGAATTGTGTAGGTGCATAGCAAGAAAAGAAATAGGTTAGCACAATCCCGGATGAATGATTTGGTATATATCAAGTACAATAGAGCCTTGAAGCGAAGATATAATTTGCGTGACACAATTGATCCAATCTCCTTGAAAGATGTAGATGATAGCAATGAGTGGTTGATTGGAAGAGTAGAAGAGGATGAAGTAGAAGAATTTGCTGAAGATGATCTTGTGTTTAATGATGATATTTTGACATGGGGCAATGTTACTAGAGCTTTTGGAGTTGAAGAAGAAAGATTCAACTTCAGATCAAGAATGGGACCATTAGGACAAGCTACAGGTTCAAGTTCTAGTTCACATCATGCTCCTCATGATGGAGATGAAGAGGATGAGGAAAATGATGAGGGCTACAAATCTTGTGATGAAAATGATGGTCCCTTGCTTGATGAGGATGATGATGATTATGTAGATTAGGATTTCATTGCATATTTGCATTGATTTTGTTAGGCAAAGATATTTTGTTAGGCAAAGATAACATTACTTAACATTCTAGTACTTTTTAGCCTTTGCCTTTTTGGTTCTATACTTCTATTTTGATTCAACCATGTTTTGTAATTATGACCATCAAATATCATGATTGCATATATTTTGTAAAGCACAATAGAATTATGTAAATGTCATATAAATTATATAAAATGTTTTATTGTAATTTATATGATTAATTGATCACTTGATTGTTGTATTGATCATTAATAATTTTTTTTTTAATTTATTAAATTTTTTTTTTTTAAATGTGCGCTTCACATCGATCAGGCGCGCTTGCGCTTTGCGCCTAGGCTCTAGGAGGCCTTTGCGCTTAAGTGCGCTCAGCGCTTTTAACAACACTGCATCAAATTAGATTAGTCACATAATTTCTGTACATAAACTAAATTGGTTTTGTCAGGAATACTCTAGTAAGAAAATTTTCTCCGTGTTTCTATGTTACAGAGTTTGTATTCAACCAAACGAATTACAATGTGGTGGTTGTAGACAAACCTGCTTATGAAACATGCCAAGCACCAGAAGCTGCTTTCGAATATAACAGTGGGGATGATACAATTCCTCTTAAGAAAGGGGAAAACTTTTTTATCTGTACTAAGCGTGAATGCTGTGAAAACAACATGAAAATGAAGATCGATGCAGTGGCAGGACAGAGACCAACAAAAAGGAAAGAGACTGGGTCCTGAGCAACCTTATATGTGCGATTGATAAACGGGTATGTCAGCAAATAATTTAAGGTAACAGCACATACCCGTTCAGTAAAGACAACACAGTAACAGCAATAAATGATATTCATAATCAACGGGATATACCTTAACAAAAACGAGTGATCAACAACACATTACTAAACGGGAATATATCTTTATCATATCTTCTTTCCTTCATGAGTGTTTTTAAGTTGAACATGGTCTTCGCTCATGATCCACCTGAAGAAAATCAATGAACATGAAGTTTTGTAAAATAGAAGGGACTATTTTTGGAACTATATTAAAGGATCAACGAGGTATATAAAGCAAGACAAACCAATACTGACATTATGATGCCTCTCAAAAAAACAAAAAAAAAAACTAACATTATGATGTATCTATTTAACATTATGATTACTGCTTTTCAAAGCATATTTATAGGCAAATTACAACTTATCCATTTGTGGTTTGGTCCGAATTTAAGTTATCTACCGGTGATTTGAAATTTGGCATTTTACACATTTGATCTATGCTTCGTTAGGCTTTCGTAACACACCTCTCAATTTTCTGCTTAAAAAACACATTTAAACATAAAAAAAAAATAAATAAATAACATAAACAAATTAAAAACTAGGGTTTAAATATCAGCACTTCAAACAGATACAAATTAAATATCAACACTTCTCTCAAAAAACGTTCTAATAGAAAACACTAAGCCTTTTGTGACAAACCCATCAAAATGAAGCATACTTCTGGTGTTAGCCTAAAAGAAAAACCAAAAAATATAAATAAAATTGAAAACATAGCACGAATCTTGGCTGGGTTTTTGAGAGAGAGAGAGAGAGAGAGAACTTGAACTTCAATGAAGACATGACAAGGCACTAGGGACAAGATGATACAATGAAGAAGTCAATATACTGTCTACACTTTTGGCTGATTTTGATTACGATTAGGATTCGGAAATAGTGATCTTGATTGCTGGGGGTGTGGAGTCCTTTCTAGAGGAGTATTTAATTTTAATGTCCACAACTCTTACCCATCTTCTCATCTTAGGATTTGGAAATTTGAGTACATTGGATAACAAGGGGTAACACCTTACCTCTACATTTCTCACATCACCTTCATAGATAATAATGAAGAAATCAATCAATATCTTGAGCCAAAATTGTAGACAAGATCCAACTTAATGTCGCAGAAGCTTGAAGAAAGCACTCAAAGCTCTCTTTGATGGATAGAAACTAAATTATTAGCTTCTGGTAGTAAATCTCAAATCTACAAAAGGTTTCCTTGAATTTATGAGGAAATAAATTGAAACCCACCAAAGAAAGAATTTGACAAAAGTTTATGTTTATTGATAATAGTCTAATTTGCATCTGACGACTACAAAACATATAAATACTGAGAAAAAGTTCTGAAACCCTAATTCGCATGAATTATTCGATTAGGTGTCAAAATACCAAAATTTACCAAAAATGAAAAAATTGAGTTAAATGTAGAATCATAAACTATTGACCTTAAGGGTCGTCCTAAAATAAGTGAGACTTTATTCCGACTTTTGAGCAAAAAATTACTAAGGAAACAAAAATTACTATAAACGGAAAAATTACAGTTTTTGGGGCCTAAATGAAGGAATTTGCTATTTTTAGGGGGTACCTTTTGGCAAAGTGATGACTATTGCTTTGAAGGTTATTCCACTTCAACCTATTAAGTGATTCTGACTCCAAGGCCCATGATTTCTACTAGTGCCTTGCGCGATGATTTCAGGCGCGCATGAGAGTCCGGAAAGGTCATGTCGATCTGTTTTACATCACAACCCATATGATATTTGGGTAAGATGATATAGTGTGAAAATTTTTCTTTAAACCCTAACCTTTTGATTTGTTTTATGTTATGTTTTTGTATTAAAATGTGTTTTTTAACTAAAGATGAAGAGGTGAGTAATTGAAATCTAACGGAGCATAGTTTCAAGTGGGTAAAATGCCAAATTTCAAATCATAAATAGATAACTTAAATTCAGGACAAACCACAAGTGGATAAGTTGTAATTAGCCCTTATATGTATTTAAAATATAGCATAATGTTGGTTTGTGATGTATTATGTGTCCTATTATAATCTTTGTACTTCTTTCTTATATGGTTGAATTAATATCTCATTTAATGATCCAATTTCTAGGCACTTCAACAATGAAATAACTATATTTTGGTTTGTGTTATAAATAAATTCTAATTTTAACCTTAAATGCTAATCTTTGTACTGGCTAACACGCGCCTTGCACGTGCAACCCAAACTAGTAAAAAATAAACACTTTGTTTATTTTGAAGTAAAATACATTCCGAAAAATGTTTTCTAATTTTCAGGTGTTTATTTGCAAATAAAATATAATCAAACTTGTAAAATATTTCCCATTAACCGTAAAATTCTTTATAAAATGTTGTAAAATGTTTTACTTTTGAAAAATCGATAAAACATTTTCCAAAAACACACAATAGCTTCCTCTCTCTCATCTAATGGCTAGGTCAATGGTCCAGTGGTAAAAAACATTGTTTTGACGGTCTAGTGTCTGGAGACTCTACTCCAGTGACCTATGTTGGTGGTTAGGTGGTCAAAGATGTCTTACCAGCAATTGGTGCTGGTAGTTTGACGGCCAGAAACGTTGCATTAGCAACCGGTGTCAGTGGTCCGATTACCAAATTCACCGCTTCGATAATAATCGTCAGAAATTTGGTCACCAAAACCACCACTCTAACTGTTGGTTCCGACAGTCCGATCACTAGACCTCTAGCACCATTGACTTCAATGGCAGAGCCATCAATTTTTATAGTTTGTTAAAAAATTTTACTTAGTCATACAAAACACCAAAAAATATTTCAATTTGAAAATATTTTATTTCAAAACAAACAGAATAAAAAAAAGAAGAAGAAAAGATGTGATTTCCATCTTTCCTCCATCTGGTTTGTAAGGGGTAGAGAGAGGCTTGTAAAATGGGGAGAGAAAAAGGCTTGTTAAAAATATATTAGAGCATTCTTATTAAGGATTCTAAAAATTTTAGCATTTAACACTTCAAAAACCTACTTTATTTATTATACCATACCACTTTAAGATATATCAAACATCAAAACTTCTATTTTTTTTACCATTTCATTTAAATAATATAAACTATTCATTAAAATAATAATAAAACAACTACACAAAAATCTAGCAACCGGCCAACCCCCTCCTCCACCACCGTTCCACTTGCCATAACCACCATTGTAGCAACCACAACCCACCACAACCACCACCACCACAAGTAACAGCACCACTGTGGCAACCACAAAACAATTCTGAAGGTGAAAAGCACTATAGATAGAACAAAAGCACTATATATTTTCCTTTCCTCCATTTTCTCGGCAAGTAAACAGAGATTCAAGGAAACTCTGAATGTGAAAGAGAACAAAAATTGAACGAACCCCATTATAATTGAACCCAAAAATCAATACATTAATATCTCAATTACCAATTTTGATTTTTCTTTCCCTCCATTTTTTGTGAAACCAAAACAAAGAGTAGTATTAACGAAAAAACAGAGTATGAAAGAAGAAACAATAGAACGAACCAGTGCCATTGGATCCAACAAGGAGGTAGCGATTATCGGAGTGAAGAGAGAGAGAAATCTTCGATTAAAGGAGTGGAACCTGACGGAGGATAACCCACGAACAATCAGACCCACGCTCCGACCCACGAACAATCAGACCCATGCTTCGATCCACCCTTCGATCCATGCTCACAACTGCTTTGATCCACTCTCCAAACCAAAAACCCACACTCTGACCCACGACTCCTTCAATCCACGTAGACCCACGAAGAGAGAACAAAGAACAGAGAACAAAGGGAGACCATCAAACCACAATGGACCATCAGACCACATCGGACCCATGACTATTAGACCACCATTGCCGAACTGGAACCATTGTAGGACCAGAACCATCGCCGGATCACATCCATTGGAAGAGAGAGAAGAAAGAGGAGAGAACTGAAAACAAAGAGAGAGTTGTGAGAATAAAAAACTATTTATTTATTTATATTTACAATTTAAGCTACAATAATACAAGCTCACTATAGCAGTATGCCAAAAATTTTACTATTTGAAAGTTTTGATGGAGTAGCTTTTTTGGTGTTTTGATGCTAAAATTTAGTACATATCCCTTTTAGCATCTTTAATGGGAATGATATTAGTCAAGTCATTTGACAGTATAAAAATCAAATATATCTGATCTTCACCACATCTCCGACCAATCTGGGCTGAAACCAACATGGTGGCCCACATAAATTGAATCACTGCATCTCCTCCTTTTTATTTTCTCTTGTTTCAACCAAGCAATGGAAATCAATTCTTTTCAAAGAATCCCATGCCCCACACTAATGATAATCTTTTGCCCTATCATATCGCAATTGGGGTTGGTTGGGATAAGCTGTCAACCACTAAAGTCTAATACATAAAATTAAACAATGGTAGTGGTCCCCCCAATTTATACCAATTCTTTATTAAATAGACCATATAATAAATATTTACTGTTAACATTTCCCCAAAAAAAAAAGTATTTGCTTTATTTTTTTTTATTTTTCTAATTCATTATTTCATTTTATTCTTCTCTTGTTTTTTCTTTTTGTCATTGCAGATTCTCCCTCTCACTTCCATTATTTCATTTTATTCTTCTCTTGTTTTTTCTTTTGTCATGGCAGGTCTCCCTCTCACTTTTTTTTGGGTCCTACCAGCTCTCATTTGTCACTAAACGTTTTTTACCCGCTGTTCTCGCTCTACGCTATCACAGAAACTCTCCTGTTCTCTGGTAAAGAATATCATTAAAAAACCGGAAATTAGATAAAAAGTAAGAAAAGCCGGAAACCACCGGGATAACCAGAAAACCGGAAACTGGTGCAGTTAAACCGGTTCTAGTAACTGAAAAAAAATAAAAAAAATAACTAAAACTAAAACTAAAACCAACCAAACTAGACAAACTTCTTATAGATCTTTACTAAAATGAGAGGGGAGAAAATCTCATCTGTTGGTAAAAGTAAATAAAAGAGATAATATGAGAAATCTATGCTTTAAGCAGTTTGACTGGAATTAGATGTTGAGGAAGAACTTGTTTAGAGAGAGAATGATGAGATGTCTCTTTGAGTCTGGACTGTGGAGGAAAGAAAACTAGGAAAATAAAAAGAATTTCAAATTTTGAATAGATCTGATGGTAATTCACATCGGAGGATGTTGAAAAAAAATAAATCTATTTTACATCTGTAAATATTATTTTATTTATTTTACTAACCCTTAACAATGCCCTCAACATTTCAATTTTAATTTTTACATAAAAACTCAATCAAATAATATAAGCTACATAATCAAATAATTTTACAAAATTTGTTTCTTTCTTTTCTCTTCCATTTATCTCTCTTTTTGTCTCTCCCTCTAATAACCATGTTCTAGGTCCGGTCCTTTTTCCGATTCTTTGACCAGTTCGATTTTTAAAACCATTCAGCCATAAATAGTATACCTAAGAAACCATGTTTGTTCCAATTTTAATAACCATGCAAGTAACAAAAAATTCTTAATGATTTATATCTGGCTCACTATTTATATCATTTTTTTTTTCTTTTTAAAGGTCATAAAAAAATTATAGATCTAAAATCTAAAACAAAATATGCAGAGCCAGAAACAGTAGCACAACAATAACAAAAATTCTCAATAGCAAAACTAAACAAAAAAAATTAAGTCCAACCAACAAATTTTCCCCAAATCAGATATTGGTTTATAAACTCAGTTTCCCCTGATCTCTCTTCTCTTCTCTCCTTCCCTAACAGTTTACTCCCAAAATATGAAATCTGAATATATGAAGAAAAAATATTTACCGGTTCAGATCGAGTGATTAGCCATATAACGTAGCTACACTGAACGCCACCTCCGCCCCTGCCACGTCAAACTTATCTCGGGTGTGGAAGTGTGGTTATGACGGATGCTACCGTAGCTTAGATCTTTTTTTTGGAAAGGAAAGGACTGTAGCTTAGTTCTTGTAACAAGAAATATTATTATATTCCTCAGATAATTGGCGTTGCTTTTACGTTTGGGTACTGTGTTTGTTTTCTTTTCTTTTTTCAAAAAGCCGAACTTTTGACTTTTCTCCCCGAATGATATACCGAATAATATACCGTGTATTGTTTATATATCTCACAAATTCCAACAACTTTTTCATTGAAAAAAACTCCACCGTACTATTTAAATTTAAAAATTATTTTAAACATACCAGACTACGGTAGCTTTAAGTCTTTTTTTGGGGTAAAGGAAAGGACTGTAGCTTAGATCGTCTAACAAGGAATATTATTATATTCCTTAGATAAGTGACGTTGCTTTTACGTTTGGGTATTACGTTTGCGTCCACGTCTGGAAGCAAAACACATTTCATCTTTTTTTTTTCTTTTTTTTAAGCGGAAATTTTTGACTTTTCTCTTTTAAATAGTAATATAGGTCCAACAAACTTTACTTTTTAGTAATTTTTTATTAAAAATGGGTTTCATAGTATTATTTATATATTTAAAAATTATTTTGCTACAATATTTTTCAGTTTTCAGCTATATCTAAAGAGATATTTGTAGTGGTAATTTTTTATTATTATCTTAATAAGTTGTTTATATATATATATATATATATTTAAATAGAACTTTTGATGTAGGTTGTATTGTAAAATAAAGTGTTAAAATTGATAAAGTGATTTTTTGAAATGTTAAATGCTAAAATTTTTGAAAGCTTTGATGGGAGTGCTTTTTTATCATTTTTATTTTTACTTTTTTAATTAATAATTAAGATTGAAAATTACTTTTGCAATTATCAATCCCAACCATTCATAGAAATCCAATAAAGGGTGTGTTTAGATATTATTTATTGTTGAAAATTAAAAATATTATAATAAAATAATTTTTAAATATGTGAATAATGCCGTTGAACATAATTTTATCTTAAAAGTTATTGAATTTCGTATTTGTGAGTCCTATAAATAACGTACAAGATAAAGAAACGCAACCACACTAAAAAACGCACAAAACACGCTATCCAAACGCACAAAACACGCTATTCAAACGTGCAGAACACGCTTTTCTTTTAATAACATATCATCACTTTTTACTTTTTTTTTGGAAAAAAAGAAGACTAAATGATGCCGAAAAAAAAAAAAAAAAAAAGACTAGATGATGATGTGACAAGTTATCATCACCTAGTCTTTTATTAAAACTCAAGTTATTCTTTTCATCTTTTAAATGTTTATCAGGGGACGGGCTCCTCTCTTGTTCTCTCTGTTTTAATATGGATGAATGCCACGTGGAAACAAAACAATCCAAAGGCCAAAAAATAAGCCATGAAATTCTCTCTCTTCTTTCTCCACTCTCCTATTACTTTCACCTATTCTTTCTCTCTCTCCTCTTTTTCCTCTTTCTCTAAACGGTCCAAACCTGAGTATCATAAGCATCAAAACAAAAGGGGACAAAAGAGTTTATCAAAAAAAAAAAAAAAGGGACAAAGGATGTGAGTTCTGTGCAACCCAAAGGGAAAAAAAAAAAAAAAAAAAAAGCCACAAAACAAATCCAATTTTTTATTTGATAACTTTTCATATAGAGCTGAGTTATCACCAAGATCAGAGCTTGCTGGCCGGAGAAAATCGGTGCTTGAGGAGACCAAAAAGGAGTTAAAGATCTCTATTCTCTCAAGGGAAGCCAAGAAAATACTGCTGTGTAATGTGGGTGTGAGATTACCATCCTTACCCTTATTCCCAACGTTCTATTGGGAGGAACCCAATCTGACCACTCTTGCCAAGAATGATAAAATCCCAAGCATAGCACTCACATCCTTTGTTCTTTTTATTTTGATGCCTTTGATAGTTTGATGCTCAGGTTTACTCTGTTTGAAAAGAGAGTTAAAGAGAAAAAAGAGGTGAAGTGATGGAGAGAGAGGCAAAACAACGGAGAGAATTCCGTGGCTTATTTTTGGCCTTTGGATTGTTTTGTTTCCATGTGGCATTCATCCATATTAAAACGGGAGAGAACTGGAGAGTAACAAACGAGAGAGAAGCCCGTCCTGTTTATCATCATGTTATCATCATCTAGTCTTTTATTAAAACTCAAGTTATTGTCTTTGATTTTTTTTTTTTTTTTGGTAGACGAAAAGAACAACGAAACTACGCAAACAAGGGCTCAGGCCTGGTTTGATACGCAAGTTTAAACACATGTTTTTAGTTTTTAAACAATATTACACTTATTTTTATACATTTTTTCACTCATATGTATTTCCAAAAAAATAGAAAACTGTTATTTAAACATACGTACCAAATGCCCTATCAGTAGCAAGGACGGAACTACCTTGGGGCTGAGGGGGACCATTGCCCCTCCCCCCGTAGCTTTTGAAAAAAAATTCCCTAGTATATATACTAGCATAAAAAATATACTTTTGGCTCTAAAATTAGTATACTTGGCCCCCCTCTCTCAAAAAATTTACAAGATGACCCATAAAACCAAAAAAAAAATTATCAAATCATCTCTTATCTGGTTGTCCCAAGAATATCAAGAAAAACATTTAGCTAAACATTTGGACAATTTACAAATCTGAACAATAAGGAAAATATACAAAACAATTCACATATTCAAATAATTTAAAAAAATATTTGGACATGGTCTAAGTAAAAAACAATTATAACAAAAAAATTATAAATCCTAGCAAAACAAATCACAAAAACCCAATAATCTTTACCCAATTTCTACCTCTCATTTGAGAGCTTTTTGTCCCTCTCAAATAACTCCACCTCATAGTCACAAAAACAACTCCTATGCTGCTAATCACCCCATCCACACACCAATTAGTGTCACCAATAACTTGGATCAGTTGGTGTCTTTAAATTAATCCATGAAAAAAAAAATTATTCTTTTTGAATGATAAAATTTTATTAATTTTTAATATTTTATTAACTTTGGGACACACTTGGCATGCATGCATAAATGTAATACACGTGTGAAACAATAACAATCTACTGTTTTGTGCCTTACCTAAATTGCCACTAGAGCATATGTGTGATTAGTTTTTTGGTTATAAACTTTGTGCCTTAACTAAATTAATGTAGTGATGGGAAAAATTTTATTATTTACCTAGTTGAAGACTCAAAATTACCATTCATTATCAAGTGATTGTTTAACAGATCTCTTTTTATTTTCTTTTTTTACTAATTTTTCAAAATGACAATTTTTTAAAGGAAAAGATCTCACATCTTTATGCTACCTCAACTTAACCAAGTAATTATAAATAAATAAAAATCCTTAACCAAGACACCAATAATTGTCTAACCCTTTTTTTCACTGAATATTAGTGCATGATATTGATTAACCATTATTTTAGTTGTTTTATTAAAGTAGTACTAGACATGGATTTGAACTTTTAACTATAGTTTTTGTATTTTCTTTTTTTTTAGAATCTTTTGCATAAAGCATTATGAAGTTATTAGGTATAGAATTATGTAAAAAGAATAAATAGATGTTTAAAAAAAATTTATAATGTGGATAGAATAAAGAATTTGTCTAACCTCAGTCAGACTTTGAAAATATCAACATGTGCCAATTGACTTATAGAATTCTTGATTATAAATATTTATTATTGATTTTTAAAAAAGAAAAAAATACAAAAAAGATTAAAAAATTAACATTAATAATGCATTGCTGTCAACTTCTAGTATTAATATTCAAACTTTTTAAAATTCTTAAACAAAGAATTTTGCCCCCCCCCCCAAGTTTGAATCCCGGTTTCGTCCCTGTTCAGTAGGGCAACGCCTACTTAAAATACAGCCCAGACAAGTCATGGTTAAGAGTAGAGAGTAATTCCATAGGAGGATAGTAAAAAATGCAAAAATCTACATTCTGTGTTGCACCCTTTCTTGCAAGAAAGTCAGCGCATCTATTAGACTCGTGGTAGCAATGGCTGAATCGAATTTGCGGGATTTGAGAAGCCAACTGTTTGCAATCATCCAGGAGGGGGGAAATGATGGGATTAGTCTGATTGACTTTTTGCAGAATATCTATAATGGCTTTTGCATCCATCTCAACTTCAATGGCTTGAAAGTTTTTGTCCACACAGATGGTTAGGCCATCCCTTAAAGCCCATAGCTCTGCTTCAAAGCTCGAAGTACACCAATATTTCTTGAAAAGCCTACCACCCAATTACCGGTCTCATCTCTTATCACACCTCCTCCACTAAGTAGTCCCAGGTTGCCTACAAAGGACCCATCCATGTTTAGCTTCCTCCAATCGCTCCTAGGCCTCTCCCATCTAATACACTTCATTGTAAAATTGTTGGTTTTCTTCCAATCTGCAGCACACCAATAAAAGTCACCAGCTTGACTGATTATATGAATTGCCAAATTTGGGTTGGGGTTACTATTTTGGAAAATTAAATTGTTCCTTTGTTTCCATATCATCCAAATGGCAAAAAGGAACACTATATTCCATGAAGGTTGGCTATGACAAATAGCTTGATCATTCATTGCATTAGAGGACAGCTAGGTATGTAGATCACTTATGAAAAAGTTCCTATCCGCCTCAGAGATGCTTAGTTGCTTCCAAAGCTCTTTGCTACTCCAACAATCTCGTAGCAATTGGACAATGGATTTCGGGTCTTCTCTACACTGAGGACAAATAGGATCAAAGTTGACCCCTCTTGTTACTAAGCAATCCTTTATGTAAACATTTCCAAACAAAGAACTAAACCCTTGGAAGGATTTTTATTTTCCATATCCAATGCCCCCTAAACTCATAATTGTCATTTCCTGTTGTTGTCAATTTATACGCACTCTTTAGATCAAAATTCCCATGGGAATTAGTTGCCCAAGACATTCTATCCACGCTCCTAGCAGCTAAAGCATAAGGAGTAGCCTGAATTTCCAGATTAATACTTGAGGGAAGATCAAAAGAAATTTTCGATCAATTCCAACCATTAGCTAATATCACTTCCTTCACTTTAAAGTCACCTTCATCCTTGGTCAAAGGACCTTGGACTAAGTTTCTAATTGGTCCTTGAAAGGACTAATTATCCATCCAAAACCTAAGATCGCTGTCTCTTCCAATGACCCATTTCATTCCAGCATTAAAAACATCTTGGCCTTTTCTCATTCCTTTCCACACTTGAGAACAAGGAAGTTTGTCGCTATTAACCGAGCTTATTCTCCTGTGAGTGCAGTATTTGTTCCTAAGAACTCTAGCCCACAAAGTTTCTTTTTCTGAATGGAACCTCCAATTGAGCTTAGCCAACAAGGAAGTGTTTCTCCCTTTTGCAGATTGTAATTCCAAACCACCCTCCTACTTGGTCCTTGTTACCTATTGCCAACCCGCCAAATGCATCTTTTTAGTGGCATCTGTTGAGCCCTATAAAAAATCCTTACTGACCTTGTCTATGCCATCCAACACTTTGAGAATAGTAGCCACTGCATGGTATAATTAAGAATAGTAGCCAATGAAGCCTAGATAAGAACTATTCTACCCGCCATAGACAAGAGATTTGCCTTCACCCCGCAAGTTTTTGCTTCATTCTATCCAAAATAAAATTAAAATCTTGTTTCGATTGCCCTTGATGCTTAATGGGAATTCCCAAATATTTCCTAATAGAAGAAGTCTATCCAAATCAACATTAGGCAAGAAGTACACCCTTGACTTGGACTCACTTACAGTCTGGCCAAATTTTTCATAAAAGGTATCAAGTACCTCATGGATGGCAATGCAGTTTCCTAGATTAGCTTTTGCAAAAAGCATCGAATCATCTACGAAGAAAAGATTGGAGAAACTCGAACCACTCTTGGAAGCTTTAATAGGATACCACAACTTCTCACTGCATTTCTCCTCAATAAGCTGACCCAAAAACTCCATACACAAGGTGAATATGTAAGGCAACAACGGGTCTCCTTGTTTGATACCTTTAGATGGTTGAATAGGCTCCAACATTCCCCCCATTGAACAAAATAGGATTGTGGAAATACAACTCATGATGATCTCCACCAGGTCCACAAGAAAATTGAAGCCTCTCCCTAATAAAGCCCTACTCCAGCTTGTCATAAGCTTTTTCGAGATCGATCTTAATAGCCATGAAACCCTCCTTACCTTTGGCCTTACTAATGGAGTGTACAAGTTCCAAAATGATAATCGCATTATCAATACCCTTATTACTTGAAACAAAAGCAATTTGCAGAGGGGAGATGAGCTTATCCAAAAAAGGTCTAATTCGAGCTACTATGATTTTCGTGATGGCTTTATAAACAATGTTACAAAGGCTGATAGGACGATAGTTTCCTATGGTTTCAGGGCCTTGAATCTTAGGAATAAGGGTAATAAGGGTTTTATTGAGATATTCTAGGATTTTCTTCTTGGAAAAAATTTCTTTAATTCCCTCAACCAAAGACTTCCTAACCACTGACCAGAATCGTTGATAAAAACCTACGTGAAGCTCATCTGGCCTGAGTGCTTTAAAAGGCTTCATCGACCAAAGAGCTGTCTTTATTTCCTCCTCTGTGATCTCAATGCTAAAGGATTCACATTCGTCCTTCAAGAGAGAGGCCTACCCTTGGAATAACGATGGTGGATTTATCTCTAATAAGGCTAGGGAAGAGTAGAACAGGCCCTTAAATCCCCCTCTGATATGCTCCATAATATCTCTCTCTTCATGAAGCCACTCCCCTACATTGTTCTTAATAGTTGAGATTCGGTTTCTGCTCCTTCTGACCAAAGTGGAAATATGATTTTCATCTTTTAATATTTTATCCTCTCTCACCTCAGAGCTAGTGGAATCAGAGTATATGCTTTTCTTCTCTCACAGTTAGTGGGACCCACCAGCTATGAGAGAAGAGGAGCATATCATTATGCAAAGCTCAAAAAACTCAATCTACGTTATAGTCTGGATGTAATTTATGGGATGGAAAAAAGGAGATTAAAAATTTATTAGGTATGTTTGGTTGGTCAAGTGGATTGGTGGAAAGAAAATTTGTAAGTATTTTTTCCTTGGGTTCCTCAAAAATCTTTTTCCCTGGAAAAAATTAGAGAGGAAAAGGCCAGTGAATAAAATGATGAAAAACCATGAACATCTATTTTAGTTTTTCTTCTTTGACATCTTCTCTTTTTATTGTTTCTTTTGATTTTTTCGTTTTATGTTATACCCACGACCCATCTAGTCATGACTTAAAAAACTGGTATGGTCAAATAACTGAACAATAGAGTGGTTACTAGTTTTTTGGTTCGACCGGAGGTTGAAGTAGTTCGACTAGAGGCTAGTATATATTAAGTTTATGACTAATAATATATCTTGTTATAATATAAGAGAATTCCCCATTTTCAACTGAACTTTTATGTGGTTCAAAAATAACATTATTAATGAAGAGTAACTTTATTTAGAAATAGGGGAAATTACATTTTACCACCCTAAACTATACCCTAGATTACACTTTGTACCATAAACTATTCAAATGCACAATTTGCACCATAAACTATAACACTTATTACACTTTGCATCCTGATGTTAGTTTTACTGTTATCTTAGACGGAAGTTTTATGCACATGACATGCACATGTATTTTGCTTAGGTGGAACAAAGTTAAAAGACAAAAATACTCCTCTTCACAATCAATTAAAACAAAAACTTCTTTCCAATTATTTTCCAGCTCTCTCTCACACTTACAGGTATAGCTGTACTGCCCTCTGTAACCTTATAGAATTTTTTCCAACTTTGTAATCTTATCTCAAGAACACTCTGGAGCTGTTACAGTGAATGTTAAAGAATTTGATTAGACCACGTATTATGTCCTCCTTTGAATTAGATAATACATGTTGAACGACCTGTTCAATTAGAGAAAATGAAAGTTGAGGATAGTTTCCAGAGAAAGTTGCTGTTAGTGTATGTTTTGATAAAATTTATCTTACCATTTGTGTTTCAATGAGCTTTAAATTCAGTTCATATTTACGCATGCCTTTGCTCTCAGTGAAATTGTTTACCAGGAGACTAACGCATGCTTAATAGAAACAAAAACAACAGGAAGAACAATTTATGTGTGAGAGATCTGGAAAAAAATATTTCTGATTTGGGGATTTAGGGTTAGAGGGTTTTGATTTGGGGAGATAGTTGTACTTGTACGTGTGAGAGGGGATTTTTTTTGGAGAGGGATTTTTTTGTCTTTTAACTTTGCTCCACTTAAGCAAAATACATGTGCGTGTCATGTGCATGAGAGTTCCATCTAAGATAATAGTAAAACTAACATCAAGATGCAAAGTGTAACAAGTATCATAGTTTAGAGTGCAAACTGTGCATTCGAATAGTTTAGGGCATTTGAATAGTTTAGGGTGCAATGTGTAATCTAAGGTATAGTTTAGGATGGTAAAATGTAATTTCTCCTTAGAAATATGATCATAAATGTCAAATAACAAATTTCATTTTAAATTCAAAAAGGAGAATTCTTAAAATTTAGGATTTTTTCCCTTTACATTCAAAATTATAGTTACTGCTTATCTCTAAAATTTATTATTGTTATTTGTTTGAAAAAAAAAATTATTAATTATAATAAATATAAATTATTAACATTTATCCAAAAAATAGAAAGAAGTTTTGAGCACGCACATGAGCGCATGCTCAAAGGCCAATATATATTAAGTTTATAACTAATAATATGTCTTGTAATAACATATAACAAATTTTTTATAAAAAAAAAATTAAGTGAGTTTTCATCTTTTATATTAAGAAAAAAAAATGTAACTCATCATATTAACATTACAATATAATCCTTAAAACAAAACAATCAGTGGCATAGATGGCCAACATTATAATGAAGTTGGACTCAACCATCCATCTTAAGAGCACTAGTATTGGGGTGTACACCCCCAGTTGCTATTTTAGCAACCAACAACCAAAAAATCACTAGCATTCGAGTATGGGTTTCTAAATATTTTTAGCACCAATGAATAGTTGGTTCTTATTTTTAGAACCTACTGTAGCTGAGGTTGTAAACAAAAAAACATTATTTTATTAAAATATCTCCTCATTCTCTCTTTTAGTGGTGCTCTACTCACTTTCATTTCTCATCTTTCTTTATCTCTCCCCTCTTTTTCTGTTTTGGTCTTTCTCTATTTCGTCTCTTTCAGATCGACACGGTGGGGGACGGCATGGGCTGGAGGAAGGCATCGATGACATGCCGATGTGTGGTTGTTTACAGAGGCCTCCTCTTCACTCACACCGATTATCTCTCTTCTCTCTTTCTTTCACTCTGATTCTCTCTCTTTCTCTCCCTCTGATTCTCTCTCTCAGATTGTGGGTTTGGATTTTGGTTTTGCTTTGATTTTTTGTTATGGGTATCGGTGCATCTGCAGGTTTATGGTGGTGGTGGTGGTGTGGGGTTGCTGTGGTGGTGGTGAGGATGGGTTCACTGTGGGTTTACGAAGGTGGCTACGGATTTGGGTGGCGATGGGTCAGAGTTTAGGTCTGTTTGAGTTGTGTGTGGGTCTGTGGGTGTTTTGGTGGTGGTAAGGATTTTCAGTGATGGCAGTTGGTTCGGTGGTTGGTGGTGACATACTTTTTTGTGGGTAATTTTGATGGTGACAGAATTGGTGTTTGTGGCTGAGTTTCGTGGAAGGTGCTGTCTATGCTTGCCGAAGAGAGACGAAAAAGTTGAGAGGAAAGAGAGATGGAAGAGAAGTCAGAGAACTTATGGTGTTTTCAGTTTTCAAAAAGTGGGTTTGATGGCATTTTGGTTATTATCTCATCTATGTGGGACCCGGTGGCAGTGTTTGGTTCAACTAACAGCACCTATAACCGAAAAAGGCAAGTGCTATTACAGGCTGTGGGCTGTGGGCTCCACCAAAAAGTGAAAAAATTGAAAACTGGAACGTGGGGCACTGTTTTGAGATATTGGAGCCAAACAATTTTTTTTTTTTTTAGTTTTAGGTTTTGAGTGAGATAGAGGGTCTATTTAGATACAATTTATTTTACTGAATTGAAAATTGAAAACTGAAAATATTGTAGCAAAATAATTTTTAAACGTGTGAATAGTATCATAAGACCCATTTTTAAATAAAAAGTGATGTTTGTGGGTCCGTAAACAGTTTACCAATACACTGTTTACAGTTGAAAAGTCAACAAAACCGGCTCTAAAAAAAAAAAAAAATCTGAAAATGCACAAAGTTGAAAACGTGAACGTGGATGTGCTATCCAAACTGCACCAGAGTTTTGAGAATTTAGTTATGTTTCTGAGTCACGTGTTTTGTGTTCAGAGTTTTGAGGTTTGAGATACTTCCAATCCAAATGCTCCCTAAATTTTTTATATTATTTATTGGTACAGTTTATATTATTTTGATGAATTCTATGTAAAAATATAAATTAAGATGTCGAGTTATAAAATAAGATGATAAAATAAATAAAGTAAATTTTGAGGTTGTAAAATAGAATTTTTTTGCATTTTTGAATGCTAATGCTCTAAGGGTCTGTTTGGTGGGAGGATGGAAAAGTAAGAGGATAAAATATGAAGGGAGAATGGAAAAGTGGGAGGATAGAAAAGTTTTTAGTTTTCTTCATTTGTGTTTGGTTGATAGGGTGGAAAAGTGGAGGGATTGAAAACTTTTTAGCTTGGTTGAAAATAAAGTTTGTGTAAATTTACCGTCATGTCCCTCTTAAATAAAACAAAAAGTAGTATGTTATACTTTTTAAAAAAATTGTGTACAAATGAAAGTAGACATTTCAAAAAATAGTATAAGAGCAACCATATCAATTCGTGTATTATACAGACCTATTTTACCGGTTCAGATCGAGTGATTAGCCATATAACGTAGCTACACTGAACGCCACCTCCGCCCCTGCCGCGTCAAACTTATCTCGGGTGTGGAAGTGTGGTTATGACGGATGGTACCGTAGCTTAGAGCATTCACATCAGCTCTTGCATAACTGTGTATAAATGTGTAAAATACACATTTTGACCATTTTTACACATTTTGAAACAAAAAACACACTACATCAGTCCAGCTAAAATCATGCATAATCATCTAAAATTTTCAACAAGTTACAGTACCTGTGTAAATTTACACGGGCACTGTAGCATGTGTATTTAGTTTTTTATTAATTTCCGTTCGCACCAATTTTTCTCTCTCTTCTCCGTGCACAACGACCTCAATGGAAAAACAAACAAACCCAAACGGAAAAAAAAAAAAAAAAGAGACAGATCGATGCAAAAAAAAAAAAAAAAACCCAAACGGAAAAACAAAAAAGAGACAGATCGGTGCTTAAACCAACATAGGGATATACTTGCTAAAAAAAAAAAAAAAACCCAAACGGAAAAACAAACAAACCCAAACGGAAAAACAAAAAAGAGACAGATCAGTGCTTATCGGAACGATCGGAGCTCATGGGTCTCGCTTGATCGGAGTTCGTGGGTATGGGTCTTGCCTGATCGGAGCTAGGAAGATACAATAATTGATCGGTGCTTGTGGATCGGAGCTAGGGAGATCTCGGTCAAATATGATCTAGTCGGATCTGATCGGTGCTTGGGGATCGGAGCTAGGGAGATCGGTGCATGCCTGATCGGAGCTGTGGATCGGAGCTAGGGAGATCGGTATAGAGATGATCGGAGCTAGGGAGTTGTGGATCGGAGCTGTGGATCGGTATAGACCGAGAGGGAGAGTTGATTCAAAGAGAGAGAGAGAGCTTTAACAGAAAAAATGAGAAAGAAAAATGGTTCACAGAGAGAGAGAGAGAGCGAGAGAGAGCTTTAACAGAAAAAATGAGAGAAAAATGGGTTGGGTTCAGAGAGAGAGAGAGAGCTTTATCAGATAAAAATGAGAAAGAAAACGGGTTTGGTACAAGGAGAGAGAGAGAGAGAGAGAGAGAGAGAGAGAGAGAGAGAGAGAGAGAGAGAGAGAGAGAGAGCTTTATCAGGTAAATGAGAGAACGCGCGCGGGTTTGAGGAAATAATAAAAAAATTGAGAATATCAATTATTTTAATAAAAGAGGTGTTAAAATAGATGAACTGATGTGGGTATTTTGTAAAAGTGAATGTGTAAAATAGAAAAAGTAGGTTTTTAGTGTAAAAATGGATGTGTAAAATGCATGAACTGATGTGGTTACTTTTAGATTTTTTTTTGGAAAGGAAAGGACTGTAGCTTAGTTCTTGTAACAAGAAATATTATTATATTCCTCAGATAATTGGCGTTGCTTTTACGTTTGGGTACTGTGTTTGCGTCCACGTCACGCGTTTCATCTTTTCTTTTCTTTTTTCAAGCCGAACTTTTGACTTTTCTCCCCGAATGATATACCGAATAATATACCATGTATTGTTTATATGGCTGTGTTTGTTTCATGTAAGTGATTTTCCGGAAAATACTTATTTTCCGGAAATACTATTTTCCAGAAAGGAAAATATTTTTAAGTGTTTGGTTGCATTTCAGAAAATGTTGTGAAAAATATTTTCTGGTGTTTGGTTGTATGGTTGAAAATGCTATTTTCCTACAAATTTTTCACACGGTAATTCAACTCACGGCAGCAAACTCCGGCAATCAAAAGCCACAACCACCAAAACACCACCACCACATAACCACAACAACACCAAAAATCAAAATCACACAAAACACCAAAACACAAATAAAACCCAGAAAAAAAAAATCATATTCCGGTCAAATTGAGAGAAGAAGGAAGAGAGGGAGGACGATCGGTTTTGGGGTCGAGGACGATCGGTTTTAGGGTGCGACCATCGCGATTGGGGACGACGAATCGGTGCTGCGACTGCAGCGATCGGGGACGACGAATCTGGGTTCGCGATCGGGGACGACGAAGGGTGCTTTCGAACGGCGATCGACGCGAAGGCGAAGTCGAACGGCTCTGGGCTCTGGGTTCGTTCGCTTTCTGGGTCTGGATTGTTTTCTCTCTCTCTCTCGCTGCGTTTGTGCGCCTCTTGTGTTTTGTTGTGTTTTGGCTGAGTGTGTTTCTCTCTTTTGCGCGTGCTACGGAAATGGTTTGAAGGTAAAACAAGTATGTAAAATGATTTTCGGGTCAACAAGTGTAAATTTTGGTCAAACGGAAATGATTTTCCGAAAAATCTATTTTCTGTCGCTGCCAAACGCGTGAGTTTTACGAAAAATCATTTCCGAAAATGATTTTCAGTCGATTCAAACACAGCCTATATCTCACAAATTCCAACAACTTTTTCATTGAAAAAAAATTCCACCGTACTATTTAAATTTAAAAATTATTTTAAACATACCAGACTACGGTAGCTTTAAGTCTTTTTTTTTGGGTAAAGGAAAGGACTGTAGCTTAGATCGTCTAACAAGGAATATTATTATATTCCTTAGATAAGTGATGTTGCTTTTACGTTTGGGTATTACGTTTGCGTCCACGTCTGGAAGCAAACCACATTTCACCTTTTTTTTTTTTTTTTTTTAAGCGGAAATTTTTGACTTTTCTCTTTTGAATAGTATATTATATAATGTTTATGGATCCAACAAACTTTACTTTTTAGTAATTTTTTATTAAAAATGGGTCTCATAGTATTAGTTACATATTTAAAAATTATTTTGCTACAATATTTTTCAGTTTTCAGTTATATTCAAAGAGATATTTGTAGTGGTAATTTTTTATTATTATTTTAATAAGTTGTTTATATATATATATATTTAAATAGAACTTTTGATGTAAGTTGTATTGTAAAATAAGGTGTTAAAATTGATAAAGTGATTTTTTGAAATGTTAAATGCTAAAATTTTTGAAAGCTTTGATGGGAGTGCTTTTTTATAATTTTTATTTTTACTTTTTTAATTAATAATTAAGATTGAAAATTACTTTTGCAATTATCAATCCCAACCATTCATAGAAATCCAATAAAGGGTGTGTTTAGATATTATTTATTGTTGAAAATTAAAAATATTATAATAAAATAATTTTTAAATATGTGAATAATACCGTTGAACAGAATTTTATTTTAAAAGTTATTGAATTTCGTATTTGTGAGTCCTATAAATAACGTACAAGATAAAGAAACGCAACCACACTAAGGGTGTGTTTGGATAGAACTTATTTTGCTGAAACTGAAAACTGAAAACTGAAAACACTGTAGCAAAATAATTTTTAAATGTGTGAATAGTACCGTGGGACCCATTTTTAATGAAAAAGTTGATAAAAAGTGTAATTTGTGGGTTCGTGAACAGTGCATATGTGCACTGTTCACTGCAGAAAGTCAACAATTGCGGTTACTGTTCATTGAACAGTAACCGCAATACTCCAAATGAAAACGCGTGAAAAAAAAAAAACAGAAACGCAACGCAACGCAACTTAAGTCCAACCCAAACACACACTAAGGGTCCGTTTGGATACAGCTGAAAACTGAAAAACACTGTAGCGAAATAATTTTTAAATGTGTGAATAGTATCGTGAGACCCATTTTTAATGAAAAAATTGCTGAAAAGTGAAATTTGTGGGTCCGTGAACAGTACACGATGTGCTGTGATTGGTCCAAAAAAATTTGAAAAGTCAAAGTTTGCGGCTACTGTTCATTAAACAGTGCATGAACAATAGCCGCAACACCCAAAACGCTCCAAAACGCGTGAAAAAAAAAAAAAAAAAGCAGACAAAACGCAAACACAGTTTTTTTCAGCCGAATCCAAACGCTCTCTAAAAAACGCACAAAACACGCTATCCAAACGCGCAGAACACGCTTTTCTTTTAATAACATATCATCACTTTTTACTTTTTTTTTTTGGAAAAAAAGAAGACTAAATGATGCGGAAAAAAAAAAAAAAAAAAAAGACTAGATGATGATGTGACCAGTTATCATCATCTAGTCTTTTATTAAAACTCAAGTTATTCTTTTCATCTTTTAAATGTTTATCAGGGAGGGGCTCCTCTCTTGTTCTCTCTGTTTTAATATGGATGAATGCCACGTGGAAACAAAATAATCCAAAAGGCCAAAAAATAAGCCATGAAATTCTCTCTCTTCTTTCTCCACTCTCCTATTACTTTCACCTATTCTTTCTCTCTCTCCTCTTTTTCCTCTTTCTCTAAACGGTCCAAACCTGAGTATCATAAGCATCAAAACAAAAGGGGACAAAAGAGTTTTATCAAAAAAAAAAAAAAAGGGACAAAGGATGTGAGTTCTGTGCAACCCAAAGGAAAAAAAAAAAAAAAAAAAGCCACAAAACAAATCCAATTTTTTATTTGATAACTTTTCATATAGAGCTGAGTTGGCACCAAGATCAGAGCTTGCTGGCCAGAGAAAATCGGTGCTTGAGGAGACCAAAAAGGAGTTAAAGATCTCTATTCTCTCAGGGGAAGCCAAGAAAATACTGTTGTTAGAGCACCCACACTAGATGTGGGATATGTGCCAAATGCTAAATATTTGGCACATATCCCACACCAAACCCAATTTTAGCCCATTTAGTAGATGTGGTAAATTTTTTTTTTTTTTGCAACATTGAACAGTACCGTGGCAAATTTGCCACGGTACGGAAGAGATGTGGTATATTGTTTTTTGTTTGTTTATTGTGTTGATGTGTAGTAAATATTATTTTAATGTGTAGTAAATATTATTTTAATGTATAAAATTGAATTATAAAACATCTGATAAATGAGATGTTGTAAAATGATGTGGTAAAATAATAAAGTAGGCATTTGATGTGGTAAAATGGCATAATTTTTAGAACATCTGCTACGGATGCTCTAAGGTGGGTGTGAGATTACCATCCTTACCCTTATTCCCAACGTTCTATTGGGAGGAACCCAATTTGACCACTCTTGCCAAGAATGATAAAATCCCAAGCATAGCACTCACATCCTTTGTTCTTTTTATTTTGATGCCTTTGATAGTTTGATGCTCAGGTTTACTCCGTTTGAAAAGAGAGATAAAGAGAAAAAAGAGGTGAAGTGATGGAGAGAGAGGCGAAACAACGGAGAGAATTCAGTGGCTTATTTTTTGGCCTTTGGATTGTTTTGTTTCCACGTGGCATTCATCCATATTAAAACGGGAGAGAATTGGAGAGTAACAAACGGGAGAGGAGCCCGTCCTGTTTATCATCATGTTATCATCATCTAGTCTTTTATTAAAACTCAAGTTATTCTCTTTGATTTTTTTTTTTTTTTTTTTTTTTGGGTAGAGGAAAAGAACAACGAAACTACACAAGCAAGGGCTCAGGCCTGGTTTGATTCGCAAGTTTAAACACATGTTTTTAGTTTTTAGTTTTCAAACAATATTACACTTATTTTTATACATTTTTTCACTCACATGTATTTCCAAAAAAATAGAAAACTGTTATTTAAACATACGTACCAAACGCCCTATCAGTAGCAAGGACGGAGCTACCTTGGGGCTGAGAGGGGCCACCGCCCCTCCCCCCCTAGCTTTTGAAAAAAAATTCCCTAGTATATATACTAGCATAAAAAATATACTTTTGGCTCTAAAATTAGTATACTTGGCCCCCCTCTCTCAAAAAATTTACAAGATGACCCATAAAACCAAAAAAAAAAAAAAAAAAATTTATCAAATCATCCCTTGTCTGGTTGTCCCAAGAATATCAAGAAAAACATTTAGCTAAACATTTGGACAATTTACAAATCTGAACAATAAGGAAAATATACAAAACAATTCACATATTCAAATAATTAAAAAAAATATTTGGACATGGTCTAGGTAAAAACAATTATAACAAAAAAATTATAAATCCTAGCAAAACAAATCACAAAAACCCAATAATCTTTACCCAATTTCTACCTCTCATTTGAGAGCTCTTTGTCTCTCTCAAATAACTCCACTTCATAGTCACAAAAACAACTCCTATGCTGCTAATCACCCCATCCACACACCAATTAGTGTCACCAGCAACTTGGATCAGTTGGTGTCTTTAAATTAATCCATGAAAAAAAAATTATTTTTTTTTGAATGATAGAATTTTATTAATTTTTAATGTTTTATTAACTTTGGGACACACTTGGCATGCATGCATAAATGTAATACACGTGTGAAACAATAACAATCTACTGTTTTGTGCCTTACCTAAATTGCCACTAGAGCATATGTGTGATTAGTTTATTGGTTATAAACTTTGTGCCTTAACTAAATTAATGTAGTGATGGGAAAAATTTTATTATTTACCTAGTTGAAGACTCAAAATTACCATTCATTATCAAGTGATTGTTTAACAGATCTCTTTTTCTTTTCTTTTTTTACTAATTTTTCAAAATGGCAATTTTTTAAAGGAAAAGATCTCAGATCTTTATGCTACCTCAACTTAACCAAGTAATTATAAATAAATAAAAATCCTTAACCAAGACACCAATAATTGTCTAACCCTTTTTTTCACTGAATATTAGTGCATGATATTGATTAACCATTATTTTAGTTGTTTTTATTAAAGTAGTACTAGACATGGATTTGAACTTTTAAGTATAGTTTTTGTATTTTATTTTTTTTAGAATCTTTTACATATAGCATTATGAAGTTATTAGGTATAGAATTATGTAAAAAGAATAAATAGATGTTTAAAAAAAATTTATAATGTGGATAGAATAAAGAATTTGTCTAACCTTAATCAGACTTTGAAAATATCAAGATGTGCCAATTGACTTATAGAACTCTTGATTATAAATATTTATTATTGATTTTTAAAAAAGAAAAAAATACAAAAAAGATTAAAAAATTAATGTTAATAATGCATTGCTGTCAACTTCTAGTATTAATATTCCAACTTTTTAAAATTCTTAAACAAAGAATTTTGGCCCCCCCCCCCCCAAGTTTGAATCCCGGTTTTGTCCCTGCTCAGTAGGGCAGCGCCTACTTAAATATAACCCAGACAATTCATGGTTGAGAGTAGAGAGTAATTCCATAGGAGGATAGTCAAAAATGCAAAAATCTACATTCTGTGTTGCACCCTTTCTTGCAAGAAAGTTAGCACATCTATTAGACTCACAGTAGCCATGGCTAAATTGAATTCGCGGGATTTGAGAAGCCAGCTGTTTGCAATCATCCAGGAGGGGGGAGATGATGGGATTAGTCTGATTGACTTTTTGCAGAATATCTATAATGGCTTTTGCATCCATCTCAACTTCAATGGCTTGAAAGTTTTTGTCCACACAGATGGTTAGGCCATCCCTTAAAGCCCATAACTCTGCTTCAAAGCTCGAAGTACACCGATATTTCTTGAAAAGCCTACCACCCAATTACCGGTCTCATCTCTTATCACACCTCCTCCACTAAGTAGTCCCAGGTTGCCTACAAAGGACCCATCCATGTTTAGCTTCCTCCAATCGCTCCTAGGCCTCTCCCATCTAATACATTCATTGTAAAATTGTTGGTTTTCTTCTAATCCGCAGCACACCAATAAAAGTCACCAGCTTGACTGATTATATGAATTGCCAAATTTGGGTTGGGGTTACTATTTTGGAAAATTAATTTGTTCCTTTGTTTCAATATCATCCAAATGGCAAAAAGGAACACTATATTCCATGAAGGTTGGCTATGACAAATAGCTTGATCATTCATTGCATTAGAGGACAGCTAGGTATGTAGATCACTTATGAAAAAGTTCCTATCTGCCTCAGAGATGCTTAGTTGCTTCCAAAGCTCTTTGCTACTCCAACAATCTCGTAGCAATTGGACAATGGATTTTGGGTCTTCTCTACACTGAGGACAAATAGGATTAAAGTTGACCCCTCTTGTTACTAAGCAATCCTTTATGTAAACATTTCCAAACAAAGAACTAAATCCTTGGAAGGATTTTTATTTTCCATATCCAATGCCCCCTAAACTCATAATTGTCATTTCTTGTTGTTGTCAATTAATACGCACTCTTTAGATCAAAATTCCCATGGGAATTAGTTGCCCAAGACATTCTATCCTCGCTCCTAGCAGCTAAAGCATAAGGAGTAGCCTGAATTTTTAGATTAATACTTGAGGGAAGATCAAAAGAAATTTTCGATCAATTCCAGCCATTAGCTGATATCACTTCCTTCACTTTCAAGTCACCTTCATCCTTGGTCAAAGGACCTTGGACTAAGTTTCTAATTGGTCCTTGAAAGGACCAATTATCCATCCAAAACCTAAGATTGCTATCTCTTCCAATGACCCATTTCGTTCCAGCATTAAAAACATCTTGGCCTTCTCTCATTCCTTTCCACACTTGAGAACAAGGTAGTTTGTCGTTATTAACTGAGCTTATTCTCCTGTGAGTGCAGTATTTGTTCCTAAGAACTCTAGCCCACAAAGTTTCTCTTTCTGAATGGAACCTCCAATTGAGCTTAGCCAACAAGGAAGTGTTTCTCCCTTTTGAAGATTGTAATTCCAAACCACCCTCCTACTTGGTCCTTGTTACCTTTTGCCAACTCGCCCAATGCATCTTTTTAGTGGCATCTGTTGAGCCCTATAAAAAATCCTTACTAATCTTGTCTATGCCATCCAACACTTTGAGAATATTAGCCACTGCATGGTATAATTAAGAATAGTAGCCAATGAAGCCTAGATAAGAATTGTTCTGCCCGCCATAAACAAGAGATTTGCCTTCACCCCGAGAGTTTTTGCTTCATTCTATCCAAAATAAAATTAAAATCTTGATTCGACTGCCCTTGATGCTTAATGGGAATTCTCAAATATTTCCCAATAGAAGAAGTCGATCTGAACTTGAACACAACACATGTACTCCCTGCTCTCCAAATCAACATTAGGCAAGAAGTACACCCTTGACTTGGACTCACTTACAGTCTGGCCAGATTTTTCATAGAAGGTATCAAGTACCTCATGGATGGCAATGCAATTTCCTAGATTAGCTTTTGCAAAAAGCATCGAGTCGTCTGCGAAGAAAAGATTGGAGAAACTCGAACCACTCTTGGAAGCTTTAACAGGATACCACAACTTCTCACTGCATTTCTCCTCAATAAACTGACCCAGAAATTCCATACACAAGATGAATATGTAAGGCGACAACGGGTCTCCTTGTTTGATACCTTTAGATGGTTGAATAGGCTCCAACATTCCCCCCATTGAACAAAATAGGATTGTGGAAATACAACTCATGATGATCTCCACCAGGTCCACAAGAAAATTGAAACTAAGAAGCCTCTCCCTAATAAAGCCCTACTCCAGCTTGTCATAAGGTTTTTCGAGATCGATCTTAATAGCCATGAAACCCTCCTTACCTTTGGCCTTACTAATGGAGTGTACAAGTTCCAAAATGATAATCGCATTATCAATACCCTTATTACCTGAAACTAAAGCAATTTGCAGAGGGGAGATGAGCTTATCCAAAAAAGGTCTAATTCGAGCTACTATGATTTTCGTGATGGCTTTATAAACAGTGTTACAAAGGCTGATAGGACGATAGTTTCCTATGGTTGTAGGGCCTTGAATCTTAGGAATAAGGGTAATAAGGGTTTTATTGAGATATTCTGGGATTTTCTTCTTGGAAAAAATTTCTTTAATTCCCTCAACCAAAGACTTCCTAACCAATGACCAGAATCGTTGATAAAAACCTTCATGAAGCTCATCTGGCCCGAGCGCTTTAAAAGGCTTGATCGACCAAAGAGCTGTCTTTATTTCCTCCTTTGTGATCTCAATGCTAAAGGATTCACATTCGTCCTTCAAGAGAGAGGCCTGCCCTTGGAATAAGGATGGTGGATTTCTCTCCAATAAGGCTAGGGAAGAGTAGAACAGGCCCTTAAATCCCCCTCTGATATGCTCCATAATATCTCTCTCTTCATGAAGCCACTCTCCTACATTGTTCTTAATAGCCGAGATTCGGTTTCTGCTCCTTTTGACCAAAGTGGAAATATGATTTTCATCTTTTAATATTTTATCCTCTCTCACCTCATAGCTGGTGGAATCAGAGTATATGCTTTTCTTCTCTCACAATTAGTGGGACCCACCAGCTATGAGAGAAGAGGAGCATATCATTATGCAAAGCTCAAAAAACTCAATCTACGTTATAGTCTAGATGCAATTTATGGGATGGAAAAAAAGAGATTAAAAATTTATTAGGTATGTTTGGTTGGTCAAGTGGATTGGTGGAAAGAAAATTTGTAAGTATTTTTTCCTTGGGTTCCTCAAAAATCTTTTTCCATGGAAAAAATTAGAGAGGAAAAGGCTAGTGAATAAAATGATGAAAAACTATGAACATCTATTTTAGTTTTTCTTCTTTGACATCTTCTCTTTTTTATTTTTTCTTTTGATTTTTTCGTTTTATGTTTTACCCACGACCCATCTAGTCATGACTTAAAAAACTGGTATGGTCAAATAACTGAACAATAGAGTGGTTACTAGTTTTTTGGTTCGACCGTAGGTTGAAGTAGTTCGACCAGAGGCTAGTATATATTAAGTTTATGACTAATAATATATCTTGTTATAATATAAGAGAATTCCCCCTTTTCAACTGAACTTTTATGTGGTTCAAAAATAACATTATTAATGAAGAGTAACTTCATTTAGAAATAGGAGAAATTACATTTTACCACCCTAAACTATACCCTAGATTACACTTTGCACCATAAACTATTCAAATGCACAATTTGCACCCTAAACTATAATACTTATTACACTTTGCATCTCCATGTTAGTTCTACTGTTATCTTAGACGGAACTTTTATGCACATGACATGCACATGTATTTTGCTTAGGTGGAACAAAGTTAAAAGACAAAAATACTCCTCTTCACAATCAATTAAAACAAAAACTTCTTTCCAATTATTTTTCCAGCTCTCTCTCACACTTGCAGGTATAGCCGTACTGCCCTCTGTAACCTTAAAGAATTTTTTCCAACTTTGTAGTCTTATCTCAAGAACACTCTGGAGCTGTTACAGTGAATGTTAAAGAATTTGATTAGACCACGTATTATGTCCTCCTTTGAATTAGATAATACATGTTGAACGGCATGTTCAATTAGAGAAAATGAAAGTTGAGGATAGTTTCCAGAGAAAGTTGCTGTTAGTGTATGTTTTGATAAAATTTATCTTACCATTTGTGTTTCAATGAGCTTTAAATTCAGTTCATATTTATGCATGCCTTTGCTCTCAGTGAAATTGTTTACCAGGAGACTAACGCATGCTTAAATAGAAACAAAAACAACAGGAAGAACAATTTACGTGTCAGAGATCTGGAAAAAAATATTTCTGATTTGGGGATTTAGGGTTAGAGGGTTTTGATTTGGGGAGATAGTTGTACTTGTACGTGTGAGAGGGGTTTTTTTTGAAGAGGGATTTTTTTGTCTTTTAACTTTGTTCCACTTAAACAAAATATATGTGCGTGTCATATGCATGAGAGTTCCATCTAAGATAATAGTAAACTAACATCAAGGTGCAAAGTGTAACAAGTATCATAGTTTAGGGTGCAAACTGTGCATTCGAATAGTTTAGGGTGCAATGTGTAATCTAAGGTATAGTTTAGGATGGTAAAGTGTAATTTCTCCTTAGAAATATGATCATAAATGTCAAATAACAAATTTCATTTTAAATTCAAAAAGGAGAATTCCTAAAATTTAGGATTTTTTCCCTTTACGTTCAAAATTACAATTACTTTTTATCTCTAAAATTTATCATTGTTATTTGTTTGAAAAAAAAAATCTTAATTATAATAAATATAAATTATTAACATTTATCCAAAAAATAGAAAGAAGTTTTGAGCACGCACATGAGCGCATGCTCAGAAGCCAGTATATATTAAGTTTATAATTAATAATATGTCTTGTTATAACATATAACAAATTTTTTATAAAAAAAAATTAAGTGAGTTTTCATTTTTTATATTAAGAAAAAAAATGTAACTAATCATATTAACATTACAATATAATCCTTAAAACAAAACAATCAGTGGCATAGATGGCCAACATTATAATGAAGTTGGACTCAACTACCCATCTTCTTAAGAGCACTAGCATTGGGGTGTACACCCCCCAGTTGCTATTTTAGCAACCAACAACCAAAAAATCACTAGCATCCGAGTATGGGTTTCTAAATATTTTTAGCACCAATGAATAGTTGGTTCTTATTTTTAGAACCTACTGTAGCTGAGGTTGTAAACAAAAAAACATTATTTTATTAAAATATCTCCTCATTCTCTCTTTTAGTGGTGCTCTACTCACTTTCATTTTTCATCTTTCTTTGTCTCTCCCCTCTTTTTCTGTTTTGGTCTTTCTCTATTTCGTCTCTTTCAGATCGACACGGTGGGGGACGGCATGGGCTGGAGGACGGCATCGACGACATGCCGATGTGTGGTTGTGTACAGAGGCCTCCTCCTCACTCACACCGATTGTCTCTCTTCTCTCTTTCTTTCACTCTGATTCTCTCTCTTTCTCTCCCTCTGATTCTCTCTTTCAGATTGTGGGTTTGGGTTTTGGTTTTGCTTTGGTTTTTTGTTATGGGTATTGGTGCATCTGCAGGTTTATGGTGGTGGTGGTGTGGGGTTGCTGTGGTGGTGGTGAGGATGGGTTCACTGTGGGTTTACGAAGGTGGCTACGGATTTGGGTGGCGATTGGTCAGAGTTTAGGTCTGTTTGAGTTGTGTGTGGGTCTGTGGGTGTTTTGGTGGTGGTAAGGATTTTCAGTGATGGCAGTTGGTTCGGTGGTTGGTGGTGACATACTTTTTTGTGGGTAATTTTGATGGTGACAGAATTGGTGTTTGTGGCTGAGTTTGGTGGAAGGTGCTGTCTGTGCTTGCCGGAGAGAGAGACGAAAAAGTTGAGAGGAAAGAGAGATGGAAGAGAAGTTAGAGAACTTATGGTGTTTTCAGTTTTCAAAAACTGGGTTTGATGGCATTTTGGTTATTATCTCATCTATGTGGGACCCGGTGGCAGTGTATGGTTCAACTAACAGCACCTATAACCGAAAAAGACAAAAGCTATTGCAGGCTGTGGGCTCCACCAAAAAGTGAAAAAATTGGAAAATTAGGTGTGAGGCAGGATTCACATCAGGTGCAATACCTTAGAATCAGGTATTGCACCTGGTGCAATACCTCCACTTCCCTCACAATTTTTTTAACTTTTTAATTTTAATCTTTTTACTCTTTTTAAATATATTTTATTTAATGGTTGAGATTGAAAGATGCTTTTTCAATCTTTCAATCTCAACTATTGATTAGGTATTGCACCAGGTGCTGGTACAATACCTAGGGTATTGCACCTGATGTGAATCCCGGTTTTGAAATATGAAATATTGGAGCCAAACAACTTTTTTCAATTTTAGGTTTTGAGTGAGATAGAGTTTTGAGAATTTAGTTATGTTTCTGAGTCACGTGTTTTGAGTTCAGAGTTTTGAGGTTTGAGATACTTCTCATCCAAATACTCCCTAAATTTTTTATATTATTTATTGGTATAGTTTATATTATTTCAATAAATTGTACGTAAAAATAAAAATTAAGATGTTGCGTTATAAAATAAGATGGTAAAATAAATAAAGTAGATTTTGAGGTTGTAAAATAGAATTTTTTTGCATTTTTGAATGCTAATGCTCTAAGGGTTTGTTTGGTGGGAATATGGAAAAGTGAGAGGATAAAATATGGAGGGAGAATGGAAAAGTGGGAGGATAGAAAAGTTTTTAGTTTTCTTCATTTTTGTTTGGTTGATAGGGTGGAAAAGTGGAGGGATTGAAAACTTTTTAGTTTGGTTGAAAATAAAGTTTGTGTAAATTTACCGTCATGTCCCTCTTAAATAAAACAAAAAGTAGTATGTTATACTTTTTAAAAAAATTGTGTACAGATGAAAGTAGATATTTCAAAAAATAGCATAAGAGCAACCACATCAATTCGTGTATTATACACACCTATTTTGACACTAAAAACCTATTTTTTCTATTTTACACACCTATTTTTACAAAACACACATATCAGTTTATCTATTCTATCATCTGTTTTATTTATATAATCATTTTCTTACTTTTCTTATTATTATTTTATCTTAAACCTCTCTCTTCACTTACGAGACTCTGTTCTAGAGTCTTCTCTGAAACTCCTCTCTATTCAAACATTTTCACTCCTCTCTATTCCAAACTTTGAAATTTCAATCCAAGTAGGGAGCATGGTGCCGATCTGAAACTCCGATCCAAGCTGAAATTTTCATATGAAATTCAAACTCCAATCTGAAATTTCCATCTGAAACTCCAATCCAAGCACGGTGCCGATTTGAAACTCCGATCCAAGCACGACGAGAAGAACGCCGATCCAAGCACTCCGATCCGCCACAAGCGTTGATCCACTCCTCTCTGTCTCTGTTGGTGTGTCCGTATGTGGGTGTGTTTGGTTTTGTGGTGTCTATGGGTGATTTTGTTGTTGATTTTGTGGTTGATTTTTGATTTTTTCTGTGAGAGTGTGTGTATTAGAGGAATAAGCAGATGATGAGGGCGTTGGTTGTGCAGATAGAGAAAAGAGAGAAAAAAAGGAGCGAAATTAGAAATGATTAAAATAATGTATAAACGAGTTACAGTAACCGTGTATATATGCATGGTTATTGTAACTCATGGAAATTTTTAGAAGACTTTACCCAGTTTTACATGAGCTGATATGGGAGTTTTTTTGGCCAAAATATGTAAAATGAAAGAGTTTTTGTATTATAGAAGAGTATCTACCAACTAATGTGGATGCTCTAAGAAATCATCCAAAAGTGTTTTCTTAAATTAATAATAAAAATAAAAATTAAGAAAAAAAGAAGAAGGAAAAGAAGAATAACCCACCACCTGACAAAATCAAAGAAAGAAAGAGAAAAAGAAAAAGAAAACAAAAAGCCAGCGTTACAAAGGAAAAGTCAAAAGAAAAAAAGAGCCAAAAAACGTTAAAAGAGGTGGGGGTAATTTTGTCCAAATATTTTTCGTACTTTTCACTCCAATTTTCTCTCAAATTTGGAGAGATTGTATTTTGAAGGGGGAGGAGAGAAAACTTGTGGACCCCACCACTTTTCTCTCCCCCTCTCCCTCTCAACGAAACAATGAAAAATATCATTTTTCACCCTATTTTTCTCTCCCTATTTTCCATCCTCTATGTTTTCACTTCAATCAAACAAACCCTAAAAGGTTGTATAAAAGTCTTTTTTTTTCTAGTTTCTAAAAAAAAAAGTATTTATTTTATTTTATGATATAAATTGTAATTGTTGGTTATAAAAATAAAAAATAAAAACAAAAAAAGTTTAGTTGTTGATCTCATAAATTATATTATGAAATTATTAATATAAGAAAATAAAATTATCAATATAAGAAAATAGTAGTTTGTTTTTATGAATTCATTTTAAAGAAAAGTTTAGTAAATTCTAAGTTATTTCATTTAATTAACAAAAATAATCCTCTTTAAAAGGAAAAGCCAAAAAAAAATGTGCCCCATATAAATTGTAAAGTATAGCCATCAACAATTGCAACCCAGCCGCCCACTTACTCCCAGATTTACTAAATTTCTCTCTCTCACAGATTGCAAATCTAATTAATTTCTCGCACAGTCACAGATTTCATTGCCGCCCACTTGCTCTCATTAATTTAAATTTCTAGATTTCAAACCTCCATCGCAAACAAATGTTATTTTATTTACAAATCAAATATATTTTCATTAATAGAAATTATACGGTCTTCTAATAGATCTCATTATTTATTTATCATTTCATTTAAAGATTACCATTTACTTAAAATTATTAAGTTAATAATAAGTTTCTGTTTAAAATTTGGGCGGACACCAAAATAGTGGCCCCACATAAATTGAATCAGTGCATCTCCTCCTTTTTCTTTTCTCTTGTTTCAATCAAGCGTTGGAAATCAATTCTTTTCAAAGAATCCGATGCCCCACACTATAATGACAATCTTTTGCCCTTTCATATCGCAATTGGGGTTAGTTGGGATGAGCTGTCAACCACTAAAGTCTAATACATCTATTTATATCTTTTATATATAAAAAGCACTAATACCCGCTACGGTGCTTTGGCACAATGCTTTTAGTGTGTTCACTGTGCAAATACTGTAGTGGTAACAATGCTTTGGTGAGGCATTTTTTTTTTCCGGTTTCGAACAGTAGCTACAGTTTTTTTTCTTCCGTTTGTACTTTTTTTTTCCCTTTTAATATATTGTTTTACTACACAACAAATTTCACAATATTTTAATAATTATTGAGGTGTCAATTTCTTATAAGTCAAAATAAAATAATAAAATATGAAACTGTGACCAATCACAACTGAAAATAAATGTTTTGTGAAAATGTTGTGACACTTGTTAAGTAAATGTGTAAAAACTATCGTACTTTTGGTTTGTTCAAGTAGCATTGTAGCTATAGTAGCTATAGAGTTTTTATTTTTTATTATTTTTTCTTCAGTCTTCTGTTTGTACTTTTTTTTCTTTTAAATATTTTCTTATATATAAAAAGCGCCAGTGCCCGCTACAGTGCTTCGGTACTGTGCACTCAGTGTGTTTGCACTGTGCAAGCACTGTAGCAGTAACAGTGCTTTGGTGAGGCACTTTTTTTTTTTTTTTTTTTTTTAGTTTCGAACAGTAGCTACAGTTTTTTTTTTTTCTTTTTGTACTTTATTTTTCCCTTTTATATATATTGTTTAACTACACAACAAATTTGACAATATTTTTACAATTATTGAGGTGCCAATTTTTTATAAGTCAAAATAAAATAATAAAATATGAAACTGTGACCAATCACAACTGAAAATAAATGTTTTATGAAAATGTTGTGACACTTGTTAGGTGAATGTGTAAAATCCATAGTACTTTTGGTTTGTTCAATATGTACTGTTCATCGCTTTTTTTTTTTTTTTTTAATTTTTTCCCAGTCATCGATTTGTGCTCTTTTTTCTACGGTATTTTTGCACTGTTCATATACAATTTCATTTTGGTTAGCCACTTTGTCTTTTTTTTTTTTGAACAGTAGCTACAATACCAAGTGGCACTGTAGCTACAGTAGATACTTTTTTTTTTTAGTATTCTGTTTGTACTTTTTTTCCCTTTTATATATATCACAGTACATCCAATGTTTTTGCACTGTGCGCGCACTATAGCTGCAACAGTGCTTTGGTTTCGTGAGTCATTTTTTTTTTTTCAACTCTTTGTTTATTCAACTGGCATTGTAGCTATAGTGCCTAAAGTTTGTTTGTTTTTTTTTTCTTTTTTTTTTTTTGTTTTTTCAGTATTCATTTTTTTTTTTTTTTTTTCTTTTAAATATTGATGTAAGCTGACATTTATATTGTTATATTGACACAATAAATTTCACAATATTTTCACAATTATTGACATGTAAATTTCTTACAAGTCAAAATAAAATAATAAAATATGAGCCTGTAACCAACCACAACTGAAAATAAATGTTTTATAATAAAAGTGACTGTGCCACTGCAATACTTCGGCACTGTGCATCTAGAGTGTTGGCATTGTGCAACACTGTAACTGCAACAGTGCTTTGATTTCGTGAGCCCTTTTTTCGTTTTCTTTTTTCCCATTTGTTCAACCCCTTTGTTTATTCAACTGGCACTGTAGCCACAATGCCTAAAGTTTTTTTTTTTTTTTTTTTTTTTTTTTCTTTAAAATATTGATGAAAGTTGACATAACAAATTTCACAATATTTTCACAATTATTGACGTGTCAATTTCTTACAAGTCGAAATAAAATAATAAAATATGAGACTGTAGCCAACTACAACTGAAAATAAATGTTTTAAAAAAATGTTACAACACTTATTGTTATCACAATATTTTCACAATTGTTGAAATCTCAGTTTCTTATATATCAAATAAAAAAATGCTAAATCCACAATATTTTCACATAAATTTCACAACAAATCAAAGGTAAGCTATTATTGATGGATAGCACTGGAGCTACAATGCTTTTGGTTTATTCAACTACAGTGCCTAATTTATTTATTTTCAGTAATCGGTTTGTGTTTTTTTTTTCTTTGAAATATTTATGTAAGCTGACATATATATTGTTATACTGACACTACAAATTTTACAATATTTTCACAATTATTAACGTGCCAATTTCTTACAAGTCGAAATAAAATAATAAAATATGAGACCGTGACTAACCATAACTGAAAATAAATGTTTTGAGAAAGTGTTACAACATTTATTATTATCACAATATTTTCACAATTGTTGAGATTTTAGTTTCTTATAGATCAAATAAAAAAATGCTAAGTCCACAATGTGGGGGCCGGTCAGTCACTAAAGTTATTCAAGTCAAGTTAATTGGGCCTGTGGCCCATCCGAGGAGGCAAACCTGCCCGAGGAGGCCCATATCAGATTGAAGGGGTAATCAAACGAAGGGAAGAGGGAATATCACGAAAGGTGAGTTCAGTATTCGTCCGAGGACAAAACCCTTCTTGGCAATACGAGTCCGAGGACGATCAGGACGCCATCTGGTTACAAACATACCTCGGAGCTACGTTATCACTCAAGGTGGGATAAGGGGCCAAAGGTGGGAGAGAGAGAAGGCAAACAAATATTTATGGTAACAGTTGCCTCCGCATTAATTGCCTCTCAATCAACTCTCTGGCCGCATTAATGTGGAAATGATGCCTGAACAGTGATGAAGCAGCCTTACAGCTACTAGAAAGAGGTTCCAGAAGGTGTTAGATGAGACAGAAAGAGATCCCTTGAACCCAACCTACATGTGTGTGGTGAAGATGGAATAAAGAGGGCGGTATATAACATGAAAGGAGAGCATGCAGAAAAGGGATCGGAACATAGAGAGAAACAGAGAGAAGACTGAGGAAGAAAACTTAGAAAGAAAAGAATTGTATTGGTTTCAAAGAAAAACCGATTGTTATAGCGGCTCTGATCCATCTATAAACGTGAGGTTGAATCTTTTTACTTCTAGAAAGGTTAATCTAGTTCTTGAACACTCACGCTCTACAAATTGTATTGTTTGGGCCCCTAACATGCTAACCCAATATCATTTTGGAGTTGTTACGAATTGAGTCCTTACACACAACATTTTAAAATTAATTTCTACCGTGCCTAAAGTTTTTTTTTTTTTTTCCCATAGTTAATCGGTTTACTGTTTTTTTTTTTTTTTTTTTTTTTTTTTTTTTTTTTTCTTTTTTTTCTTTTTTAAATATTTATGTAAGCTGTCATATATATTGTTATACAAACACAACAAATTTTACAATATTTTTACAAATATTGAAGTATCAATTTCTCACAAGTCGAAATAAAATAATAAAATATGAGACTGTGACCAATCACAACTGAAAATAAATGTTTTGAGAATAACAATAACAATGTTATCAGTTTAAAACCAATAATAACTTGTCATTTAGAATTTGTTTTAAAAATGTTATGAATGTAGCATTTCTCTCAAATAAAATAAAAAAAAATATCTATTCGGATCCTAAAAATGAAGATATTGTGAAAATATTATGATATTTTGTTGTATTCTAAGATTTTTTTTTTTAATATAATCAAATTAGGTGATCCAAAATTCACGATTTCACACACAAAATCTATATTAATTTTCTCACTACTGGAGGCAGCACGTGCCTTACACGTGCAACCAATGCTAGTATATATAAGAAGCGGCTATGCCGCTACAGTACTTCGGTATTGTTTATTCAATGTATTTGTACTGTTCATATCATTGTACATCTACAATGGAAATTTGGTGAGCAGTTTTTTTTTTTTTTTTTTTTTTTTTAGTTTCGAATAGTAGCACAGTAGTTACAAATTTTTTTTTTTTTGCCTTACGTTTGTACTTTTTTTCTTTTATATATATTGTTTTACTAACACAACAAATTTCACAATATATAAAAAGCGGCAATACTACTACAGTGCTTCGATACTGTTCATTCAGTGTATTTGTACTGTTCATATCACTGTACATCTACAGTGGAAATTTGGTGAGCACTTTGCTTCTTTTTTTTTTTATTTTTTTTTTAAGTTTCGAACAGTAGCACAGTGGTTATAGTTTTTTTTTTTTTTTTTTGCCTTCCGTTTGTACCTTTTTTGTTCTTTTTTTTTTTTTGCCTTCCGTTTGTACCTTTTTTGTTCTTTTTTATATATTGTTTTACTGACACAACAAATTTCACAATATTTTTACAATTATTGAGGTGTCAATTTCTTATAAGTTAAAATAAAATAATAAAATATGAAACTGTGACCAATCACAACTGAAAATAAATGTTTTGTGAAAATTGTGACACTTGTTAGGTAAATATGTAAAAGTTACAGTACTTTTGGTTTGTTCAAGTGGCACTGTAGTTACAGTAGCTAGAGAGTTTTTTTTTTTTTTTTTCTTCAGTCTTCCGTTTGTACTTTTTTTTTTGTTTAAATATTTATAAGAACTCGCATATATATATATATATATATATTGTTATACTGACACAACAAATTTCACAATATTTTCACAATTATTGAGGTGCTAATTTCTTATAAATCAAAATAAAATAATACAATAATAAAATATGAAACTTTGACCAACTACAACTGAAAATAAATATTTTGTGAAAATGTTGTGACACTTGTTGGGTGAATGTGTAAAAATTACTAGGGGTGTGCATAGGTCGGGTTGAGGGGAGTTTTTGACCCAACCCACCATGGTGGGTAAAAAAAAAACCCAACCCAACCCAACCCAACCCATCACATAAGTCCAACCCAACCCACATGGGTCGGGTTGAACCCATGGGTTTGAAATTTTTTTTTATTATTATTAAATTGAATAGAAAAAAAAATTAAAATATTAAAAAAATCTAAAGATTAGTATCAATGTAACTCCTTAAACGCAAACAATATTAATGACTAAACAACAATAGTAATTTATTAAGATTTGTGTGAACTAATTGGCTTTTATATAGGATAGGAAGAACTGGCTATTTAAAAAAATTTATTAATTATATAATATATTTTTTATATATATATTAAATTAGTATTAGTAGGAGAAACTAAGGAAATGCTGCTCTACAACTGTTTTTTTTTTAATTATTAAATATAATATATATATATATATATATATAAGTGTCCTACAATTGATTTAAAAAAAATTATTAAATATAAAAATATATTTTAAATATATATTAAATATGGGTGGGTCGGGTTGGGTTTGGCGGGTTTGTAATTTTATGACCCAAACCCAACCCAACCCGCCATAAAATTTTTTTTTGTAACCCAACCCAACCCACCAAGCCTTAAAAACCGACCCAACCCGGTGGGCCGGGTTGGGTTGGGTCGGGTTTGGCGGGTCGGTGGGTTTTCTACACACCCCTAAAAATTACAATACTTTTGGTTTGTTCAATATGTACTGTTCATCACTTTTATTTTTTATTTTTATTTTTTCCCTATCATCAATTTGCGGTCTTTTTTCTACATTATTTTTGCACTGTTCATACATCGTTTTTCACTGTTCATCTACGGTTCCATTTTGGTTAACCATTTTGTCTTTCTTTTTTTTTTTTAAAGCTTTGAATAGTAGGTACAGTACCAAGCGGCATTGTAGCTTTTTTTTTTTTCTTTTTTCTTTTAGTCTTCTGTTTTTACTTTTTTTTTCTTTTATATATATCATTATACAACCAGTGTTTTTGCGCTGTACATCTACAGTGCCATTTTGTTGAGCCACTTTATCCTTTTTATTTTTTTATTTTTTTATTTTTTAAGTTTTGGACAGTAGCTACAGTACCAAGTTGGTTTACTCAACTTTGTTAAGCCAAAATTCATTATTCCACATACAATTTTTTTGGGTTGCCTTTTTGTATATTTTTTTCTTTACACACTATTTTAAGTAAAAACACATAGTTTTGCACACAAAAACAAAAATTTAGGAAAAAAACATTTTTCATCCTTTAGTTTTGGGACAGTTTACAATTCTTCCTTAAACTTTAAAATCATGCAATTTTTCCCTTAATATTTTGGAAAAGAGCAAATATATCATATTGTTATTCTCTCAGTTAAATTCTAATGAAAGCTTATGATTCTTAAAATATTTTATTGTGTAATGTCTAAATTACTCATGCTAAATTTTAACATCCTAAAAATTTTCTTTACATATTTTGATTTTGAAATGATAAAAATTCTTAAAAAGATAGAATGATGATATTCAATGACACAAGCCTTTTGTTATCTTATTCTTTTTTTTTTTTTTTTTTTTAAAATAAATTTCTTAGCAAAACTCAGTTGTTTATAGTTGGAAGATGATGATATTCGTTATCATTCTTAGAAGTTTTTAGAGAATAGATATATTGTCTTTAGCAAGTAGGTACTAAAAAACTATTATAGTTAAATAAATATTTATATATTAAATAACTACCCTAACTTTGTGGTTGATCAAAATTCTTAAACGAATGAGATTAACTTTTTTCAACATAATTATCAAAATTCTTAAAATTAATGTCTCTTTTGATTAATGTAAATCACTATGTACTTTAAAAACCAAATGATTCATATCTTTGTTTTATAATACAAATAAAATTTAGAATTGACCTTAATTACTATAGTACTTTTTTTCCACGGCAAGTACGTGCTGCCCTAACTAGTCTTTATATAAAAAGCGGCTATGCCGCTACAGTGATTTGCCACTGTTCATTTAGTGGTTTTCACTGTTTATTTACAGTGAAATTTTCTTGAGGCACTTGTCTTTTTTTTTTTTTTTTTTACTAACACAACGAATTTCACAATATTTTCATAATTATTGAATTGTCAATTTCTTATAAGTCAAAATAAAATAATAAAATATGAAACGTGACCAACCACAACTAAAAATAAATGTTTTGTGAAAAGCGGCAATGCCACTACAGTATTTTAGTAATGTTCATTCAGTGTTTTTGCATTGTTTATCTACAGTGTCATTTTGGTGAGCCACTTTGTCTTTTTTTTTTTCTTTTAAATATTTATGTAAGCTAGTATATATATTGTTATATTGACACAACAAATTTCTTATATATAAAAGCGGCAATGCCGCTATAGTGATTTGCCATTGTTCATTCAGTGGTTTTCACTGTTCATCTACAATGAAATTTTCGTACTAAAAAATGCATAGATAATACTAATTTCTTAATCTTAACAAAATTTTCTACATGATTAGAATAATTACATATAAGATATAGATTTATCTGTATAATTAAGTTATCTTTTTAGAGCTATACAATGTAAAAGTATAACCTAATCATTAATCACTTTCCAAAAACTTCCAAAAGTATAAAAAATTAAAAAAAAAAAAAAAAAAACCCTTCCCCAAGAGCTTTTCTAAGAGCTACAATGAATATCTCTATTTCTGTTGTTGCAGTAGCACCATAACAGTAAAGCACTATAGTTCTCTCCAGGTTGTCTTTGCACACAAAAGTTGATCCAATCTTTTCTTCTTAAAGAGATTAATTTTGAATGTTTGATCTTGAAGTTCAGAAGAAAACTTGTCACCACCATAAATCTCTTATCTTACCAAGTGATATTGTCATGCCACCTGAAATGAACACAACGATCATAATCATAGTTAGTTTTATGATGGTATAACAAAAACTTAACCAACCGAAAGTCCAACATGAGGGCAATATCAAATTTATAAAATAAGGTAAAAACCAATGATTTAAAACTCCAAAACATGAACTCAATTTAAGGTTGTTCTTTTTACCCCTCTTAGTTAACAATTCCACCAAACTCTTTCTTAATGCATCCTAAAACTATTGCAATCCACATATCAATAATCCACAACAAAACCTTTGGTCAAGAAAACAAAAAATAAACATTATATCTAGGACCAAAGTAACAAAACACAGCACTACAGCTAGTTTGGTTATTTAAATAGAATTTTTCATTTTTCAAAAATCAAATCAACAAATTAAGCCACAACCCAACTCGAGTCAATAAAACCAACATCAAGCTACTTGGAACAACTATACAGTTAACACTAATAGTACACGGTAATAGTTCCAAAAAGCTATTTACAAGGCCTACACAAACAGCGGAAAACTATCACACACAAGTCACATATCAGACAATTTCCCTAGACTCAAGCAACAAACCTTGCATGGACTACTCACTAACAACTCTCCGAAATCAATAATCTCTAAGAAAAATTCAGCAAAAAAATGATGACATGATTAGGTTAAATGACTTCTATAATGCTAGAAAACATGTTTAGCTTCTTCATAATTGGTTCATCTTTCTTTTTTTTTTGGACAGAAAGATAAGAAAATGTGGATTATTACTTTCTTTCTATCTGATATGTTTTAATTCCTTACATAGTCATGTTATATATATATATATATATATATATTTTTTTTTTTCATCCTGACTTGAAAGTTGATTGTGCTAAGAATATTACGTCACTCAACTATAGAAGATTGAGAAGGTTATGATGATACAAAAGAGTTGAATTTTGGGATGGTTTGGCTGCGTTTTGATAGGGACATTGGTCAAAGTTCAAATTTTTGGTGGTTTGAGAGAAGGAATTGGGTTTTGTATCTCTGATTGTAGCTTGCTTTGTTGGTTGGGTTTGAGATTGGGTTTTGTATTTAGACAAAACTTAAGAACTATTCACAATTTTATCTAAGGTTTAAATGCATTGTTGTTACAAAATTTTTTTTGTTCTTGAAAATTGTTATTTTCTTAGCCAATAATGGTACTTTTTAGACTTCAAACCATATTGTCCTATTATTGCATGTGTTAGGATTTGGCTGGATTGTCTTTTCACTTATGCAGCACTCTAAAGGAAGAACTTTGTTTAATCTAAAGGACAGAAAAAACTATTGCTAAATCTATGTAATACACTCTGCTCCTGTCCTGTATCATTACTTGGGTCGTTAAGAATCATCTCTGCATGAAAAGTTTGAGTTGGTATTAAAGTTCATGTATATCTATGTAATACACTCTGTTGCAGTCCTGAATCATTACTTGGGTTGCTAAGAATCAGCTTTGTGTTTTTAGTCTAGTCTTATATATAAAAGCGGCAATGCCGCTACAGTGATTTGGCACTGTGCATTCAGTGTTAAAACACTGTTCATCTACAGTGCAATTTTGGTGAGTCCCTCTATCTTGTCCATTTGTGGAATGCCAAACAATGCATTTTGGCTGAATATAAAATCACTGTAGCTACAGTGATTTTGGTTTTGTGAGCCACTACACTATAGCTACAGTGCTTTTTTTTTTTTTTTTTTTTTTTTTTTTTTTTTCAGTAATCAATTTGTGTTTTTTTTTTTTTTTTCCCCTTTTAAATAATTATGTAAGCTGGTATATATATTTTTAGGGTCACGTTTTCCTGGCTAGGCCCAAGATGCATGAGACTTTAGACCAGTGAGCCCGGTACAATGAATTTGTAGAGAGTGGGCCAAAGAGCTAGACTTCAGTATATGGACAACGGTAATTATGGTGTTCTTCAAAGACCGAGTTTTCCAGAGAGAATTGGTCCTCGGCATGATCCGAGGAGCTTTTTCTGGTGCCTCTGGTGTGTTGGGGGGGGGTCTGCTGTCCATATACTGAAACCTAGCTCTTTGGCACACTCTCTACAAATTCATTGTATCGGGCTCACTGGTCTAAGGTCCCATGCATCTTGGGCCTGGCCAGGAAAACGTGACCCTACAATATTGTTATACTGACACAATAAATTTCACAATTATTGACGTATTAATTTCTTACAAGTCGAAATAAAATAATAAAATATGAGAGTGTGACCAACCATAACTAAAAATAAATGTTTTGAGAAAATGTTGTCACTATAGCTACTGTGATTTTGGTTTTGTGAGCCACTGCACTATAGCTACAATGCCTAAAGTTTTTTATTTTTTTTTTTATTTTTTCCCTCTAGTAATTGGTTTGTGTTTTTTTTTTTCTTTTAAATATTTATGTAAGCTGATATATATATTGTTATATTGACACAATAAATTTCATAATATATTCACAATTATTGACGTGTCAATTTCTTACAAGTCGAAATAAAATAATAAAATATAAGAGTGTGACCAACCACAACTAAAAATAAATGTTTTGAGAAAATGTTACAACACTTATCATTATCACAATATTTTCATAATTGTTGAGATCTCAGTTTCTTATAGATCAAATAAAAAAAATTCTAACTCCACAACATTTTAAAATTAATTTCTATAGTGCCTAAAGTTTTTTTTTTTTCTTTAGTAATCTGTTTGTGTGTGTGTGTGTGTGTGTGTGTTTTTTTTTTTTTTTTTTTAGTGAGGTGCACTTTTTTTTTTCTTTTTTTCCCTTCAAGTAATCCAATTGATTTGAGCTTTGTTTTTGTTTTTGTTTTTTGTTTTTGTTTTTTATTTTGTTTTTGTTTTTTGTTTTTTGTTTTTGTTTTTGTTTTTTTAAGATCTTTGTATGTTTACTTTATAGTTGCAATGCAAGTTTTCATTGTAAATACACAAAAGTGGTTAATATTATACACATTTGCACAAAAAAATGGTAAATATTGTACAAACTTTGTAAATGTGTACAAAATTTGCCAATTTTTTGTGTCTATAATATAAATTTACATTGTAAGTACAATGTATACATAGAGATATTGTGAAAATGTTGTGACGCATGTGTCAATTCCTTATGGGTTAAAATAAAATAATAAAATATCATATTGAGATCTAGCACAACTAAAATGTCGTGACATTTTGTTGTTATTATAATATATTCACAACTATTGAGGTGTAAGTTATAGGTTAAAATAAGATAATAAAATATAGGACTAGGATCTGTCATGGTTGAAAATAGAGGTATTGTGAAAATGTTGTAATATTTTGTTGTATTCATAGACTTTTTTTTTGTTGGTTTAGTCAAATTTAGTAATCTATATATAAAAAGAGTAAACGGGAAAAGCTATCATAGCTTCGTTACAATAGTTTTGACTTGTTCAATTTTCACTGTTTTGCAGTCCTTTTTTTTTTTTTTTTTTTTTTTTTTTTGTGTGTGTGTGAATGTGTAACGTTGCAATAGATTTGCTATGTTATTTTTTATTTGTCCAATTCACACTGTTTTACATTATAATAAAATATTAACACAATAAATTAGCACAATATTTTCACAATTTTTAAGATGTTAATTTCTTATAATTCGAAATAAAATAATAAAATATCATACTAGGAACAACCACAACTAAAAATAAAAGTAATGTGAAAAAAGATGTGTACATTCACAATATTTTTTACAATACTTTCATATCAAATTATAGGTAGTAATTTGTTTTTGGTTCTAATTTTAACTTACTAATGAAATTACTTTTTAATCCACCAATAACAACATGTAACAACCTACTACTTATGATTTGTTATGAAAATATCGTAGACATAGCATTTTTTTAAAAAAAAGGTTAAAACATCTTGTTGTCTTCACAATATTTTCAAAGATGTTGAGCTATCAATTCTTTACAAGTCAAAATAAAATATAACAAAATTATAAAGGAATTATGAAAATGTTATACCATTCTGTTGTGTTTTTATGGGTTTAGTCAGATTTGTTGAGCCAAAATTCACTATTTGACATACAATTTTCTTGGTTTGACTTTTTGTATTTTTTTTTCTTTGCGCACCGTTTTAAGTAAAACCACATAGTTTTACACACAAAAACAAAAACAAAAACTTAGGAAAAAAACACTTTTCATCATTTATGTTTGGGTTAGTTTACAATTCCTCCTTCTTAAACTTTAAAATCAAGCAATTTTTCTTTGATATTTTGGAAAAGAGCAAATATGTCATGTTATTATTCTCTTAGTTAAACCCTAATGAAAGCTTATGATTTTTAACATATTTTATTGTGTAATTTCTAAAATACTCCCACTAAATTTTAACATCCCAAAAATTTTCTTCTAGTATTTTGAGTTTTAGATGGTAATAATTCTTGGAAAGTTAGAATGATGATATAAGGTTTTTAATTTGTTATCTAAAGAACATTGATTTTCTAGGTTTAAATTTTTATAACTTAAAATTTATCTAATGGAAAATTCGATAACAAATGCCTTTTGTTATTTTTTTTTTAATTTTTATTTTTTATCTTCTTAGCAAAACTCAGTTGTTTATTGTTGGAAGATGATGATATTCGTTTTAATTCTTAGAAGTTTTTAGTGAGTGGATATATTGACTATAGCTAATAAGTACTAAAAAATTATTATAGTGAAATAGATATTTAAATGTTAAAAAGCTCGCCTAATTTTGTGGTTGATCAAAATTCTTATACGAATGATATTAACTTTTTATGACATAATTATCAAAATTCTTATAATTAATATTTCTTTTGATTAATATAAATCTCTATGTATTTTAAAAATCAAATTATTTATAACTTTTTTTTTGTGATACAAATAAAATCTAGAATTGATCTTAATCACTACTTTTTTTTTTTTCATGCCTAGCACGTGCAAGTTTTTTTCATGACTAGCACGTGCTACCCTAACTAGTATATATAAAAGCATGAATACGCTAAATCACTGTAGCTATAGTGTTTTTTTTTAAAAAAAAAAAAAATATTTATGTAAGCTAGTATATATATATATTGTTATACTGACACAACAAATTTCACAATTATTGACGTGTCAATTTCTTACAAGTCGAAATAAAATAATAAAACATGAGACTGTGACCAATCACAAATAAAAATAAATTTTTTGAAAAAATGTTACAACACTTATTGTACAGTGCTTTTGGTTTATTCAACTGGCACGGTACCTACAGTGCCTAAAGTTTTTTTTTTTTTTCTTTTAAATATTTATGTAAGCTGGTATATATATTGTTATACTGACACAACAAAAACGAATGCGCTAAATCAATATAGCTATAGTGCTTTGGTTTCGTGATTCCTTTTTTTTTTTTCTCTTTTTTTTTTTCTACGTTTTGAACAGTAACTACCTTGGCACTGTAGCTACAATAGCAACAGTTTTTCTTTTTTTTTCCTTTTAAATATTTATGTAAGCAGGTATATATATTGTTATACTAACAAAAAAAATTTCACAAAATTTCACAATTATTGACGTGCACGAATGTACTGTAGGTACAGGGCTTTGGTTTCATGAGCCACTTTTTTTTTTTTTTTTTTTTTTTTTTTTTTCTAGAGTTTTGAACAACAACTACAGTGCCAAGTGGCACTGTAGCTACATTTTATTTTATTTTATATATTTTTTTTTAGTAATCAGTTTGTGTTTGTGTTTTTATTTTTATTTTTTTATTTAAATATTTATGTAAGTTGGTATATATATTGTTATATTGACACAACCAATTTCATAATATTTTAACAATTATTGACGTGTCAATTTCTTACAAGTCGAAATAAAATAATAAAATATGAGACTGTGACCAATCACAACTAAAAATAAATGTTTTGAGAAAATGTTATAACACTTATTGTGCAGTACTTTTGATTTATTCAACTGGCACGGTAGCTACAGTGTTTAAAGTTTTTTTTTTTTTTTTTAGTAATTGGTTTGTTTGTTTGTTTGTTTGTTTGTTTTTAAATATTTATGTAAGCTGGTATAATATTGTTATACTGATACAACAAATTTCACAATTATTGACGTGTCAATTTCTTACAAGTCGAAATAAAATAATAAAATATGAGACTATGACCAACCACAACTAAAAATAAATGTTTTGAGAAAATGTTACAACACTTATTATGCAATGCTTTTGGTTTATTTAACTGGCACGGTAGCTACAGTGTCGAAAGAAGTGTTTTTTTTATTTTTTTTATTTTTTTTTTTTTCAGTAATCGGTTTGTGTTTTTTTTTTCTTTTAAATATTTATGTAAACTGGTATATATATTGTTATACTGACACAATAAATTTCACAATATTTTTATAATTATTGACATGTCAATTTCTTACAAGTCAAAATAAAATAATAAAATATGAGATTGTGACTAACCATAACTAAAAATAAATGTTTTGAGAAAATATTACAATATTTATTGTGTAATGCTTTTGGTTTATTCAACTGGTACGGTAGCTACAGTTCCTAAAGGTTTTTGTTTTTGTTTTTGTTTTGTTTTTTTTTTTTTTTCTTTTAAGTCTTTATGTAAGTTGGTATATATATTTTTATACTGACGTAACAACTTTCACAATATTTTTACAATTATTGATGTGTAAATTTCTTACAAGTCGAAACAAAATAGTAAAATATAAGACTGTGACCAACCACAACTAAAAATAAATGTTTTGAGAAAATGTTACAACACTTATTGTGCAATGTTTTTGGTTTATTCAATTGGCACGGTAGCTACAGTGCCTAAAGTTTTTTTTTTTCTTTAAAATTTTTATGTAAGCTGGTATATATATTGTTATACTGACACAACAAATTTCACAATTATTGACGTGTCAATTTCTTACAAGCCGAAATAAAATAATAAAATATGAGATTGTGACCAACCACAGCTAAAAATAAATGTTTTGAGAAAATGTTACAACACTTATTGTGTAGTGTTTTTGGTTTATTCAACAGGCACGGTAGCTACAGTGCCTAAAGTGTTTTTTTTTCCTTTTAAATATTTGTGTAAGTTGGCATATATATTGTTATTCTGACACAAAAAATTTCACAATATTTTCACAATTATTGACTTGTCAATTTCTTACAAGTCGAAATAAAATAATAAAATATGAGACTGTGATCAACCACAACTAAAAATAAATGTTTTGAGAAAATGTTACAATACTTATTGTTATCACAATATTTTCATAATTGTTGAGATCTCAGTTTTTTATAAATCAAATAAAAAAATGCTAAGTCCACAACATTTTAACATTAATTTCTATAGTGCCTAAAGTTTTTTTTTTTTTTTTTTTTTTTTTCTTTTAAATATTTATGTAAGCTGGCATATCTATTAACTATATAAAAAGAGCCAAAGGCTCATGAATAGTTTTTTTTTTTTGGTTTATTCCATCAGTGAGGTGCACTTTTTTTCCCCCTTCAAGTATGCCAGTTGGTTTGAGCTTTGTTTTTGTTTTTGTTTTTTTTTTTTTTTAAGATCTTTATATGTTTACTTTGTACTTGCAATGCAAGTTTGCATTGCAAATATACAAAAGTGGTTAATATTATACACATTTGCACAAAAAATGGTAAATATTGTACAAATTTTGTAAATGTGTACAAAATTTGCCAATTTTTTGTGTGTCTACAATATAAATTTACATTGTAATTAAGTACAATGTATACATAAAGATATTATGAAAATGTTGTGACCATGTGTCAATTTCTTATCGATCAAAATAAAATAATAAAATATTATACCGAGATCTAGCACAACTAAAAATGTCGTGACATTTCGTTGTTATTACAATATATTCACAACTATTGAGGTGTAAGTTATAAGTCAAAATAAAATAATAAAATATTGGATTGGGATTTGTCACGGTCTTATACAAATGAGATTAACTTTTTATGACATAATTATCAAAATTCTTAAAATTAATATCTCTTTTGATTAATGTAAATCTCTATGTATTTTAAAAATCAAATGATTTATATTTTTATTTTGTGATACAAATAAAATCTAAAATTGATCCTAATCACTACTTTTTTTTTTCCCATGGCTAGCACGTGTACCCTGACTAGTAAAATATAGAGGGGTAATTACACTAAACTCACCTGTAGTTTGGCCCGAAATCACTTTGTCTACCTGTGGTTAAAAAAATGCCACTTTACCTATCTGAGGTATGTTCCATTTGTTTTCCGTAACCCACCTCTGTTAAAATTAAGGGTAAATAGGTATTTTTGCCCAAATTTTATGTCTTTCTCCTCCCGAAACAAAAAATAGCACAAAAATGCAAGAGAAAGAAGATCAAAAAGTGGTATTTATCTCTCTCCATTCACACAAATCTTGAACATAAAGAACATACCAAAAATAAAAACCCAGATCAACCTACATAAGATCATTGACTTAATGACTCAGATTGTCTCGTTTCTGAGCAAGAATAATGCAACTTTCACAGTTAACATTTACCCTTTCCTAAGTCTTTATGGTAATGACAAGTAAACCCAAATTGATATCATCATCAAGCAGCAAGCTCAAATCGCCAGAAGAACATCTAAACTCATAATCTTCTGAGAAACAAAAAACCTCATAATCGGCCTCATCAATCTCAGAAACACAGGTAACAGCCGGTAGTTCTTCATCACCAAGTCTGTCAAGAAATGGGTGATCCATCAACATCTCAGCAGTAAACCTATACATATATTTCTTCACAAGGCACGCTTTCAGAAAATCTTTGGCTTGACTTGAAATCCCACCTGGAATTTCAGGCAATTCGCACTTGTCAGCAATAAGATTGAACAGATCTCGTTTGTTAAACTCTTTTCCCCTATCCCAAGGAGATTTCCCAGTTAACATTTTACAAACAACGCAACCTAAAGCCCAAATATCAGAGGGAGGCTCTTGCACACACTCAATCAAACATTCAGGTGCCATATACAAAGCAGTGCCTCTCAAGTCCATCCTCATCTTCTTCCTCTACTTTGACCTCTTGGCCAACCCAAGATCAGCAATCTTGGCCACAAAATGAGCAGCAACAGTAGTACTAGCACTCACATTCACAAGCAGAACATTCTCAGGCTTGATATCACAGTGTACATACCCACATCTATGAATATGATTAAGCCCTTTTAGAATACACTTGTTTGGTATTATAGATGAGGATGCAAAGAGTGTTGCTCCAGGAAATTTTGAATGTCATTGGGGAATTTATAGATATGATAGGCATTCAAAATATGCGACAGATGTTTCTGGTCAGAGTCAAAATAAATTTGTATAGCTTGAATAGAATATGGAATATCTTCCCAACAAATGGTGTGTATTCAATCCAAATGCCAAAGATCTGAGCAAACTAGTAAACAACATAAATTTTGCTTGCACCTTCGTAAATTGCACCACACTTGGATATGGGTCCTCTTGTAATAATTTGGATGCTAATGGGAATGCCTCGTATGCACTTAATATGTATTTCCAGATACAGAATCAGGATACAATGGCCTGTAATTTTCAAGGGTTGGCCTAAGTGACAAATTTTTTGGGTATGTTCTTCATGATCAAGGTTTTACTTTTTTGGGTATGTTTTTCATGTTCAAAATTTGTGTGAATGAAGAGAGAGACAAATACCACTTTTTGATCTTGTTTCTTTTGCATTTTTGTGCTATTTTTTGTTTTGAGAGGAGAGAGAGACATAAAATTTGAGCAAAAATACATACTTACCCCTGATTTTAACAGAGGTGGGTTACAGAAAACAAACAGAACATACCTTAGGTGGGTAAAGTGACACTTTTTAAACCGTGGATAGGCAAAGTGATTTCGGACCAAACCATAGGTAAGTTTAGTGTAATTACCCCAAATATAAAAAAGCAGAATACATAGAAAGTGGATTTGGGAGGCCACACTCTTACCATAGTCGCACGTATCAAGTATTTGCTTTACGCGTTTCTCAACACCAAAAAAACAATGGTTGTCGTCCCCCCAAATTTTTTTTTTTTTTTAAATGATAGTTTTAGGGGGACGGTTAAGAAATAATTTTATGTCACATAATTTAATTTTTTTTTTGTTAAAATTTTGGCCAATTTTGTAGGATATAAAACCAATAAATTTAACTTTTTAAATTTCACATATCATTTCGGTCATATTTTCAGTCATTTCATCAATTTATACCAATTTCTTATTAGATTTTCATATAATATATATTTACCGTTAACATTTCCAAAAAAGAAAAAGAAAAAAGTATTTGCTTTATTTTTTATTTTTCTAATCTATTATTTCATTTTATTCTTTTCTTGTTTTTTCTTTTTTCATTGCAGATTCTCCCTCTCACTTTCATTATTTCATTTTAGGCGTAAATGCACTTTTAGTCCCTACATTTTGGCTTTTTTCCATTTTAGTCACTACATTTTAATTTTACCACTTTTAGTCCCTATATCAATTAACGCATTTCATTTTGGTCTTTTCTGTTAGCCCACCAACGGAAAGTGCTTAGATGGCAATCTGATGCTAACATGGCCAATTAAAAAATAATAAAAAATTTTAATTAGCATTTAAAAAAAACCATGTCAGCTTTTAAATATAAAAAAAATATTAATCAATTTTAACAAAATTAAAAATGAAAAAACAAAATTAAAAATAATAAAATACATCAATTTAGATCTAATTCATTTTGAACAATAACACACAAGAACACAATCACAAATTTAAACATCAACATAAGAACATAAAGCACAAATCCAGAACCAAAGACAAAAAACACAAACTCAAATTTAAACATTAACACAAGATCACAAACACAAAGAACACAATAACAAACATAAATCTCCCAGCCAACCCAAAATGAGAAACATTTTCAGTAAAACATCTTCATTTTACAATGGTCGTGTACTTGAAAATGCAGTGGAACTCATTTTTCAATGTTTGTTTCTTGTAAAATGAAAAAAATTTCCTAGTTCTCAAGACACATGAAATGCAAGTATAGTTGCACAAACCACCACTGATCACCCAAAAATGTAGATTGGGAAGAAAAACAGCCACAACAACCACCCACAAACCCTAGTTTGAAATCCCCACCAACCTCCGACAAATCCACTCTGAAATCACCACCAGCCCACCCATAAACCCTGACAGAAATCACCACCAGCCAACCTAGAACCACCATCAACCACCCAAATAACAACCAAACCATCACCAGGCACCCAAAATTTTAGATCAGATAGCCAAAAAAAAAAACCCACGAATCTAGATCGGAAATCAGAACTTGTTAGCGTGAGAGGGTGGGAGAGGTGGGTGGCATTTGTGTTTGGGTTGAATTGGCATTTGGGTCATGAATTTGAGAAGAGAACTAGTGGTGGTGCTAACAATGGTGGAGCTAATGATGAGTGGTGACGACAACGGTGGAGCGAATGATGAGTGGCGCTGATGAAAGGTGGTTCCTCTGATGGTTGCTGCACTACTTGGTGGGTGAGTACCAGAAGCCATAACCAACCCCACTGTAAAACCACCCCATATTGGAAATGGCTCCGATTCAATTTATTTGAACCCAGATCTAAAGCCTTCGAACCTAGATCTGCTTTAAGTTGGCTTCAATTCGAACTCAGATCTAATGATTTTGAACCCAGATTTGGTTTGTGTTGGCTTTGATTTGGTTCATAATGCTAAGATCTTCGTTTGTTCCAATTTTTGTAGCTAGTTTTCTCTTTTTCCTATCGAAGATTGGAGCACCGACAAAAATTTTGACAAAAAGGGCCACCGTATATGCTGGAAAACCGACCTTAGGTGCTCTTGATCAACACCGGTCAAAGCAAAACTGCCCACAACAGTTTGGTGATGAAAGTGCCTAAATATCTTCCCGATTTGTGTTTGTTATTGTGTTCTTTGTGTTTGTGACCTTGTGTTAATGTTTAAATTTGAGTTTGTGTTTTTTGTGTTTGGTTCTGGGTTTATGCTTTATGTTTTTGTGTTGATGTTTAAATTTGTGATTGTGTTCTTGTGTATTCTTGTTTAAAATGAATTAGATCTGAATTGATGTATTCTATTGTTTTTAATTTTGTATTTTCATTTCTAATTTCGTTAAAATTGATTAATAAATTTTTTTATATTTAGAAGCTGACGTGGCATTTTTTTTTAATGCTAATTAATTATTTTTTAATTTTTTAATTGGTCACATTAGCATCAGTTTGCTACCTAAGCAATTTTTGTTGGTGGGCTAACGGAAATGACCAAAATGGATCGCATTAATTGATTTAGGGACTAAGAATGGTAAAATTAAAATATAGGGACTAAAATGAAAAAAAGCCAAAATGTACGAACTAAAAGTGCATTTACGCCTTCATTTTATTCTTCTCTTATTTTTCCTTTTGTCATGGCAGGTCTCCCTCTCACTTTTTTTTTTGGGTCCTACCAGCTCTCATTTGTCACCAAACATTTTTTACCCGATATACTCTCTCTACTCTATCATAGAAACTCTCCTGTTCTCTCATATAGAATATCATTAAAAAATCGAAAATTAGATAAAAAGTAAGAAAAGCCAGAAACCATCGGGATAACCAGAAAACTGAAAACTGGTGCAGTTAAACCGGTTCTAGTAACTAAAAAAAGAAAAAAAAAGGAGATAATATGAGAAATCTATGCTTTAAGCAGTTTGACTGGAATTAGATGTTGATGATGAACTTGTTTAGAGAGAGAAAGAGGAGATGTCTCTTTGAGTCTGGATTGTGGAGGAAAGAAAACTAGGAAAATAAAAAGAATTTCAAATTTTGAATAGATTTGATAGTAATTCACATCGGGGGGATGTTAAAAATTATATATATATATATATATATATATATATTTTACATCATTAAATATTATTTTATTTATTTTACTAACCCTTAACAATACACTCAACATTTTTATTTTTATTTTTACATAAAAACTCAATCAAATAATATAAACTATACAATCAAATAATTTAAAAAATTTTGTTTCTTTTTTTTCTCTTCCTCTTTTTCTCACTTCCTCCAATAATCATATTCTAGATCCGGTAATTTTTCCGATTCTTTGACCAGTTCGATTTTTAAAACCATTCAAGCCCAAAGAAACCATGTTTGTTCCAATTTTTAGGGCTGTTTGGTAAGATATGTTGAGTAACAGTTTTTAATATTTAAACAATATTATATATATTTTTGCACATTTTTTCACCCATACATATTTCCAAAAATACAAACAACATTACCAAATGGCCCCTAATAACCATGTAAGTTAAGGCTGTCCATGGGTCGGGTCGGGTCGGGTTTGTGCCCAACTCGGACTCGACCCGAATGCATCGGGTGGGGAAAAATTTAACTTGAAACCGATCCGAATTGAGTTTCAAATTTGTTGGTTCAGGTCGTATCGATTTCGGGTTCATATCAATCGGTTTCGGGTTTGCTATAGTGGAGCGAAATCTGGCCAAATTTTGGCCGAAATATTGCCGAGTCTCGTCAGATTTGGTTGGATCTAATGAGATTTGGCCAATATTTCCTCTGAATCTATAAAGATCGGGCCGAGATCTTGATGGATTTGCCTAGATTTGGTCGAAATCTCCCTATATCGTCGGACTAAGAGTTTGGACTTATCGGTTTTTGGCTGAAACTCGTGATTTCCGACAGGTGAAGAACAACTCATTGGGTGGGTCGGGTTTGTCAGTTTCTCAGACAAACAACCTGCAACTTGAATCGATGGTCTCGGGTTCTTGCGTCAGTGACCTGCGTCCGATTGAAACGCTGTTTTGATCGGGCAGTTTCGGGTGAAGAGAATCTGGTTTTGGGCGGGTCTTTAGGTCCAAGCGGGTCATGGACAGCCCTAATGCAAGTAACAACTACTCTCCAAGATAAATCTCCTAGCCATAATCCATTAGTAACAACAATGAGCTAAGCTTGGATTTTGGGGCAACGATTGTCACGACCTAAACCTATACTTCAGGATTTAGAGCATGACTGGCATGTTAATATCAAGTTTACCTCAATACTAACACGAATCAACTTAAACTTAAGGTGCTTATCAAAAATCGTTTCTTGTATTCCTGTTTATTTTCTTGTATAAAAGCCAATATAAACCACAACTATCAAAACTTTGAAACTTCATTTCATTTCGAACTTGCCAAATTACAACTTGGCTGAAACTTAAAGTATTCAGTAATTATTACATAACTAAACTTTTAGCAAAACTATTATTTACAAACCTAACCCCAATACATAAAACTGGGGTTCGAAACAAACTAAGGTTTTGTATTACATCAGTGCTCAAAAGGATAAAGTATATCTCGATTCCTCCTATACAACAAAAGAGCTAAACTACTATACAACAAAAGAGCTAGACTACTATACGACAAAAACTATACATTCTAACAAATGAGAATCACAGAATCCTTGCCACCTTTAATACTCTCGCTACTTCCAGGGAAGAACTTGTGCAATGAAATATAATAGGATGAGCTGCAAAGCCCAGTAAGGTTTTAAGCTCCATGAGCATTTAATAAGAATGCATGTAAATCAAATAATTTATGGATATGTCAGCTTTGATAAATAGTCTTCATACTATTCATACTATTCTTAATATACTTATGAACTTTCTGATGAAAATACTTCATTTTTCTTTCATATAATAATAAAAGGACATAATAAGGAACTTAAACATAATTCAATAACCTTATCCTTAAATAGACTATAAATTACTTTATCATAAACTTTCCATTAGACTTATAACACATTCAACATACTTTTCTTATAACTTCCAAATAGCATAATAGCTCATTTATAATACATATTGGTCAGTCCAATTGTAAGTTTGTCACAACTTTGGGAGGCTTCCAGCACATAGTGCTAGACATCCAGCATTCCCCACAATGCTAGGTAATCCTAGGATCATATTAGAGAGTATCATCCCTTTCGGTGTGATCATATCATCAACCATGGGGGTTGGTTGGCATCCTCCACAAGTTGGCCGTTCCCAAAGAGGGCGGGTACAGCAGAGTCCTCATCACTTATAATGACCAATCAGAGTCTTCATGGAAATACCAGTACTATAACCTCTACTGGTTGAGTTTAGATCATAACAATGGAATAATCGAAAATTATATTTTTCAGATAACTATGCTTTTACATAAATATTTCACAACAGTAGCATATCCATTTCATTCTTTAAATGTTACATTCGTGATATAAGTAATAGCACCAATATGCTAAAATTATCATATATATAGGATACAAAAAATCACAAACATAAATCTGTACTTAAATCATGCTTATATGTAATATCTCTAATTAAAAGGTTTTGATACATAATAATTTTCTAAATAGTCCTTATACTTATCAAATGCACATGTCACGTATCCCTTACCTGAAAACAGAAGACACGAGAGATTTGAATAAGAGGAGCTCAAGTGTCCACGTTCTCGTTCTCGTCACCTAAATGAAAGACCAAAACTTATTACTAACAACTCTTCCTAAATATATAAACTTATACCTCAAACACAACCTAACTTTCAAACTCAATAAAATCTTAATCCCCATCACATAAAGTTTCCCCAAAGACAAGATACATTCATCAAACACATTTTGTACCAAACATAGAAAAACCAAGGCATAAAAATCCATCTATGATCTAGACATACCAAAAGATAAGCATATTAAATTATAGCTTAAAACATTCACCCTAACTTTAGATTAAATTCACAAAGTCAGAATTCTCATTTAGTGTTCACTGCTCATTTCAGCAGCATGCCTCATTTGTAAAATACAAATGGGCTATCTAAACATATCAAATTTTCATGAAATTTTACAGAGCCACTCCTCTGGATGTCTAGTAAGTACCATATCAATTTCAGAGTCAAAGAATAAAACTATGATTTATTAAAAATCATACAAGACAACATGCTCAAATCTATCTTGACCGAATTTCATGCAACTTAGAAATTAAACTATTACTTTTATATCAATCCAAATGCTGTGAGACCACTTCCATCGCAACCATATGTGTCTTAGAATTCATAAAAACTATTCCAAGCATCCTAATTCACAGAACATGATTTAAAATAGATTTTTCTTGTTGTAAACCTCAAATCTGTCACAGTGACAGCATATGTTCTTACAAAATCATCAACTAAATGCAATTGGTATTCATTTCATTTGGTATTATATACCAATACTATACATATTAAAATACGTTATTAAGCATCCAATAAACCATAATATCATCAATCTTTTAAATTACTAAAACAGAATTACAATCTCAGCTTCTACCATCAAATTAGAGAATAAAGCAGAGAAAATAAACAAAACAATCACACCATCAAAATACCCAAAATCAGATGAGGTTTTATTTACTTACCCACAAACTTTGAAGTTGAAACCTTAGAGCTAATCATTTAATTTCTTCTTTAGAGTGAGATTTATAGTTTTGGTGAGATAGTGAGAGAGAGGTGTTGCCGTGTAAGAGCAAAGAGAGAAGAAAACAAAGAAACAAAGAAAGATGAACCAAGAAGCTTCTGGTGTAGCAAAGAAAACAAGAGAAATGGACTTTGGGGTAGGGCATGTGTAAGCTAAGGGGAATAATGAGTTGATGACTCACATTACCACTTTTAGCTTTTCAAAATTTACTCACCACCCCCTATAAAACTTATATGTTCTAGAAAGGCCCAAAAAGCAATATAACTTTACATATATATATATATATCCTTACCTTTATAAAAATTCTTTCTATGTCATTAAAAGAGCATATATCTTTTATAATATCACAATATTAAAGCTTTATGCACTTAAAGTAATTAAGATAATAACAAGCATATATACTCATAAAATTAATTATGCAATTAGACTAGGGTGTTACAACAACCCTCCCTTTTTTTTTTTTTTTTTTTTAATATTAGTGTATATATATGTGTATTAATTTTAATAATTTTGTTTTATAAAAACACACTTTGTCCCCTTAACAATTTCATTGATTTTTTTATTTATAAAAATATTACTATAATTACAAACATTTTTTTAGTATTTTTACAAAGTCTTAAGATACCAAATTCTTAATAGTGTGTATTTGGCCCATTATTTATATATATTTTTTTCTCTTTTTAAAGGTCATAAAAAAATTTATAAATTTTAAATCAAAAAGAAAATATATAAGCCCAAAATTCTCAACAGCAAAACTAAACAAAAAAAAATTTTTTAAGTTCAACCAACCCAAATCAGACAACCTAGCCCTTTAAAAAAAATTTAGCAAAATAATTCCCAACTTTGCACTTATCAAGTAGTGCCGAAGTCCAACTTCTGGAATTCCAGATATTGGTTTATAAACTCAATTTCCCCTAATCTCTCTGCTCTTCTCTCCTTCCCAAACAGTTGCAATAGCCAAAACCAAATCCTCCATGAATAGTTAGGCCACCTCCGCCCCTGCCGCATCAAACTATCTCGAGTGTGGACTTGTGGTTTTGACAGATGTTGATGGAGAGGAGAAAAATAAGTAAGGTTGGGGTAACGATAGAGCTTAGTTGGGGATTCTAGCCTTTTACCCCTATTTTTAAAAATATTTGGCAATATGCCCCTGTTTTAAAACTATATAGGTTCGTGCTCCTGTTTTGAAACTCGATTTTAAGAAAATCGAGTTATGCCCGATCAAACTAAAAAAAAAAAAAAAAAAAATTTGCATGGAACTCGAGTTCCATTTAAATTGCATGAAACTTATAGAAACAAAAAAATTGCATGAAAATGCCGCTATAGGGATTTAAAACGCCACTATAGGGCTTTAAAACGCCACTATAGGGCTCCCTGAACCTGGAATGGGTGATCAAACTTATAAAAACAAAAAATTGCATGAAAATGCCACTATAGGGCTCTCTGAACTTGGTATGGGACGATCAAACTTATAAAAACAAAAAATTTCATGAAAACGCTTCTATAGGGCTTTAAAACGCCACTATAGGTCTTCTTGAATGCTGCTATAGGTATGGAACTCGAGTTCCACGCTTTTTTTATTTTTTTATTTTTTTATTTTTTTTATTGCACCATACTTGATTTTGTACCAATCGAGTTTTTTGATTGAAACTCGATTTTATTAAAATCGAGTTTCGAAACAGGGGCACGAACATATATAGTTTCAAAACAGGGGCATATTGCCAAATATTTTAAAAATAGGGGTAAAAGGCTAGAATCTCCGAGCTTGGTTTATGATCCAAGAATTGGTTTTGACATAAGAACTCCCCTGGATATATTTTCTCCAATAGGGAGAGAAAACTGAAAAAGGGTGTGGAATTTGATATATTGACAAAAATACCCCCCAATTGTTTTTCCTCTATAATGTTGTTTTTTTTTTATTTTTTTTTTTATTTTTAATCTTTGCTTTCCCGGGACAGTTCCGCTTTTTTTTTTTTTTTTTGGGCAACATTGTCTTTTTATTTTTATTTTTTGGCAAACGTTAGCTCTTTTTTCTTTCTTTTACTTTCCTGGGACATTTTCCTCTTGTTTTTTCTTCTGATTTCCTGGGGGCATGGGGTGACAGTGATTTGTTTTGCTTTGTTTTTTTTTTTTTTTGTTTGGTTTAACTAGTTGTGATTTTTTTTTTTCTTGACATAATTTTTATTTTTAATAAATTTGGGTATTTTTTTTTGTTTGTTACTTTTTGTTTTGTTTTAATTGGGTATTAATTTTTAAGAGAGTATGTGAGTAAATTTATATAAACTCATTTTTTTTTCATCTATTTCCATTATTTAGACAAGAAAAAGAGATGGTGGGAATTTTGTATCATGGTTTTGTTATGTAAGGCCTATTTGATTGTATTGTTTAAATAATAAGTTTCGTGATTTAAATACTACAACACATATTTTTATAATACTTTTTTTACCTATACAAATTTTCATAATATTTAAACAATATTACTAAGTGTGTGTTTGAGAATCACATTTTGTGCTTCCCACCTCTGCATTTGCGTTTTTTTTTTTAAAAAAAAAATTGTGATTGTTGACTTTTCTCATGAACAGTGCACATTAGTGGATCCGTACATTGTTCACGGATCCACAAACTTCAATTTTTAGTAACTTTTTTTATATTAAAAATAGGTCCCACAGTACTATTCACATATTTAAAAATTATTTTACTACAGTGTTTTCCGTTTTTAGTTTTCAACTGTATCCAAACGGGCTCTAAATGAATGATACTAATCAAATCCGTAATTTTGTAGAACCCGTTTTATCGTATTCCGTGCCCATACCCTTTGATGGTGACATTAGAGGTTTCTTTTAAATTTTTTTATTATAAGTGTGACATTGTGACATTAGAGGTTTTGTCCTTTTGTTTAGGGACAAAACTTTTGGAATATAGTGCGGATATTGGATGCTCAAGCTGTGGTGGATGTATTGAAGAACAGTGCCTATGAAAATAATGTTGTTTCTCCCATCTTGGATGACTGTAGACTCTTGGCAGCTCGGTTTCATCAGATTCAGTTTAATCATTGTTATCGTCAAGTTAACCGTTGTGCGGATTTGCTTGCTAAAATGGGTGCTGCTCAGGAACTTGATTTTATTTCCTTTGTAAGTCCACCTGTGGACATTTGCAATACCTTTGAGGATGACTTGAATGGTGTTTATTGTAATAGGATGTGTCCTGTTTCTGCTGTAAGTGTTTAGTTTGTTTAATACAACGTCTATTTACCAAAAAAAAAAAAAAAAAAAAAAAGATAAGAATAAAACTTTGATTTCTGGTTTTTGACTTTTTATTCAGGATTTGATTCAATAAAGAGGGATTAGGAGCCGGTGTATTATACCGGGTGCAATTTACCCAATTCTCTCTCGCAACATTTTTTTTATTTTTATTTTTTACTTTTTTATATTTATGTTATAATTTTTAATTTTTAATTTTTATATTTATTTATATATCTATTTTATAATATTTATTTTTACTTTTTTTCAATTTATAATTAAGATTAAAAATTGCTTTTATAACTATAAATCCCAACTGTTCATAAAAATCCAATCAATAGTATTCTCATTTTCCTTTGATAACATGCTGTCATATCATCATCTATGCCCAAAAAAGAAAAAAAGAAAAAGGCAACATGATGAATTGACAGCATGTTATCAAAAGAAAAGGAGAAGACTAGATGATGATAAGATGCTGTGACAGCACGTTATTATCATCTATTCTTTGGGGATATTTACAAACTAGTTGCGTAAGGGTTAATAATGTAGTAAGTTCTTTTCAAAAAAAAAAAAAAAATAATAATGTAGTAAGTTAAGCCATTGGCCTCAGTTGCTTATTGGCACCCAAGTACCTTTGTGTCCTGATGGTCGGGGGTTGGAAAGATTAAAGAAAATAGCATCTCGAGTTTTAGAAACTCGAGATACTGTTTAAATCTCAATTGTTCAACACTCGTGTTACAGTTGCTGATCTGGACTAAATGCCACATAGATCTTGAGTGTTTAAGACTCGATTTCAACAAAATAAAAATCGAGTTTTAGAGACTTGATTTTCTACAGAAAAAACCATTTTATACACATAGATAACGAGTATTAGAAACTCGATATCTAATTAAAATTTGCATAGACTTGAGTTCCACTGGAAAAAAATTTATAACACGCATCAGTCTACAAAATTATCATAGATCAGTCTTCATAGATAAAAAATAATCAGCCCTCACTCTTTCACCCAGAACACTCAGCCTCACTGCCTCACTCACCCATAACTCTCACACCACATTGCCTCTCACTCTCACTCACCCATAACTCTCATACCACATGATCTCTCACTCTCACTCACCACATTGCCTCTCTCACTGCTCTTCTCTCTCAATAAATTCATATCTCAGGTAACGGTTTTTTGATTTGATTGTCATTGTAGTTGGGTGTGGGTTAAAGAGTTTGCCTATTTATTTTGTAGATAGTTAACATTACTTAGTTAAGATACCAATATTGTGAATATAGAACTTTGTTTTGTTAGTGTTAATTTTTTGAGTATCTATTTGCATGGTTTTATTTATAAAAAATTTATTCATCATTTCTAGGCTCTTATTTTTATCATGATCTTACAAGTTTCTTGACTTTATTCATCATTGTTTTGGGTACAAAATGGGTAGTGAATGAATTGTAATGAATGGGTATGTAATAATGCCCTTTGAATGGGTATGAAATGGGTATGTAATGAAATGAGTGACTTATGGATATAAAATGAATTGTAATGAAATGGGTATGTAATTCATGCCCTTTGAATGTGTAATGAAATGGCTTTTTTTGTATTGGGTATGAAATGGGTATGTAAATGTTATGGGTATGTAATTAGATAAAATGTTGTATACTTTTACATTTGGCTATTTTTTTTTTTTTTTTTTTGGGTATTGGGTATGAAATGGGTAGTCTTAGCATGATGGAAAAAGGATTTGGGTATGAAATGTGTAACGAATGTGTAATGAAATTCATACCCATTGAATGAATTGGAATTTGTACTTTGTGTAGTTTGACTAGATAAAATGTTTTTTTAACTAACATAGTAACTTGAGAAATTGATATAATCCTATACCATGGTGGTTCGCTTAAGAATGCCAATGCGAACAAGGGATTGCCATTTGAAGGGCCGGGTATAAAGACCTATTATACCCAAATTGATCGTAGGTTGAAGACCCTTGATGAATTGAAGATGATCGTTATGGAAGAATTGTGTGCGAATCCTGCTATACACAACATACAAATTACTTATCATATGCCACATGAAATCCTGTAGCACCGGATTAATTACAAGTATATGGCGATAGAAACAGACAAACATGTAAAGATCATGTTTGACAAGTTGGAGAGAATACTTGTAGTAAACGGTATTGAGTTGTACATATAGTTGGAGCCGTGTGCAGAAGTTGGTATCGAGGAAATCCAGCAAACAACCACAAGTTTACAGATTACAGTTCCGGATGCTCACTATGAGTATTCTACATATGTAGAGGATGATGATGTTCATGTCGATGATGATGATGATGACGATGAGAGTGATGATGACAACTATGTTGATGAGACTACTGCCATTAACGGTGAAGATTTTGTCGATAAAGATGGGTTTTGAAGAGAGGATTGAACGAGGGGACTTTGGGGACGTTGAGACATTGGACGGTAGTGAACTTGATGTAGATAATGTTATTTGTGTCCAAAACATTACGGACACAATCCCTGTCTATGCACCTCTTGCCTTGTCATTTTCTACAAATACTTTGGTAAATATGGTTGATCCTTCACATATTGAGATACCATTTGTGTCTACTTAGAGAGAGGGGATGAATTTGTGCAAAAGGTTGACTTTTGCCAATACAGTGGAGGTGAAGCGTGTATTAACAATTTGTGCCCTTAAGGAAAACAAACATTTTATGATCAGTAGGTCGACGAAGAAAAAACTTTTTGCAAAATAACTTTGTGCAAAATGCGTGGATGAGTCATGCAAGTGGTATGTCTGCACAGTCATGAAGCCCAATCTCCACGGACTATGCATGGTCACTGTGTATGTAGGTCCTCTCTCTCTCTTTGAAATTAATTAATGGCTAGTTCAACTTCTATTATACCAAATGCATCTATACCACTGGATGACCAGTGTTCCAACCACTAGCTGAACCAAAAAGATCAAGTCTCCTCCATAGTCGAATCATCTTTGGTACAACCAAACACACCATCACCACTACCCCCATCAAACTAGGGCTCAGCCCAGTTCATGATAGCTGAATCAGTACATCTACCACAACAAAACCTTTCAACTCCACCACCAAACCATGAGTAATTCCTTATTCCCATGGCTGAACCAAATTTCGCACAACCCCAAAACCATGTCCATGCTCAAATACAAATGTTATGGTAAGTTCTCATTTTTTTTCAATGAATATTCTCTCACTTATTACTTCACAACTCAAACTATTCATAGAAGCATTTCATCAAACACATAATTTGCATTACAAACCCATAAACGAAAATACAAAATAAAAACAAACCCAAAACAAATCATTGAAAATACCATGAAACAAGATACACAAACAAATCAAACAAAACCCACAAACAAATAAAATGAAACCCAAAGAAACTAGATTAAATATCAATGTAATCTAGATATCAACACTTTTTACACTATCCAACAATTCGAATGCTCAATTTGTTAAAAAAAATCATTTTTTATTTACTCATTTTCCAAACAACCAAACAGAATAATATACATGCATTCACTAAAATGACATGAATCACCAAACATGAATCACCAAAACCCAAAAAGATCTGAAATTGAAAAATGAAATAGGTAACATCATGGAATTCCAAAATATAAAATTGGAGAAAGAGAGAGAGAGAGAGAGTACCTTCGGCACGGTGGTTCAATGGGAGCAGTACTGAGTTTGAGTGGTTGAGTGTCAATGGGAGCAGTACATTCAGCACGGTGAGTGATTTTGAAAGTTTCAGAGTGAGTGAGTCACTGAGTTTGAGAGGGTGGAGTGTCTGAGAGTGAGAGTGTGGAGTGTCTGAGAGTGCAGATTTTAGGTTTTAAATGGTCAAAAACGTGTTTCTAAAACTGATTTTAGAAGGGAGTTTAATAAAAAACGTTAAATAGAAATCGAGTTTTAGAAACTCAAGTTTGTAAAGTGAGTTTTATAAACTCGATATCCACGTGGAAAAATTTTTCCATGTCATTATATGAAAAAACCCCAAAAACGAGTTTTAAAAACTCGAGTTCTAATTGGATCTCGAGTTTTAGAAACTCGAGATGTTAGTTTCACATATTCTTTCAAAACCGCGCAACTAACGAAATTGTTAGCATAGTAAGGTTATTTGGAAAGGGTGTTCTCTATTCTTTTATTAAAAGCAAGTTACTCTTTTCATCTTTTGTTCATCCTGTCTCACCTCACAGTTGGTGGAATCAGGGTATATGTTTTTCTTCTCTCACAGTTGGTGGAACTTATCAGCTATGAGAAAAGAAGAACATATTATTATGAAAAGCTCAAAAAACTCAATCTAAATTATATTCTGGATGCAATTTAAGGGACGAAAAAAAGAGATAAGGGACGAAAAAAAGAGATAAAAAATTTATTAGGGTTTTGGTTGGTTAGGTGGAAGGAAAATTTGTAAGTATTTTTTCCTTGGGTTCTCCAAAAATCTTTTTTCCCTGGAAAAAATTAGAGGGGAAAAGGCCAGTGAACAAAATGATGAAAAAAACCATGAATATCTATATCAGTTTTTCTTCTTTGACGTCTTCTCTTTTTATTTTTTCTTTTGATTTTTTCGTTTTATGTTTTACCCACGACCCATCTAGTCATGACTTTAAAAATTGGTATGGTCAAATAGCTAAATAATAAAGTGGTTACCAGTTTTTTGGTCTGACCGATGGTTGAAGTGGTAACGTCATAAATAATTAATCAATAATTTTAAAATTATATAAATCTATACTACATATAAGAGAATTTTCCTCTTTCAACTGAACTTTTATATGGTTCAAAAATACCATCATTAATGAAGAGTAACTTTATTTAGAAATAGTGTCATGAATTTCAAATAACAAATTTCATTTTAAATTCAAAAAGAGAATTCCTAAAATTTAGGATTTTTTCCCTTCACGTTCAAAAAAGAAATTACAGATACGGCTTATCTCTAAAATTTATCATTTTTATTTGATTGAAAAATAAAAAAATATTTCTTAATTATAATATATACAAATTATTAACATTTACCCAAAAAATAGAAAGAGGTTCTAAGCACGCACTCACGAGCACGTGCGTGAGTGCATGCTCAGAGGCTAGTATATATTAAGTTTATGACTAGTGATGATGCACGAAAATCAGTGGGTTGAAATACTTCGGGCTATAGTAATGGCTGTAAGTCCTAAAAAGAAAGAAAGAACTGTCAAGGGTGACTGGTGTAACCCGACCAAGGATCCTTTGACGGTTAAGTCAGTTTTCTTTCTAGAGCACAAGGATGGGAAAACTATGAATAGTCGAACTTACCGTGGGTGAATAGGACTTGTTCCTTTTATAGAGAATTAGAAGTGGGTCTACTTGTTCAGATCCACCACAATCATGGGTGATGTGGGTGGTTAATGGAGGAAATGGGAAACGTGGAGTAGATTATGGGGAATTCTCTCCACGTTTTAGGGGTAGTGCATCATGGTCTGATTACATGGAGCCTTATGAGAGGTTTTCTTGTAGAATTCACCAAGTATCTTCTGGTCGTCCATGCGCTTATGAATGGTTTTGTTATTAATGGACGAGTATCGGTCATATACATGATGGCACTGTTGGGCTTCTCTCCTCTTAAGGTTTTTTGGATGCAATCAGGCTATGGACGTGGTTTAATTGTCTAGATGACCACTATGAATGAATCTTGTAAACTTGAGCCCCCATTAACTGCCCCCTTGTCTTTGTGTCGTCCATGCTACTGTTGGCTTGACCTGTGGTGGTTTTTCATTGGTTGGGGGTAATTTGAAATTGAATGTTCCTGATGTTGACACGTGGTGTGATCTCGGGGCTTGTTTGTCATGTTGCTTCGTTCTTCAAGAAAAATGCCACGTGGAATGTTTTGATTGGTTTATGTCATTTTAGTACCTAGGTCTGTCGCCTATAAATAAAGGAATTCCTCTCCTACCCTCTCACATTTCTCATATTTTCTCCTTTGACCTCCGTTGTCCAGCGCCTTGTCTAGTAGTTTTCTTCCGTCCTTAGTCATCCTCATTTAGAGCTAGGTATCCTCTTCTTCTCGTCTTTAGGTTTTTCTTTAGAGCTTTTTCAAAGTGTCTGAGATTATAATGTCTTCGTTTGGTGATAGTGACGAGAGGAAGATAGATGAGTATCACCACGAGAGTAGCTCTAGTGGTAGTAGTAGTAGTGATAGTAGCAGTAGTAGTGGGGGGAACACCACAAATGAGCAATACTTGTTTGGGGTTCTTGGAGTTCCCTTAGAAGTCCTTCAACAGGAGATGAGAACAAGAATGGCCTTTGGGTCATTTATCGGTACATCCACCAATGCCCCCTTGTCTGCCTCTTCAAGTGAAGAGGAGACTTTATATTATTGTGTTGTAGGCATCTCTTCTAGAACGGATGAGAAAAAACTTAATTCCCTTAAAAGTTGGAACCAGATCCCTGGCGACCTTAACTCTCGTTTAGCCGTCCGTGGTGAATGGTGCTGTAATCCTCATTTTGGAGTAGGAAAATATGAGGCTTATCTTCTAGAGGGGTTTAGGTTGCCTCTTAATGCCTTTGCTAGGGAAATACTCCATAGTTTAGGCATAGGCATTGTGGAGGGAAGTTTTTGATGGGAACTGTCCTCTTATTGTGGACGAGTTCCTATATTGTTACAAACCCTCAGAAATTAGTCAATCCATAGGCTTTTACCAGTTTTCTGCTAGGGGTTCAATCTGTAGGTTAGTCAAGTCCCTCCCTATGTCTGATAGGAGATGGAAGACCAAGTTTTTCTTTGTCTCAAGGTTCTGGGCTGGAAAGCCTATTGAGGTAGGCAGGGACCCATTTCCTCCATACACAGGTGAGACGGGGAATCTTCGTCTAGAGGGTATGTTACTTTTCACTACTTGTTTTTATTTCTTTTGTTATATCTATCTAACTCTATTTGCTTTCTTTTTTACAATTTGATGCAGCGTAGGCGTGTAGAAGCAGAATCTGTAACACACAATTACTACAATTCTTCCACGAAACCTAAGTTCTACAAGAACACTAGGCTAGTAGGCAAAATAATAGAGAAAACATCTCTAACAAACTTTTATTAATCAATGCATAACATCAATCAACCTCTTTATAAAGAGTATTTATATGAATAGAATTTCTCCTACTCCTTTTAGGAAAAGAAATAATAAACCTACTTCTATTTGAGAAAGGAAAAGCAATTTAACTAGGAAAAGAAAAAAAATTAAAATCCTAATTTAACTAGGAAAAAAGAAAACAATATAAAATATTAAAATATTTTATTCTTCCTTAACCAATCTGCATCATTCTCTCGGGGTTGGGGAAAACTCGTCCTTGAGTTTTGTGGCAATCTTCCACGATCAATTGGAACCCCGAATAATCCTCTCCATCCTGTTCTTCTATGCAAGACAAGACGAATCAGTATGCTATTTATCAATCTTTTCTCACTCATAATAAATCTTGATGTACGGATTTTTATTCTTGACTTCTTTTGCCTCGGCGGGATATATGATGCAAGTACTAAAAAAGAATCCATGCACACATCCAAAAACTTCATATTTCCTCCTCTACAAAGATTACTTAAAATCACTCGTTCACGCCTCTTGTTGACCTCTATCAATTCTTGTTCAATAAAATCCTCCCAGAAGGGATCAATAACCTTTTGTTTTTGAATATCGAAAGTCTCATCAACGATGTGAGTTATGGGCTCATCTCGTATGTATATGACTTTATTTTTATCAAGCTTAATCTTTTCTCCTTGACTAAAATCTTCAGGATAGTCATCATAAATTGGTGGAGAATCCCAATTTACTATACAGACTCTTTCAATGTATTCATTCTCCTTTTTGATATTGTAGTCCTCCTCGACGTCAAAATACTCCTCCTCCTCCACATAACATGGATTTGGATGGCAGTTTTGAGGTCGATTTTCAACGGTTAAGGCAGTGAGCTGCTTTGAAAGCGCATCAAACCACTCCTCTATTCGTTGAAAGAACGCCTCTAATTGTGCATCACGTGCAACCTCATTGCGTTCATACACGTCATCTATGGCAACAAGTCTTCCCCCACATGCTCTTCTTTGTGCCATGGTAGGAACCTAGCCTTGCTCTGATACCAACTGATGCAGCGTAGGCGTGTAGAAGCAGAATCTGTAACACACAATTACTACAATTCTTCCATGAAACCTAAGTTCTACAAGAACACTAGGCTAGTAGGCAAAATAATAGAGAAAACATCTCTAACAAACTTTTATTAATCAATGCATAACATCAATCAACCTCTTTATAAAGAGTATTTATAGGAATATAATTTCTCCTACTCCTCTTTATAAAGAGTATTTATAGGAATAGAATTTCTCCTACTCCTTTTAGGAAAAGAAATAATAAACCTACTTCTATTTGAGAAAGGAAAAGCAATTTAACTAGGAGAAGAAAAAAATTAAAATCCTAATTTAACTAGGAAAAAAGAAAACAACATAAAATATTAAAATATTTTATTCTTCCTTAACCAATCTGCATCACAATTGTAAGACAACCTTCCTTGATTAAGTTCTATCTTGATTGCGTCCAACAGGCACGCTTGTTCACAGATAGGGCCTATCATTCTTTAGCAACTCTATGTTGTCTAGCTACTTGGAGGCTTGGACCTGAACCAATTGAGGAGGCACTTGCTCACGAGCTCACCACATGTAGATGTGAGTTGCTTACATTGAATCCTAATTATTTACTTCATCTAAACTCTAACACATCTTTCTTCTTGTAGGAATGCAACCGTGAAGTAGAACAAAGGGAAGGGTTTGGCAGACGAAGAAGCTACCTAGGAACAAGAAGGCCATTCCCAACCTCGTCCAACTGGCATGGAGAAAAGGAAGGCTCTTTCCTAGATTATAGACATGGGGAGTCTTCCTAGTCGCTGAGGCTATAAGAAAGCAAGGCATGGGTTGTCCAAATCTGGGGTTGTCAAGACTAGCTTTGTCGTCCCTCCTGCTCCTGTCAAACAGCCATCCATAGTATAGATCCTTGACTTGGATTCATCTAATCCTCTCGAAGCCACCCCGTCCAAACCTCTAAGTGGCAGCCCTATGACCTTTCTTAGGAGTGAGGGCCTTGCTTGGAAGAGGTTTCAGCAAGCTGTGTTTGAGGAGGACGTTGCCATCTTCTATGACATGTCTATGAAGGAGTTTGAGCGTTATACAGTTCATGACCTCTTCAAGGTACTTTTTCTTGTCTTTAATCATTCATAATTAAAATATTCATCCACTTATCTCATGTCCATATCTTTTTATACAGGCTATGACTAAGTTTATGGCAGTGTTCAAGCAAGCTTATAAATTGGAGAAGCAAAGGGCTAGGCTTGAGGCGAAGGTTCGCAAGATGGAGAAAGAATCCAGTTATCGAGTTGAAGTGAGGGCTAAGTTGGAGGATGAGGTAAAGGAGCTGAAGAACCTCGTCAAATAGTTAAAAGCAGATGCCGTCGAGAAGGACACTCGTCTTGACCATTTCCAAAAGAGAAGTGACGAGCTCTGCGCTCTTCTAGGAGAAACTAGAGAAGCAGTTACCAGGGAGTTCAAGGCGTCCAACGAGTTCACTAACCTTTTGGATAGAAACTATGCTGCTAGGTTTGAGGACTTCCATATGGATGCGATTGAACACTTCCCTGGAGTGGATTTCAGCCTTATCAAACTTTGAGAGTGGATTTCAGCCTTATCAAACTTTCAGTCACTGTTGAGAGTTCTCTTGTCCAGATGAGTTCTGAAGATATAAATGTTGAAGACGATGCCTCCACCTAGCCTGCCAAGGACGACCCAAAGTCTGGGGATACTACCCCTAGTGGTTTATAAAAGAAGAATTTGTAATCATCTTTATTTACTTTCCTTGTTATTTATTTATTTATTTATTTTTAAGGGGTCCGTTGTTTTGGACCATTTAGATTTATGCAAGTACATTAGCTCGTCCAAGTTTAAGGACGAGCATTTATACAATTGCATTTTTTAGGTCTGACACATTTAAGGGTTTTTGGACGATGGTCGTTTATCCTCTTATTTATGAACATATTTTTGTCCATGTTTGAACGTTTGATTTTATCGCCAATTTTTATATCCAAGTATTTTCTCGTCCATGGTTTGAACTATCTTAGAATGGCTAAGTATTTTCCTCGTCCTTATCTTGGACTTTTTTGGAATTTTTAGTTGTTTTTCCTTTCGTCCATAGTTTGGATTACTTAGTAGTGTTTTACATGCATGCCTTTCTTTGTCCATTGTTTCTGTATGAGTGTACTGGGAGGTGTATGTTCCTTCCCTTTGTACTTGTATTGTTACCTTAAGGTTTTTTGATTAGCCCTTTCCTTGTTTAAGGATGGCTTACGACGATGCATCTCTGCGTCCAGAGCTTTAGTCATCTTTAATTTCATATGGACATTAATTTCACAAAATCATCAACACTTAAATTAGAGAATCCAAGCTTCTTTATATATGATGAAACTGTACATAACATCGTTCATAAACACAATAGAACTTAGTACATAGCCTCGTCCAAAGACATCATTCATGCTAGTACTTAGTCCTTTTTAGGGAATTTAAATTACTTTATATACAAAAGGACTTTGTTCATAACATCGTCCATAGCACACGCTAGTAACTAGTGCTTTTTAGGGAATTCAAATGCTAGAAAACATAAAATACTGCTGAAAAACATGAGTGCTGAAAGATAACATAAATAAACTATTAGTGGTTACTAGTAATCTCTAATCTCGTCCATGCTGACCTTCCTGATGATTCTTCTTCACCGGTAATACTTTCTTAAGTGCACCACATTCTACGGGTGCTCCAGCTTTCATCCATCCAAGGCTTCCAAGTAGTACGAATCTCGCCTTTTAAAATTGATAACTTTGTATGGTCCTTCCCAGTTAGGTCCCAACTTTCCATGAACAGGGTCCTTAGTAGCCAGGGACACCCTTTTTAGGACGAGATCTCCAACGTTAAATTGCCTTGGTTTCACCAATGCATCGTGGTGCTTAGTCATCAGGTTCTTGTAATGCGCCACCCTTTGCTCTGCATCCATCCTTACCTAGTTAATAAGGTCAAGATTTAGACAAAACTGTTTCTCATTCTTGTCATTGTTATAGTGGGCCACCTTGTAGCTAGTTAGACCAACCCTCGCGGGTATCACTACATCACTTCTATGTGTTAACTTTAAAGGAGTGTCTCTAGATGGAGTCCTTATGGTCGTCCTATATGCCCAAAGAACACTAGGTAATTCATCTAGCCATATCCCTTTTGCCCCCTCAAGTCGAGTCTTGATGATCTTTAGTAAGGATTGGTTTGCAACTTCAGCTTGTTTGTTAGTCTGTGGGTGGGAGGGTGAGGAGTAGTGATTCCTGATCCTTAACTGCTCGCAAAACTCCCTAAAGGGTGTATTGTCAAACTGGTATCCGTTGTTTGGGATGACCCTAGGGATTCTGAAGCAGCAAATAATGTTTTTCTAGACAAAGCTTCTGACATTCCACTCGGTTATTTTTGCCAATGGCTTTGCTTCTACCAATTTGGTAAAATAATCAATCCCTACTACCAAGAACTTCATTTGTCTCGTCCCTATAGGAAAAGGACCAAGGATGCCCAACCCCTACAGAGCAAAGGGCCATCATTGGGGTGAAGTACTCTGATGGTCATTTGGGTATGTTATTGTAGCATTGACACTTGTCACATACTTTGACGTAAGCCTTGACATTTGCTTGCATGGATGACCAGTAGTATCTTGCATGGACTATCTTGTGGACGAGGGATCTAGCCCTTGAATGATTTTCACAGGCTCCTTCATGGACGTCGTTGAAGATGTAATGGGACTCATCTGGAGTCAAACACCTCAAATAGGGCTAAGAGAAATCCCTTTTATGCAACACCTCGTCCATAAGGACAAACTTCCCTGCCCTCCCCATTAGCTTCCTTGCTTCTTTATCCCCCGGGAGGAGCTCATCTTTGAGATAAGACACGATTGGAGTGGTCCAGTTGGATATTCCATTTATTTGATTCACCTCTGAAAAGTCAATACTTGGGATGTACTGGACTTTAATTTGATCTCTTGCTATCTCGTTTGCAGATGTCGTCTTGGCAAAAGTGTTACCTTCTGCATTTTGCTCCTTTGCTCTCTATTGAAATTGGGTCGTTGTGAAACCTTTAATACATTGTCTAACTTTGTTTAAGTACGTCTTCATTTGTTCCTCCTTAGCTTCACACGTTCCATTCACTTGGCTTATCACCAATTGTGAGTTTCCTTGGACGAGGACTGAATCTACTCTAAGTGATTTAGCTAACTCCAAGCCCTGAAATAGGGCTTCATATTCTGCTTCATTATTGGTTGCTTGGAATTGTAGACAGGCAACATATTCTAGATGATCCCCTTCTAGTGACTGTAAAACTATCCTAATTCCTCCTAAATGCTATGTGGACAAACCATCCACATGGATAACCAACTGCTTTGCCCTCTAGTCTTCATTTTGCTAACTACTGGTAGGAGTGAATTCAGCAATGAAGTCAGCTAGGACTTGAGCTTTTATTGCTTTGCTTGGCTTGTACTGCACGTCAAAATCACTAAGTTCCATTACCTACTAGATCAATCATCCAGCGGCCTCCAACTCGATCATGGCCCTTTTTAGCAGATGATCTGTTGGGACGTTGATTACATGAGCTTGAAAATAAGGCTTGAGCTTTCTTGTTGCTATCACCAATGAAAATGCTAACTTTTCCATTAGCGGATATCATCCTTCAGCTCCCCTTAAAGCTTTGCTATTGTTATAGACAAGCTTCTGTACCTTTCCTTCTTCTCTGATCAAAGCCGAACTTATTACATAAGTGGACGCCGCTAGGTAGAGATACAACTCTTCTCCTGGTTTGGAGGGGCTTAATAGCGGAGTTGAAGCGAGATAAGCCTTCAAGAATTCAAATGCTTGTTGGCATTCATCCGTTCATTCAAATGCCTTCCTTAATACTCTGAAAAATGGTAAACACTTGTCAGTAGCTTTTGAAACAAACCTATTCAGGGTAGCTACTCGTCCAGAGAGGCTCTGGACATCCTTGATATTCTTCGGGGGCTTCATGTTCAAAATCGCTTGGATTTTATCTGGGTTTGCTTCAATTTCACTCTGTGAAACCATAAAACTGAGGAATTTCCTTGATGCAACTCCAAAGGCACATTTTCTTGGATTCAACTTCATCTTATATTGTCTAAGTGTGCCAAAAGTTTCTTGAGCGTTGTCCATATGTTAAGTCTCCCTTGCACTCTTGACTAACATATCGTCCATGTACACTTCAACATTCCACCTGATTTGTGGACGAAACATGTGATTAACTAGTCTCTTATAGGAAGGTTCTACATTTTTTAGACCAAATGACATTACTTTGTAACAAAACCAACCTTGGCTTGTAATGAAGGATGTTTTCTCCTGATCTGCCTCGTCCATCTTAATCTAGTTGTATCCTGAGAATGCATCCATGAAACACAGCAGTTGATGTTTAGCTTTTGAGTCCACTAGCTGGTCAATGCGTGGAAGGGGATAGCTATCCTTGGGGCATGCCTTGTTTAAATCTGTGAAGTCCACGCATATCCTCCATTTGTCATTGGTTTTTTTGATCATCACCACATTAGCTAGCCAATCAGGGTTGTAGACTTCACAAACAAACTCTACAGTTACCAACTTTTGAACTTCTTTTTTAATGGCATTATCTTGTTTTGGGGAAAATACTTTCTTCTTTTGATGGACGAGCTTGTATGATGGAGACATGTTTAGTCAATGAGTAATCACACTTGGGTCAATCCTAGGCATGTCTTCATGGCTCCAAGCAAAAATATCCGTGCTCTCTTCCATGCTTGTCCCAATCCTGGTAAACTTATCGGGGTTGGACTTGTCCAAGGGTAAATTTTCCAATACTTTAGTCGGTTCGGCCAACGTTTTTCCTTCTTCAATGTTCATTGTTTGCATCTGTTTGCCCATGGCCAACATCGCCAAGTAGCATTCTCTAGCAGCTCAAGGTTTTCAGACCCGGATTGTTCATTGAACCGTTAAAGGGGGGGTTTAAGGTTTTTGAGGTCAAATCGAGGTCGAACTGGGGTCGAACTGTGATGACGTCATAATTAATTAAGCCTAAATATAGATATTAAATTTATAAAACTAGCAAAATTGACAATATGTCTATATATGTGAGGGAAATTTAATGATTTTGAAGCATATATTTAATAATTAAATAAGAAAGTTAATAAAATAAAATAATAACCATGAAAACATTAAAATTTATGATTAATTTTTGAATTAAAGTTGAATATCTTTGAAGGATTTTAATTATAATTTTTTTTTATTCCTTGTAAGAGATGGATAATTTAATTAAATAGAATAAAATTGAAAAAAAAAAAAAATTGCTAAGGGGTCGGACCGTACGGTTCTCACCGGTTCGTACAGTCCAACCCCAGTTTTAGCGGTTCACGGAATTAACAGAAAATCCGATTCTTTATGCTTAAAAAACCGGTTTTCATCCCGGTTCTTGGTTTTCACGGTCCGACCTCCCGGTCCAGTTCGGTTCTGAAAACTATGTAGCAGCTAATTAATCTCTTTGTACTTCCTTAATGCCGTATTCTATTAGAAACTCGACAGAAAAGTGGTAGGTGGATGTTGCAGCCCTCCAATTGTTCAAAGTTTGTCGTCCAATGATAGTATTATACGAGGATGAGCAATCCACAACAAGGAAATTCACTTCCTTATTGATCTACAGTGGATAAGAGCCAACTACGACCGGTAAGGAGACAGTACCTGTTGATATCATATTTCGTTCGCCCTTGATTTGCATGCCAGACCCTGAAAAACCCAAAAATATCATTTTCTTTCCATGGGGTCACGAGAACATATATAATGGCGTGGCGCAACCCATTCAGACATCGGAGCGCTCAAAGTACCTTTTTTAGCCAAAATAACCAAAATGCCCCTGGTCAGCCTTGGGTTGACTAAAGGCCAAACAAGGTCCAAATCCCCACGAAACAACATTTTTCATGGTTTTATATCAAACCTGAGCTCCTTGGAGATTTTTAGTAACTTTGACCAAGTTTGACCCAGAGTTGACTCCTTGTAGGCCCTAGAAACCCTAATTTTGATCTGGCCATTAGAATGAGTTGAAAATAATGCAATTGTGAATATAATCAAATTGTCATTCCAACGACTATTTAAGGGTCGAAATAGGAGTTAAAACGGTTGAGATATTGAGAAAACTGTGAAAAGCGCGTCAGCATGCTTCCCGAGGTCATAACTTTTGATCCAACTGTTGGATTTTTAATTTCTTTAGCTTTATGAAAACTAGACATCTAGATATTTCTAAGAACACCAAGATCATCTCAATTTGAGTCCAAGAAGGCCTCCAAATGCGCATCCGAAGTCAAAACTGAAAAATCACTACAAGATGAATTTGCTAATGTCACGATGACATTAGCGGCGGCCCTTGAATGGCCTCCGACCCGACCTGATGGCCCTTGATGAGCCATTGTGCTTCGAGAAGCATGCCAAGGGCTATAAATAGCCCTTAGCACCCCAGATTGGATTAGAACGTAAAAAAAAAAAGAGGGGTTTTTAGGAGCTGTTTTGGGCGTTTTTGGGCATTTTTCTCCTCTCCATATTTCTCTCCAAAAAACACATCAAAGTTTCTTGATTCTTCTCTCTTCCCCAAAAATATAAGGTAGTGTTCATACCCTCCATGTTCCTCTCCTTGGTTCCATACCTTGGATTTGAGGTTTAAGGAGTATGGATGTAGCTTTTTAGCTACTATCCATGCCCCTTTTTCTTTAAAACTTCATCAAGCTTTTTATTCTTTCTTTTTGCTTGAATAACATGATTTATTACTTTTTTTGGCATGTTTCTTGCTTTATTTGTGCTTCTAGCTTAAATCTCCTTGCTTTTTATGCCTTATGCCATGTTTTATGCTTAGATCTACATCCCTACATGGTTATATGTTTAGATCTACATACTTTATGCTTTATGTCATGCTTTCTATGCTCAAATCTTCTATTTCCTATATTTTGATGTTTATATCCACACGCTCCCATGTCTCATACCATGTGTTTTTGCCTAGATCTATCTTTCCCATGTGTTGTTTGGCTAGATCCACATGTTTCTATGCTTGTTTACATGTCTATTTGTCTTTCCTACATGCTTTATGCTTTATGCCATGTTTTCCTATGCTTTGTTTCTCTTTTTGCTCTATGTTGATGTTAGGGTTACATGCTCACATGCTTGATATCACATTTTTGGCCTTGCTTTGCTTAGATCTATATGTTTACATGCATGTTTCTATGCCTATATGTCTAGATCTATGTTTTCACATGTTTGCGTGCTTGGATCTATGTTCTCTACATGTTTTATACTATCTTCCATGTGTTTTTGCGCTCCACGCCATGTTTATGTGCTTAGGCCTAGACCTTGTAGCTCTTTTGTCGCTTTTTTCTTTCTTTCTTATGTTTTGACTTGATGGTTAGGACCCAATATACACAAACACACACTTTTTTTTGTATTTTTTTGATTTTTCAATTTTTATTTTTATTTTTATTTTTATGAAAAACAAAATAAATCAAAACTAAAAATAAACAAACAAAAACATGTTAAACAAAGCAATGCATAAAACTAGACTGACTCAAAACAAGAAAGCAAAACACACAGGTAATGCAAAAACAAAACAAGAAGGGGAGAGAGAGAAAAATTGACTAAATCATTTGGAGTCTTTTTCTTTTCACACCTTGGAAGAACCTTTCCGTTTAGCAAACCCTTGATCCCGCGGTGAGGGGGAAGAATTGAAACCGTTCAAGTTCAAAAGGAACATGAGGGCTTTAAGTAGATCTCCAAGAGGAGCAAAAGAGGATGGAAACTGGTTCTGGTTTCCCAATAAGATCATGCTGTTGCTTTGTTGAGTGGCTAACAACTTATAGCAATTAGGTTGAGTATGTCTAGCTACTCTATAGTGATGAAAGAGATGCTGCTTCTTTTGTTTAGGCTTTTGAGTGTTTCCCTTCTTATCCCTAGGGTTCTTAATCTCTTTCTTATCAAGCTTAGGGGGTGCTTCTAATATAGATTTACCCTTATCTACGTTTTCACTAGCCAACACATTTTTCACATCATTGTTCTTAGATTCAACATTATTAGTAGGAGAGACAAAAACAGTAGTACTAGAAGAAGCAATACTAGGAGAAGAGAAATCATACCCTAAACCGATTCGATCGGAAGCAGATTTTTGAAGACTAAGCATCTCGTCAAGCTTTGCACTTGAAGTCCTCTCCAGTTGAGCTCTGACTTGGAACAATTCTACCTCAAGCTTCTTGGTCTTCTTAGCCAATAAATTATTCTCAAATCTCAATGCTTCAATGGTCTAATTGGCTTCATCAAATTTCATGGAGATTTCTTCTTGTTCAAGCTCCACTTCATTGAGCTTCTTGGTGGCCAACCTATACAACTTCTCATGTTTTTTCGAGACCTTATATAATTTTGCATAGGCTGTGTGGATTTGATCTTATTCATCCATCTTCTCAAATTTAGACTCCACCAAGTCCTCTTCTTCATCCACATCTTCAACAATCCCCTCAGTAGGATTTATAGTGGTAGTGAAGGCATTTAGGATTCCATCATTCTCATTATTGGAGTCATCCTCAGGCTCGGTGCCGCTTAAGGTAGTTGTAAGTGCCTTGCTTTTTCCGATGGTCTTGAGATATGTAGGGCACTCTTGTTTCATGTGATTAAAGCCTTAACACCCAAAGCACTTTGGTCTTGAGGGAACATTGTACTGACCACCATCCCTAACATCATTCTTTCCTTTGTCTTGGTTCTTGAATTGAGACGAACTAGACTGCTTGCAGTCTTTATCAAATCCTTTAGCATTGACATTCTTTATAAACTTTTTGAACTGCCTCATGATATAGGATTTCATCTTAAAATCTTCATTGTCTGAATAGTCATCTGTGTCACTGCTCTTGGCCTTCAGTGCCATGCTCTTTCCTTTACTAGATTTCACTATCCTTGTCAAACCCAACTCATAGGTCTGCTGATAACCAACTCTGTCAAAGGAATTTTGTCAATATTCTTCGATTCCTTAATCGCGGTGATCTTGGCATGAAATCTCTCAGGTAGAGATCTGAGCACCTTTCTAGCAATCTCGAGTTCGAGAATGGTTTTCCTAAGATTAAAGGCCGAGTTCACTATGTCCTTGGGCTTAGCATAGAACTCATTAAATGACTCATCCTTCTCCATCTTAATCTCTTCAAAGCTCGTGGTAAGCCTCTGAAACTTTGAATCTTTGATAGCCTTGGCTCCTTCATAGGCTGTCTAGAGGATAGTCCATACTTCCTTAGCAATTTCAGTAGAGGATATCTTCTTGAACTCCTCGTTCATGATTGCTGCCCTACTGTTGAAGTTAGCCACCTTGATCTTAACATCATCCCAATCGGCCGGCACTTCCTTCGGCTTAGTCCAGCCTATCTCTACAGCTTGCCACACTTTTTCATCTAATGACTGCAAGAAAGCTCTCATGTGTACTTTTCAGTATGCATAGTTAGTGCCATCAAATAAAGGAGGTATAATGAGAGACTGTCCTGTATCCATGACAAACAGGGGTCAATGGATCGCACAGTAAAGATTATAACCTAATTAGAGTGTGCTTGCTCTGATACCACTTGATAGGCCAAGAATGTATTGACTCCTTGTGATGAATTAACCAATTACTTAGCCAAGTTAATTAATTAATTTAATTAGCATGCAATAAGCATGGTAGCACAAACAAATCACCAACTAAGTTAAAATGTAGTGGAAAACAAATTGACACGATGATTTGTTTACGAATGGGGAAAACCTACACGACAAAAACCCCACCAGGTGATTTTAAAGTCACCACTCCCGAGAATTCACTATTATCACAACAAGCGGTTACAAGTAAAGGAATCCTAGTACCTTATACCAACCTACAGTTGAACCCTTACACCAATACCTAATTGGACTTGTTTTGTAATGACAATTTCTCCTTTTAATGCACGGCTTCCAGTACGTGACTAACCAATTCGATGCGCAGATCCCAATACGTGGCTTACTTACCAACTTGAGAAAGATGGTGGCTGCAAAGTTTTTCAGTTCATCAACACGATGAAGATCATGAAGCTCCTTGGTTATAAAACCTTACGGTGTACAAACACAACAACTTCTTGAATATAAAGATGAATTAAGGTATATGTCTCCAGTTCACAATATGCTTGTGAAAAACTTTTGCATTGAGTTGCATCAGCTATGATGGCCCTTAAAACAATCCTTATATATGTTTAAGGCTGTGAGAAAAGAAAACCCAAACATCTATTCACAGATTTGAGTGAAATAAGCTCTATAAAACTGATTTTCATAAATCTCGACAGATAACCTATCTATCGAGTAGCTGCAAGTATCGGGCTTAAATAGCATTTTAAACCTCAATAGATATTAGCTGTTGAGTTTTAAAATCCAGCACTTCTTCACTTGATTCTTGGACAGGCTTGCATGGCTTTAACACTTGAATTTGAAACCTTATTTCTTGAAGCATTAAACACATCCTAGATCTACCCAATTACAAGTAAAGTGCGTTTTGTCAAAGGATTAGCCAATTCTATATTGACGTATGTTCCTAATAATGATTTACATATGTCCTAACATTAATGAAGGGTAACTTCATTTAGAAATAGGGTCATAAATATCAAATAAAAAATTTCTTTTTAAATTCAAAAAAGAGAATTCTTAAAATTTAGGATTTTTTCCCTTCACTTTCAAAAAAAAAAAAAAAAAATTATAGTTACTACTTATTTCTAAAATTTATCATTTTTTTTTTGAAAAATAAAAAAATATTTATTAATTATAATAGATATAAATTATTAACATTTACCCTAAAAATAGAAAGAGGTTCTGAGCACGCATATGAGCGCGAGCTTAGATGCTAGTATATATTAAGTTTATGACTAATAATATATCTTGTTATAATATATAACAAAATTTTTATTAAAAAAATTTAAGTGAGTTTTCATCTTTTATATTAAGAAAACAAAATGTAACTAATCATATTAACATTACAATATCATCCTTAAAACAAAACAATCAGTGGCATAGATGGCCATCATTATAATAAAGTTGGACTCAACTATCCATCTTAAAAGGTTGTATAGAAGTCTTTATTTTCTAGTTTCTCAAAAAAAAAAAAAGTCTTTATTTTCTTTTATGACATAAATTGTAATTGCTGATTATAAAAATAAAAAAAAAACAAAAAAATTTTAGTTGTTGATCTCATTAATTATATTATGAAATTATTAAAATAAGAAAAAAAATTATTAATATAAGAAAATAGTAGTTTGTTTTTATGAATTCATTTTAAAGAAAAGTTTAGTAAATTTTAAATTATTTCATAATTAACAAAAATAATCCTCTTTAAAAGGAAAAGCCAAAAAAAAAAAAAAAAAAGTGCCCCATATAAATTGTAAAGTATAGCCATCAACAATTGCAACCCAGCTGCCCACTTACTCCCAGATCTACTAATGGCCTGTTTGGATGATTTAAAAAAGGAGGGGGAGTAGAGTAAAGGGAGGGGGAGTAATTAAATTACCTTATTTGGAATTTTTTTAAGGAAGGAGGGGGAGGGATTTGGAGGGGTTTCAACTAGTTCTAACCCCTCATTTTTAATTCCCCCAAATTGGAGAGATTTGGAGAGAGAGTAAAGTAGATAAATTATTGACCAATTGAATTCCCCAATTTATCCTTTCTAAATTAACAAAAGTACAAACCAATTATATAAATAATCATTGTTTGTTTCCTGAGAAAATTTAAGGTGAATGAAAATTTTTTTTTTTTTTGAATCTCATTGTTGTTTAGCTTTCTCAGCTTCAACTCCTCCAAACCCTCCAGCGCCAGTGGCTTTATCTCTCCAGACAACGGAGGCGAAAGTGAACACATGCAGTATGAGCTCTTCCACAAATTCTCCTCGCCACAATGCTGGAGCCTAGGATCGCCGATGTTCATCACTCTCCCCATTGATTTCGTTAGTACCGGTGGCCAAATCCAGTGTCGCAAGGCCATGGCATAATCATTTAAAGCTCTATCAATTGCCGGTGTCGAAGGCGTCGTCGTCAAGGTCTGGTGGGGACTAGTGGAGAGAGACAAACCTAGGGTTTACAATTGGCAAGGGTATTTGGACCTTGTTGCCTTAGCGAAATGGTGCGGTTTGAAGGTCCGTGCTGTCATAGCCTTTCATTAGTGTGCCACTAGGCTTGACGATCCTCATTGGTCAGTTTAAACTCTCTCTGAATTTTTTTTTGGTAATTAAAATTTATGGGTCTAGATGAGGATTTTTATTCTTTTTTTTTTTTTTTTTTTTTTTTTTTTAGTTTAGGTATATACTTTATTTTGTTTTATTTTTTTTTAAATTTTATTTATGCTTCTCCCAAAAAAAAAAAAATTCATTAACATATTCTAAGATTTGGACGAATGATAATCAGGTTCAAGACTTTACAAAACTGATAAATTAATCATAGACCAATGTTGCAAGTCCATTTTCAAATAGGGGTAAATTTTTCTATTTAAATCATTTCCTCTCATTTCCATCCTAATTTTTAAAACATCCAAACAAGAGGAAGGGCTAATTACTCCCTTCCCTCTTACTAATTTTAAAAACATCCAAACAAGGTAAAGGGGAACCATTCCCCTCTACTCTCCTCTCCACTACTCTCCTCCCCTCTACTCTCCTCCCTCTCTAAACTTCCAAACAGGCCATAATTTCTCTCATTCTCTCTCACAGATTGCAAATCTAATTAATTTCTCTCATAGTCATAGATTTCATTGCCGCCCACTTGCTCTCATTAATTTAAATTTCTAGATTTCTGTTAGGGTCATATTTGTTGTAATTGGCTAATCTTTTGACAAAATGCACTTTATTTGTAATTGGGTAGATCTAGGATGGGTTTAGTACTTCAAGAAATAAGTGTTCAAGTTAAGTATTGAAGTCATGCAAATCTGAACAAGAAACAAGTGAAGAAAGTTCTATTCATTAAAACTCGATAGAATTATTTCTATCGAGAATGAATGTTGAAGCTCAATAGAAGCTGTATCTGTCGAGAATTACGAAATCAGATTTTCAGATTTAATTACACTTATATTCCTATGTATTTGTGTAGGGTTTCTTTTCTCACAAACCTAGACATATATAAGGATTATTTTAAAGGCCGTCACGCATGCAACACAAGCTGTATCTGTTGAGAATTACGAAATCAAATTTTCAGATTTGATTACACGTATATTCCTATGTATTTGTGTAGGGTTTCTTTTCTCACAAACCTAGACATATATAAGGATTATTTTAAAGGTCGTCACGCATGCATTGTGTGATTGGATGCAAAAAGTGGCCTAGTTCAATATTCTCTCTGTAGAAGTTACTGTGTCTTTACATCAAGGGTTTTGTGATCGAGTTTCTTGATCTTCATTGTTGATGAACTGAAGAACTTTGCAGCCAACACCTTCTTTAAGTTGTTGAATTAGTCACGTACTGAGATCCGTGTATCATTGGTTAGTCACATACTGGGATTCATGCATTGAATAGGGAGATTGCCGCTTCAATACAAGTTCAATTGGGTATTGGGATAAGGGTTTAACTGTAGGTTGGTATTTCGGTATAGGCCAAAGGGTTTGGTAAGATTCTTTATGCTCGTAACCGCTTGTGATTGATAATAGTGGATTCTCAAGAGTGGTGACCTTAAAATCACCTAGTGGGGTTTTGCCTCGGTGGTTTTCCCTATTCGTAAACAAATCACTTGTGTCAAATTTAATTTCCGTTGCATTTAGTTATTTGGTGATTTGTTTGTGCTACCACGCTATTGCATGTAATTTGACTAAGTAATTAACTTGGGTAATTTATTAATTTGCCAAGGGGTCAATACATTTTTTCCCTATCAATTTCAAACCTCCCATCGCTACAGATTTCAAACCTCTATCGCAAAAAAATGTTATTTTATTTAAAACATCTACTCCCTCTCTCTCTTATGTTTGACTCACTCTCTCTTCTTTGTTTCTTTTTCTCTCTCTCGGTGGATTTGGTGGTACTGGGCATAGATTTCGGTGGCTAAAATTTGAATCGGTGTCTGGGTTTTGAATCAGTGGCTAGGGCTTGGGTTTCTCTCAGTGGTTTTGGCAGCGTTGGGCTTTGATTTCGGGGTTGGGACTTGAATCGTTGGTGGGCGGCATGGGTATGGTGGCTTGGGTTGAAATCAGTGGGTTTGAATCAGGTGGCATGGGTTGGCAACAATTTCAGTGGGTTTAAATAAGTGGCTTTCTCAGTGGTTGTGGGTTGCTGCAGGCGTCGATGTGGTGGCTTGGGTTGAATCAGTGTGGAGATTGGATATTTTGGCTTGGGTTTTGATGGTGTGGTTTTTGGTTGGTTTTGTGTTTCGGTGGTGGGGATCGGCAATTGGTTTTGTTGGTTGATTTTGGAGTTTTGGTGGTGGTTGAGTTTCAGTTGTAGGTGGTTGTTACTAGCGCTGGGTTTGTTGTGGTGGTGCGGCAACGGTGGGTTTTGTGGTTTTGGGTGATTTGTTGTAATTTTTTTGTTGGTTTTGGGTGATTTTGGAATGGGTTTGTTGGGATTTTGCTATGTTTGTTTTAGGTCTCAATTCTGGTTGATTTTGGTATAGATAGATTTTTTGGATTCTAGAAGCGATGGATTTGGTTGTTAGGCTTGTGGTATGGAGTTGTCGCTGGGAGCACTGAGAGGAGAGGAAGATTGTCTGGTAGACAGTAGCAAATTGGAAAAAAAAAAAAAAAGATAGAAAGGAAGAGAGAGAAAGAATAAAATTTAGATTATTTTAATGAGTTCTATCTAAAAATAGAAACTGAGATGCTAAGTGAGTTGTAAAATGAGATGGTATCTATGCTATCATTTAAGTGGCTCTCCCTTGTGTGTGTGTGTGTGTGTGTTTGTTTCTCAAAAAAAAAAAAAAAAAGTGGCTCTCCTTGTATAGATTGAATTGTTTTTTGTTCCAAAATACTCCCAACACTAAATACATGTCTCCTTACAAAATAAGAATACTTTTAGGCTATTTGAAATGCTCTAGCTACCTAAACTTACGTTTTCCCAGAAAAAAAAATCATTTTTTTACACCTTTAATTAGTTTTTACTTTTTATGAAAAAAAAAAAAGCCGTTATCATCATAGACAACCTGATTTTCGAGACCTCTTGCATTGCATTAGCATAACGAAAATGAAAATGAATTAAAAAAAAGAGAGAAATTTTAAAACATCATGCAGTTTAATTTTTCTACGGATGTATCATTTCATTGTGGCGAAAAAGAAGGAACCCATTTCACCACTCACTCTCCCTATTACTTTCTAAAAACACAAAAGTGCAAGCAATCAGTTCTTATCTAAAACAAATTAAGAACAAAATGCCAACTTCCTTAGTTAATTTCTTCTTCTACATTCTCTACTCCCTTTCCTTCACAGATACACTCTTTTCTCTCACAACATGGCAGTCTTTAAAACCCTTCAAATATGTATAGTATAGTTGAAAAACATACATCGTTGCTTCTTGTTAACTTTGTTTTGTAGATGGGACAAGGCTTGGACTTCTTGCCACTGTAGGCCCCCAAAAGATGGTGGCTTTCATCTCTATAGTGGTGAAGAAGTAGTGTTTGAAGTTCCGGAAAGATGGTCTGGAAAAGTATGGGGCAGACAAGGTTGTTGCTTTGATGAAGAAATTGGCAAAGGTTCATGCAAAACTGGTAATTGTGTTGGCCTTTTCCATTGCCAACGCATTGGTGGAGTCCCTCCGGTCACAATTGTTGAAATGACATTTGGAACCTCTAAATCAAACTTACATTACTATGATGTGAGTTTGGTTGATGGGTTCAACTTGCCTGTGTCAATGGTTTCCCATAGGTGGTGAGTATTATGTGTGCAGGTTATAGGTGGTGAGTATTAGGAATGTAGGATCATGAAATAACTTTTCATCACTAGGTTTTTTTTTTTTTTTTTAATAATTTTTTTATTTTACAATTGGAAAATTTAGTAATTTCAAATTATTATGCATGCAAATTATTAACCTTTTTTCCCTCTAGCACTACGTCTTTTTTTTTTTGCTAAATAGCACTACCTTTTCAGCATTAGTATCTGAGGAAACCAAAAGAATATTAAACATGTGATTATTATGTGAATATGCAAATATATTCAACTATCTCTAAGGACCAAGATTGTCACAAAAACTTAGACACATACCATGTCGAGATAAAACAAACGCAACAATCCTGAAAACAATTATGAAAGTTCAAATATGTGTATAAACACCCTTGAACGTTTAGACCCCCAAATTACAACTTAACCAATTCAAGCATTATGTCAAACAACTAGTGTGCGGAAACTTAACATAAGCTATAATATGGAATTGGAAAAACTATCTAAGCCAAATTAAAAACACAACCCACAGCAGTTAATAAAAGGCAAAGATAAAAGGGAAGGAAGATGCAAACACAAAGACAACACGCGATGTGTTATCGAAGAGGAAACCGAAGCCCTCGGCGTAAAACCTCTCCGCCGCCCTCCAAGCGGTAAACAATCCACCAGAAAATATAGTTGGGATACATGGACAGCAATAGACCCTCCAAGCCTAATCTACCCAGTGCACCTAAGCCCTCCAAGCTTCTTGCTCCAACGAGGTTGCGCCGAACCTTTTTCTTTTCTAGCTTCACGGATTCCGCTACTAAATCGTAGCATCAACCAATGAAGATTGGTTCCTTCCTAATTGCTTCCCAGAAATCCAAACAGCTCTCTCACAGTGATGAAAATGGTGAGAACAAGGTTTGGTAAAATGCCTCTCAAGGATTTGACAATGGAGAGGCAGAGAGTTGAGGAATTTGAAGAGACTCTAATGTATAGATTGTTAGTGAATCAATCTTGTTTTTCTTTAGGGTTTCTCTCTCAAAAATCTCTCTGGAAGCTCTCTTACATTTGTGGGTAAAAGGGGTATTTATACTGGAGTGGGAGAGGAATGTTAGGATTTACAAAACAGGGGTGGCTCGCGGCTTGACCTCGCGACTTGACCAAGTCGCGAGATCCAGTCGCGAGATAATCGTATAGCCAGTTGTCCTGTAGTGCTCCAGCTAGCATGACTGTTCACCTTCCGGCATGCTTAGCACGTGTGCTGCGTCTGGCGGCTTGCAGCCGCGAGTCACCCGCGAGGCCAAGCCGTGAGTCTCTGTTTTCTTGCACACTCTTGAGCAAACTTCACTCTATCTCACTCACTACCCTTACAACAAGCCCACCTAAATACAGGGTTACTAAATGCTGAAATACAAGCAAATTTGGCACGGAATAAAGCCAATTAGATGGTTGAATAAATTCAACCTTACAATCTCCCCCTTTGGCTATTCTGTGACAAAACCCTAAAACAGACTCTAGACTTAACATGTGAGTTGGGAACAGTTGAACAAAACTCACTCACACCTAACTCTAGAAGCTGTGAAGCACTTGAATCATATGAATATAAGACTCCTGAAACACAACAATACACCATGATCATTGTAAGCAGAAAATCGTGAAATGCATATGAAACAGGCAATATGTGATCAAGCAAAGATAGAGTTAAGAAACAAACCATGGCTTGATCAACCAAGTAATCACTACAAGGTAGTGACCACAATGCTCATTCACACTTGGAATGAACACAAGGACATACAAGCTAACAAACACAAGACAAGATACTTGTATGCTCAACACTCAACCAATGCATAATACACAAAGTATATGCATCTAGGAACAATCCTACAAGGCCACAAGAGTGACAGTACATAAATCAAAATGCAAGACATTTAGATTGAAGTACTGATTTCAACATAGCATAAAAGGCTGCATTAAGCAAGGTACAAACCATAAAGCCTACAGAATATGCATAAAAACATTAACCCTAAAAGCTTACATAAGCACATGGGTACAAAGACAATATATCCTGAATAACATCAACAAAATATATAAAAGATTAAATCAAGAGTATAAGTTATGAGTTGGAAACAAATATACACCAAAACCACAGTGTATCAAACCCATATAAACATCAAATACCCAAAACATAAGCATGTATAAACAAAGTCTCTGATTTTGACAACTCCCCCTCAACACATTACTCCCCCTTAAGAGCTGCTTTTCTGCTTCTCATCAACAATGTCATCAACAACAGAAAAAAAACATCTCCCCCTTTTTGACCGGAATGGCCAAAGGGTCACTATCCATGCTGGGTGGTGAAGCTGTCAAGTTTTGTAGACAAAATATCAATCTGGTCCTGCATGGCTCTCATCCTCTCAGAGTGCTCAGTCTGGACTCCTCTGATCCCATCAAGTCATTCCAGAATGATTTGGAAGGCATCTGGAGGTGTATCTGAAGAAGTTGATGCTCTAGTCCTTTTGCCACTCCTCCTGGGTGTTGAGGTTGATGCACGCCCTGCTGCTTCTGCCTCAGTCTCCATTGGGACACCCTCTCCTTCATCACCTTCATCTTCTTCTCCTGGAAGCCTAACACTTATCCTTTTGCAGGTAAGCTTGTTAATTGCAGAGGGTGTGGACATGGGACTGATGTCTTGTGGGATTGGAACACCCTTCTTTCTAAAGATCCTCATTAGCAAACTAGAAAAGATCAATTTTGGCCTAGAAGTTGTTCTAGTCTCATCCACAATAGTGTCATATATGTGAGAACTGATGTCAATGAATGTCTTTTCTTTGAGATCCATCAGAAAGATTGCTCTTGCATAGTTGATTGTAGTCAACTTCTTTATGGGATAGAGGTTAAACATCATGATTATTGTTAGACACCTCATGTCCACTGGAAAAGCTTTGGTATTCAGACATTTCCCTTCTCTCTGTCCACCTATCCTTTGTTGAACAGTTTCAATAGATATAATCCTATCTTTGTAATTGACAAACTCCTGATCTTCTAATCCTTCAAGCCCTAGCACATCATCAATGACATGTGCATCCAAAATGAATTCTTTACCTCTAACCCAGCAACTTAAATCATTCTCCCTTATCACAGCATTTGAGTAAAACTCCCTAATCAGGGGTTCACTCACTACAGGGAGATCACTCAGAAGCTTTTCCCATCCTCTCCCTTCAAAACAGCTGGGGATAAAGGATTTTCTTAAATCCTCCAAATCTACAAATCTTTCTTGAATAATTCCTGCTTTCAAGAAGAAATCCTTGTATCTCTCAAAGTGTTGAACTGACCTAAACAGATTAGAATCCATTTTCAATTGTTTGTCAGCCTTCTTTGCAGGAGTTTTCTTCTTTGGAGGTGAGGGAGCCATCTGTGAACAATCAGAAGAGGCCACAACAACATAGTACAAAAACATGTGTAGAACAAAACAGAACTTTGTTAGTGACAAGGACAAAAATGCCTCCACTCAGATGAACTAAAACAATTAAACCTCATGCTACTGAAATCAACCACACAGATGAACAGGCTTAAAAAGTGGACACACAAGAACAACAGGGAGAATGCAAGGGGGAATTAAAGCAGTAGAGATAGAAAATATCCTAAAGACAATGTGATGAGAAAGACATGACTCATAAATAGCATAGTAAAACACACAGATGCTCTCAATAGATTCACACAGTAAAACATGCACATTCAGCACAGTAAACTACACATCCACAATAGGAACATTTCGAATCAACTCATCAGCACAAGTTCAGATAAAATAAAAAAGAAACACTTAGCTAAGCACATGATGAAGACCATAAAGGAAACAACTAAAATAATTTCAAACTCAAGCAACAGCAACCACAAGCTAAGCATGAACATAGAGCAATAGCCAAAACACAAACCCATCTCAAAAACATACACAAATGCGAAAAATCAAGGGGGAAAAACACAAAATCAAGTAGAAAGGAGTTCAAGAATGAAAACCCATACCTGTTACTTGAAGATTTTGAGCAGAAAATACGCAACAATGGAGTTTGGAAATGGGAGCACGGAGTGTTTGGGAAGGAGATAGTTGAGAGAGAAGATGAATAGTCACAAAAGTTCGAGGGAAAAATTGAAAAAGATTTAAAAACTGCCCCTATTTTCGCCAAACACGCGTTTTTCGTGACTGAAGAGAGTCGCCAACAAGTCGCCAGTTCAAGCCACCAAAACACTCAAAGACAAAAGTTAGAAAAATTTTTCTAAGTGTTTTTCGTGATTGGAAGGTCTACCCGCGAGTGAGTCGCAAGCTGAGCCGCGAAAATCTCTGAGTAACCCTCGCGACTGGACCTTCCACTCGCGAACAAGTTGCCAAAAATGACTCGCGAAGACGCGACTGAGGCTCGCGACTTGGCTTACTCGTGACTGAGCCGCCAAAACAGGGCAAAACTGGATTTTTGAAATTTTCAGATTTTTTAAACAAAATACTTTCCAAAAACACCTAAAACACTCAAAAATCTTTTTGTATTTGAATTAACAAAGATTGAGCATGTGAAAACATATTTCATCAAGTACAATCACACAAATGAATATGGCATTTATTGAACATAAACTTGTGTGTTGTGTGTGGATATCAACAATGAGATAGTCCTTAGTCTAATGTGAAGTTTCAATGATCAATTCAACTAAGGCATACACAATTAGCACTAGATCATGTGATCCATCTCAATTATAGAAATATGTATATATGACCTCCCACAAAACTTGATAACATATTTTGGAACTTTACATTTGACTCCACTTTCAATCATACCATTTGATCCTTTTGATCTTTTGAGGCAATCACCTCTCATTGTGAGAGTGATATTTGATATTTCACTTTAATGAACAAGCCTTTGGCTTTTTGAATAAACATTCTCTTTAATATAAGGTCGCTTACCCTTTTTTCTAGTCGAATACTAGAATGTGCGACAGGCTTTTACAGCTCAATATCTCTTTTCATTTGAAGATTTACATTTGGTGAGCTCTTTTTTTTTTTTAGCAAAAACAAAAATAAATAGTGGGAAGATATATAGACACAAGTCTATGCATGTCTCAAGATCAACATAACCATTCACTGATCATTCATGACAAGTTTGAAGATCTATTTACAACAATCACATAGATTTCAAGATTTTTCCCACAGTGATATGAGTGCAAAGAAACAAGCAATACTCGATAATGCACAAAGCCATTAGCACAAAGGTACAAGGCAAAACAGGTTTTGAGACAAAAGCTCAACAATGTCAATCAAACTTTTTGATTTTCTAATTTTTATGTGATTTTTGGATTTTTGACACTAGAAGAAAAAGATTGATCAAAAATAAAAAAAATTAAAAGTATGCACACGTAGACAAACAAACAACCAACAGCAAAAACAACAAGCAAACAAACAAACAAACATCGTCGCAAAGCATAGGAAGTATTAATGCATGGACATGTTGTAATGCTTATGCGTGAGTACTCTTTTTCACCCACACGTCACTTGCGTTTGGGGTGATTTCCTTATAGGATTGGGTACGGGAGTTAGGGCTTTCAAACCTTCTTGAGAAGCTTTCTAAGCAGTTGGTGAATGCACCAATCATCTTCATCACGTTCATCTTTCCGGGATCACCATTTTGATCTCTAGATTGTTCACCTGCCCAATTTCTTCTATCATTTCTAGGTCCTCGTGACCTTTGAGGAGTTGCACTATTCTTTGCTCTCAACTTTTGGCAATTTGGTCGAGTATGCCCTTGAAGTCCGCAATGATGACACACATAAGTTGCTCTAGGACCTCTTTGTGATCGTGGACGTGACTTGGCACGAGATTCAGACCTGCCCCCAGATTGATTACGGGGATTCAACAACCGTTGGTTCTCCACATTCTTCTTCTCCTCCATCTTGAGCTTCTCAGCAGTAAGGTCAACTACAACTGGATCTTTAGTCTTTACAAACTTCACTTCTTTAGTGACAGTTCCAGATGAGCTACTTCCTCCGGTATATCCCAATCTGGATTTGTCTGAAAAACTCTTTTGAGATGAAATAACATCATCTAGCTTCTTGGTTGTGACCCTCTCTATTTTAGCATTTGCTTGCACAACCTCTTGCTCAAGAAATCTCACTTTTGTGTAAGTTTCGGACAGCTCACCATTCAGTGTTTCTATCTCACATTTGGCCTCCCTATATCGGATTAGGAGACTTTTGTAATCCTCCTCTGCCTTCTTCATTTTTCTCACAGCAGTTTTGGCCACCCTTGTGTACTCACCCGACTTCTCTAGGAGTGAGTTATAATTCTCTTGAAGATTGGCTGTGCTTTCATCTTCTTCAGCATCTGATTCTTCAACAATTCCCAGTGATTCTTCATCACTATGTTCTCCAAGGTCTCGTACAAGCAGATTCAACTCGTCTGAAGACTCAACATGAGCAATAGTCATAAAAGTTAAGTAGTTCCCCTCTCCATTATAGCTTTCTTCAGATTCTGAGTCAGATTAATCCGAGTCACTCAATGTTGTGGCATACACTTTGCCTTTCGATTTCAAGTAATTCAGACATTCTTCTTAAAGTGTCCATGCCCGTTACATTCGAAACAAGTGACACCTTGTGTAGGTTGGGATTCTTTTCCATCTTTCTTTTTGAATTCCCTTTTCTCCCTTCCTGAACTTTGGAATTTTCCTTTATCAACAAATTTGCCACTATTTTTGAATTTCAAGAATTTTCTGAAATTTTTAACAAGGTATGCAACATCTTTGTCAACCACATCTTCTCCCGATGAGTCTTGATCTTCCACCTTCTCATTAATGGTCTTAAGAGCAAGAGATTTACTCTTCCGTTGATTGGGCAGCGACATCTCATAGGTCTGAAGAGAACCAACCAGCTCCTGGACTTTGATGTCATCAAGGTCCTTACTCTCTTCAATCGCTGTCACTTTAGCACGAAAACTTTCTGGCTAAGATCTAAGGATCTTCCTTACAATTTTAGAATCCTCCGTTTTCTCCCCCAAATTGAACTTACTGACAACCACCTCATTTAGCTTCCCATAGAAAGAGTCAAAGGACTCATCCTCACTCATTTTGAGCTCCTCAAACCGAGTGGTCAGCATTTGCAACTTGGTGTCTTTAACTTTCTTCGTGCCTTCGTAGGTGGTTTCCAATATTTCCCATGCTTCTTTGGCAACGGTAATGTGAGAGATCCTGTGAAATTCATCTGGAGACACACCACAGAAAATAGCATTGAGTGCTTTACTGTTAGCATTAGATACAGCGAGTGCTGCCTTATCCCATGTGGATTTGGCTGCCTCAGGTCTGGTCCAACCAATCTAGACAGCATCCCAAACAGATTCATCAATAGAATACAGAAAAGCTCTTATGCGAACCTTCTAAAAAGCATAATTATTACCATCAAAATATGGAGGTGCATTCAGGGATTGAGACCGATCCATCTCAAAAGGGAGTCAAGGATCACACAATGGTAATGAAACTAATAATAGTGTACCCGCTCTGATACCAATTGAAAGTTCAAATATGTGTATAAACACCCTTGAACGTTTAGACCCCCAAATTACAACTTAACCAATTTAAGCATTATGTCAAACAACTAGTGTGCGGAAACTATACATAAGCTATAATATGGAATTGGAAAAACTATCTAAGCCAAATTAAAAACACAACCCACAACAGTTAATAAAAGGCAAAGATAAAAGGGAAGGAAGATGCAAACACAAAGACAACACGCGATGTGTTATCGAAGAGGAAACCGAAGCCCTCGGCGAAAAACCTCTCCGCCGCCCTCCAAGCGGTAAACAATCCACGAGAAAATATAGTTGGGATACATGGACAGCAATAGACCCTCCAAGCCTAATCTACCCAGTGCACCTAAGCCCTCCAAGCTTCTTGCTCCAACGAGGTTGCGCCGAACCTTTTTCTTTTCTAGCTTCCCGGATTCCGCTACTAGATCGTAGCATCAACCAATGAAGATTGGTTCCTTCCTAACTGCTTCCCAGAAATCCAAACAGCTCTCTCACAGTGATGAAAATGGTGAGAACAAGGTTTGGTAAAATGCCTCTCAAGGATTTGACAATGGAGAGGAAGAGAGTTGAGGAATTTGAATAGACTCTAATGTATAGATTGTTGGTGAATCAATCTTGTTTTTCTTTAGGGTTTCTCTGTCAAAAATCACTCTGGAAGCTCTCTTACATTTGTGGGTAAAAGGGGTATTTATACTGGAGTGGGAAAGGAATGTGAAACGTCAGGATTTACAAAACAGGGGTGGCTCGCGGCTTGACCTCGCGACTTGACCAAGTCGCGAGATCCAGTCGCGAGAGAACCGTATGGCTAGTTGTCCTGTAGTGCTCCAGCTAGCATGACTGTTCACCTTTCGGCATGCTTGGCACGTGTGCTGCGTCTGGCAGCTTGCAGCCGCGAGTCACCCACGAGGCCAAGCCGCGAGTCTCTGTTTTCTTGCACACTCTTGAGCAAACTTCACTCTATCTCACTCACTACCCTTACAACAAGCCCACCTAAATACAGGGTTACTAAATGCTGAAATTCAAGCAAATTTGGCATGGAATAAAGCCAATTAGATGGTTGAATAAATTCAACCTTACAAATTGTTAGCAATCCACTAAGCAGCCAAGTCAGCCTGCAAACAAAACTAAACCAAATCAATGTAAATATGTAATTCGATAACTCTACAAGTAGCAATTTTGTTATATCTTGGTCTATGACGTACTGATAGATAAAGAGGTGAATATGGAGGCAGTTATCCAAATTCCAAATTGTTTGGTTAAGTGCCTAATTTTAAGGGAAATGATAAGGATTAAGGAGTACATAGATGAAAGAGTTGGAGATAGACGAGAAAATTTTTAGTTAGTTTAGAATTTAGTAACTGTAATATTAGTACAAATTAATTAAACTGATTCCTCCTCTTTTGATTCTCAAAAATAAAGAAAGAAAAGATTCCTCCTCTTCCATCTCTTAACATCTGTTTTATTTATTTATTTTTAAGAATCCCTTTTACACCCTTACATTTTAATTTTATTAATAAGAACAATTTTTAAAAGGACGATATTACTATTTTAGTAACTGTAATATAATAATGCATTTTGGATGAAATAATTTTTTATCGTTTCATCACACCCCTAGGTATTTTTGTGATTGGAAAATGTAGTATTCTCAAATTATAATGGATGAAAATTATTGAGCATTTTAAACTTTAGTTTTGGATATGTACTAAGTGCCTATCTTTTAGGATTAAATAACTTCCATTTTAAAAAATTGAATTAAAAAAATTTCAGATTTTACAACGTGAGAGTCTCTAGCATAGAGGTATCATGATATGGATGTGCAATAATGAACTACCTTTCAGGACTTTGTGACTGCCTTTTAGGATTTTTTTTTTTTTAATAAAAATAATGATAATTTTAACACTCTATGACTAGTATATATTTTTATGTCATTACAATGTTCACAATCCAAAAGGAATAATTTTCATTCATTAAACTTTTGGGCTTAGGTTCAAAAGAATAATAGATGCACCAAAAAAACTTACATTGCTTGATATTAAACTTAGAGAATAGGTGGACATAGCAAATGGTATTCTTGGTGTTTTAAATTTTCTTTTACTTCCACTAAGCCTTAATCCTATTTCTAGCTTTGTGAAAATTAAATTTGAGGGTGTGAAAGACATTGAAAATTATATATTACACTCAAAATTAGCTACCAATCAATTTTAATCCAACGTAATAATTAAATAAATTGCTATACAAATGAAATCAAACAAAAAACCATATGCACAATGAAAAATACACAAATGTATATATCCAAAACCAAGGTACTACACAAATGTATTCAAAAGCTACCAACATTTCCATATTCAAGGTGTTTTAAATAATTTAATACAAAATTTATTAATTATTTTTTTAGTTATTTTTTTGAATTTTTTTTACTAAGTGACTATCTTTTAAGATTATAAATAACTTCATATATATAACTCCCATAAAAAAATTATTAAGAAAAAAAATTAATAACATGAAAGCCTTTTCTATATAAAAAAATAAAATTAATACCCTTCAATAATTGGGGGAGGGAAATTTCAACTAATTGTGCTATTACTTAAAAAAAAAAAATTATATTATGACTAAAATATTGTGTTTACGTATTTTTAGTGTCAGGCCATCACAACTCAAAAATAAGGTTAAAATATTATTCTATGAAACTTTTTCATAACAAATTGTTGTACAATTTTGTCATATCCATAAATTTTAACATAGCACATGCTTCCACTTTTACTAAAATTTATTAGAATTGCACATATTACTAACAAGATTAATTTTTAAGTAGTATTATAGTTACAATTTTATTATCCATTTTCAATATATGCATATTTATAGGATTTATTCAGAGGATCTTTTTTTTTTCCTCCCTCTAAAGGTTAATACTTAATTATAGCATCATCTTCCAATCAATAAAACATTTATTACTATATAAAAAAAATTTCAAATTATTAACCTTTACCTAAAAAATAGAAGAGCCTCTAAGTACGCACATAAACATGTGCTCAAGGGCTAGTATTATTTTAATAAGTTATAGGTAAATATAAAAGTTGGGATGTTGGGTGAGTTGTAAAATGGGATGGTAAAATAGATAAAGTAAATTTTAAGGGTGTAAAATAGAACTTTTATTTTTTATTTTTTAGTTTTTACATTTATGATTGGTAATCCACCTGTTTAACCCAATACGACCTAAATACCTCTAAAACTACTTGAGTATCCTCCTGACCTTCAAAATTACCAGAATACCTTTAAATACCTAAAATGACTCAAATACTCCTACACTTCCAAAATTACCAATATACCCTTGAAAATCCAAAATTATCCCCAGAATCTATAAAATGACCAAAATATTGCAAAAATCTCTAAAATGAACAAAATATCCGTGAAAGCTCTAAAATGACCAAAATACCCTCGATATCTTTAAAATCACCAAATATGCTCAAAAACCACTAAAATGACCAAAATCTCTAAAATGAGCAAAATACCCCCCCAAAACCTCTAAAAAGTCCAAAATATCCCAAAAACCTAGAAAATTACCAAAATACCCCCAAAAACCTAAAATGACCAAAGTACCCCTAAACATTAAAAAAATTGACCTAAAACACCCCCTAAATGTAAAAAATGGTTGAAAGACCCCTGAAACCTAAAAGATGGCTGAAATAAACCTAGAAAATGACTAAAATACCCCTTAAACTTAAAAAATGATTGAAATACGTCTGAAACCTAAAAAATGACTGAAATACCTTCAAAGTCTTAAAAATGACCAAAATACCCCCAAAACCTAAAAAATGACTGAAATACCTCCGAAACATAAAAAAATTACCAAAATACTCTCTAAACCTAAAAAAGATCGAAATGCCCCCAAAACCTTAAAATGACTGAAATACCCCTTAAACCTAAAAAAATGACCAAAATATCCTAAAACCTAGAAAATGATTGAAATACCCCCAAAAACTAAAAAATGACCAAAATACTACCAAAACTTAAAAAATGATTGATAAGTACTCCTGAAACATGTAATATGACCAAAATACACCTAAACATGTAATATGACCAAAATACATATAAAACATCTAATTTTTAGGTTAGAAGTATTTTAATAATTTTTAGGTTTTGGAGGTATTTTGGTAACTTTTTAGGCTTTAGGGTAATTGGATCAACTTTAAGGTTTTGGGGGTATTTCGGTAATTTTTAGGTTTTGGGGGTAATTTGGACATTTTTTAGGTTTCAAGAGTATTTTGATAATTTTTTGGTTGCGAAGGTATTTCGATCATTTTTTAGGTTTAGGGGGTATTTTGGTAATTTTTAAGTTTCGGGGGCATCTTGGTCATTTTTTTAGGTTTTGGGGGTATTTTAGTCACTTTTTAGGTTTATGGGGGTATTTTAGTAATTTTTTAGTTTTCGGGAGTACTTTGGTTATTTTATAGGTTTTAGAGGTATTTCGGTCTTCTTTTAGGTTTAGAGAGTATTTTGGTAATTTTTAGGTTTTGGGGGGTCTTTGGTCATTTTATAGGTTTTGGGAGTATTTCGGTCATTTTTTAGGTTTAGAGGGTATTTCAATCATTTTATGTTTCAGGAGTATTTCGGTCATTTTTTAAGTTTCAGGGGTTATTTTGGTAATTTTAAGGTTTCGGGGGTATTTTGGTCGTTTTTAGGTTTCATGGGGAATTTGGTTATTTTTTAAGTTTTGGGCGATTTCGGTCATTTTTTTAGAAATTTAGATTTTATGTTGTTTATTTAAATTTTAGATGGGTTTTAGTGGGTTTATCCATTAAGACCCATATAATTAAATAACCTAATGAGTCTTTACCTATTTAATCCAAATATTCAAATGGGTAGGGTTAAGACTTATCCAAATTAGGTGGGTAATGGGTGGGTTCATGGATATGGATAAAAATTGCCACCCCTAGTAGTGCTCTTTGGGTAGTTTCTAAGAAATTTAAATTATACAAAAAATTTAATAAAGAGATAACTTGAATATATCGACTTCACAAAAAATGAAGTATTACAAGTTTTTTCTACTAACAAAGGGAAAAAGAAAAAATGGACTGATAAGAGATAAAGTGGGAATTGAGAATGCTGAGATGAGAGTAATAAAGTAAGAAAATTGAAATGATAATAGAGAAGAGAAAGAAAAAATGATGATATTGTCATAACTATGACCTGAGTTATTAAGGAAAGCAAAATTATTGCAACTATAAAGCCAAAAAAATTTTCAGCACTGAAAACTCATGAACTACAATATTATTGTTGAGTACCTCTTTCAAGAAAAAATGAAATTAGAAATTATTTTTATGTAATAGGATGAAAGAGTTACAAATTTGAATAATTATTTTTATTTTTCTTTTTGAATAGGTTTTTTGTTGACTAATTTGTTAACTCATTTTTTTTTGGTCTAGTCCTTTTTTTTTTTTTTTTTTGGGATATTTTTGTTGTTATTTGTGCCTTTTTTTTTTGTTGTTTAAGGGTTTTTTTTAGGGGGGTTTAAGGGGTTGAGGATTATGTTTGTAGGGACAAAATTATTTTTGGAGTAATGCTACATCTATAACATTTTAAAAACAAATTTTATTCAATAATTTGTGATTAGTGGGTTAAAAACTGATGTCAATATTGAGCTAAAATTAGAATTGGTAACCGCTTTTTGCTTATTACATAAGATTTGTTGTGAAATTATTGTAGAAATGTTGTGAATGTAGTACCACTCTTATTTTTGTTGAACTAAAATTATTATAATTTTCAAGTTAGGGTGGTCTATAAATTTATTAGGGTGGTCCAAATAGGTGAATTTAGTGTGTGTGTGTGTATATATATATATATATATTTTTTTTTATTTCTTTTGCAAGTATATATGTACAATTTTTTGGTAAGTTCGGGTGGTCTTGTGACCACCCTGAGTTACAAGTATCGTCGCCCATGACTGTGGGTGCTTTGATTAAATGTTCTTTTTCTGGCTATTTATAATTATTTCAATAGATTAAAAAACAAAAACAAAAATCAAAAGTGCCTTTGATTTCTTTAACAATTGTGACTTTGGGATAATTTTGGCATCTTAACAGAATAGTTTAAAAACTGGTTGAGTTGCCTCGATTTTCAGTTTTCATGATTAAACCGGCTGGTGTTGGTTAAATTTACTTTTTTACTATTTTTCAGTTTTTAGCCATAATCGGAATGGATTAACGCTCGATTTTTAGTTGAACTGGCCAGTTCGGTTTTTAAAACCATGCATCTAGTTCTTTTTATTATTATTACTTTTTCTTTGTTTCTTTTCTTTAGGTTTTTTCTTTTTCTTCTTCTTATTCATTTTTTTTAATAGTAAAATGTCTGATAGAAGTTTTTAATTAAAAAAAAGTGTTATTTTTTGTTTTATTTAATAGGAACATGATTGTAAATTTATACCCACTTTATTTTTTATCATCTCAATTTTCTTCTCAATCAAGCAAATGAGTTTTTCATCTTTCTGCTTTTTCATCTCCCAACCAAATACATATGACAGAAAACTAAATCACGTCTATCTTTCCACTTCTCTATTTCTTTCCCATTTTCTATTATCTCACGTTTCCACCCTTTTAACCAAACGACTCTAACGAAACTTATAAAGCTAAAAGCATTTCTATTAGTATGTGTATAATATGAAAATGTGTCAAATTAATACATTTAAGCTCCAAGTCACTCACATCCATCAAAGCTAAAAATGTGTAAATTTGCAAAATTGCTACAATATGTAAATAAATATATACACAATTAATGTATTTTTTTGTTATGCAAATGCTTGCATAAGTGCTTCTATAATAGAAAAATGACCAGATTTTAGTCAATTAAATTCAAAATTCACCCATATCAAGTTAAAAATGCATGCTTGTTACAGTAATTGTGTAAATTTACAGTGTCACTATCTATTTTTTGAGGATGAAGAAAGAGGGAGATAGTGGTTGATATGCGTGAAGAAAAATATATTTTTTAAAAATTAATCAAGAAAATTTGATATTTTAATAATATAATGTAAAATAGATAATCTTATGTGGTGTTTTAAAAAATGAATATCTAAAATAGAAAAAAAAAAGTTCTTATGCTAAAATAAACAAGAATTTTTTTCAAGCAGATGCAAAAATACTATTAGTGTTAAAGAAGCATTCATCTATGCATGTGAAGAAATGCATGACGCTAGACAATTCTCTTGGGCATTTTTTTAAAGAAAATTTGAGCACAAATTTATTTAGTTCTCTAATCTCCGGAACACAAATATTCATAAAGTTGCATCCTATTAAAAACAAAAGATCTGCCACAATATTAGTGGCAACGTTGACAATTTCTATTGGGCAAAATATGTTTGGGGTGAGTCTCAAATTACATTGCAAAGATGTAGCAATATAATTATTTTCTATTCTACTATTAAGAGACTTCTCCTCTTTGAGATCCTTATATGCGGTTTTTTTAAAAGACTTTTCTATCATTTTTAGACTTTTCTATCTTAATACACCTTTGGGATGTACTCATATTTGGTTTGCAAAGTTGCAAAGGGTTATATTTAACTTAATACAGCTTTCTAACTAAATGTTTTTGTAAGAGTGCTGCAGGTGCTCCATTAGATGGGTTAAGTCATATCATCATCTCAAACTTACGCCAAACATCAATGATTCCAAGAATTGGGTGGACATTTAGATGAAAGTAACTTTATTGGGGACATGGGTAAGAGAAATAACCCCAAATAAAAACAAAATCAAATATGAAGGGACAAAATGTAAACATATATAGTTAAAAATAACTTGAAAAATAACTCGAAATTAAAGACTGAAAAGTATGAAATAGTCATTACTTTAACTCTTGTGCGTGCTTAGAGGCTTTATTATTTTTTTTCCTAATGGTTATTGATTTCCATTCATCATTATTTGGGGTTGCTACTTTTTCCAATTACAAAAATACCTAGTAGTGTGATGAGATTTAGATGAAAAAATTATTTCACCTACAAACACATAAATCTTATCACACTCTTAGGTATTTTTATAATTGAAAAATGTAGTAATTTCAATTATTATGAATGTAAATCATTAAACTTTAGAAAAAAAATAGAAGAACCTTTCAGCACGTGTTCAGAGGCTCTAGTACTAATAATTAATAGAGAAAAGTGAATGGATGCCCCAAGTGCATTAGTTTATGAAGCATTTTTAGAAACTTTTTTACTGGAAAAGAAAAAAAAGAATTAATTATTTTGACTGTTTTTTATATTTTCAATAAAAGTAGTGCCAAAACTTTTTAAAAATAGTTTATTAAGAATCGCCCTAATAGGAACCCCAATTAATATATCCATTATTTTTTGGATGTAGTTATACTAATAATTAATCATCAGGTTTTGGGTGTTGCATAGAACTTTTGTTATTATTGTATAGTTATCTATATTACTATTTAAGGGTTTTCCCCTATTTGGGATGAACATTTTGTTGGTTCAAAAATACCCTTATACCCCTAGATTTAAGTATAGATACAAAACTAAAAGACAATCTAGTGAAAACACATCTCTAACTCTTAATAAAATATTGCCTATAGAATAGGATCACTCTCAATTCAGAGATTTGAACTGCCCCAACTCCCCATATTCCTTCAATCAGTAAGCCCATGTTTTCAATTTTTTTTAAACTTTTTTTTTGTCCCTTTATCAAGTCTTAACGATTTCTTCTTTTCCCCCCTCCCCCTTTTTTTTTTTTTTTTTTTTTAATTTGCACTTTCCTTACTCCTAATCTCATGTATTTTGTTTTTATTTTTCAATTCTCGTCTTCTTTATTTTAATTAAAAAGAAAAAAGAAAAACTTCTACTATTAAATTGTTACTATAACTTCTCATTCATAAATTTAGGTACTACAAAATACTTCCTTTGTCCCAATTTGTTTGTCTTGTTTCAAAAATCAAACTTTTTAGGGGAACATTTATTATCTTGTTTGCCTTAAAAAAATGTATAAGTTTCCAAAACTACCTTTAAATAAATTTATCAAAAAATAGGAATATATAATATGAAATTATAGATACAAAAATCTGCTCCTTACCAGTATTTGCATTTTTGAAATTGTAACTTTTCCTCTTAATCAAATTTGAAAAATCTAGAACTACCACAATACAAAAACTATTGGGTATTGGCTCCAAGAAATTTTGGATTACTTCAAATACAAATTCTAGTTTATCTTTTTAATCAATATTGATTTGTTTTAAAAATATTTGTTGGTTTTCTTTTCAAATGGTTCTGGAAATAAAGTAGGGGCATAATAGGAATATTAGTAAATTAATGACTTCTAATTTTAGAGACAAGACAATATTTGGGACATCCCAAAATAAAATAAAGGACAAACAAATTAGGATAGATGGAGTATCTTTATTGTTTCTAAACTGCAACCAAGTTGCTATAACAAAGCATAAATAAAAGTCTTCTTTTCCTCACCCACTATTTCTCTTTGAGACTGTAAGGTTGAATTTATTCAACCATCTAATTGGCTTTATTCCGTGCCAAATTTGCTTGTAATTCAGCATTTAGTAACCCTGTATTTAGGTGGGTTTGATGTAAGGGTAGTGAGTGAGTTAGAGTGAAGATTGCTCAAGAGTGTGCAAGAAAACAGAGACTCGCGGCTGGGCCTCGCGGGTGACTCGTGGCTGCAAGCCGCCAGACGCAGCACACGTGCCAAGCATGCTGGAGGGTGAACAGTCATGCAAGCTGGAGCACTACAGGACAAAACAGGACAACTGGCCATACGGTTATCTCGTGACTGGATCTCGCGACTTAGTCAAGCCGCGAGGTCAAGCCGCGAGCCACCCCTATTTTGTAAAACCTGACGTTTCACATTCCTCTTCCACTCCAGTATAAATACCCCTTTTACCCACGATTGTAAGAGAGCTTCCAGAGAGAATTTTGAGAGAGAAACCCTAAAGAAAAACAAGATTGATTCACCCACAATCTGTACATTAGAGTCTCTTCAAATTCCTCAACTCTCTTCCTCTCCATTGTCAAATCCTTGAGAGGCATTATACCAAACCTGATTCTCACCATTTTCATTACTATGAGAGAGCTGTTTGGATTTCTGGGAAGCAGTTAGGAAGGAACCAATCTTCATTGGTTGATGCTACGGTCTAGTAGCAGAATCCGGGAAGTTAGAAAAGAAAAAGGTTCGGCGCAACCTCGTTGGAGCAAGAAACTTGGAGGGCTTAGGTGCACTGGGTAGATTAGGCTTGGAGGGTCTATTGCTGTCCATGTATCCCAACTGTATTTTCTAGTAGATTGTTTACCGCTTGGAGGGCGGCGGAGAGGTTTTTCGCCGAGGGCTTCGGTTTCCTCTTTGATAACACATTGCGTGTTGTCTTTGTGTTTGCATCTTTCTTCCTCTCTATCTTTGCCTTTTTATTATCTTCTGTGGATTGTGTTTTGTTTTGACTTAGATAGTATTTAACCAATTCCATATTATAGCTTATGTTAAGTTTCCGCACACTTGTTGTTTGACATATTGCTTGAATTGGTTAAGTTGTATTTTGGGGGTCTAAACATTCAAGGGTGTTTATACACGTTTTTGAACTTTCAATTGGTATCAGAGCAGGTACACTACTATTGGTTTCATTACCATTGTGTGATCCTTGACTCCCTTTTGAGATGGATTGGTCTCAATCCCTAAATGCACCTCCATATTTTGATGGTAATAATTATGCTTTTTGGAAGGTTCGCATGAGAGCTTTTCTGTATTCTATTGATGAATCCGTTTGGGATGCTGTTGAGATTGGTTGGACCAGACCTGAGGCAGCCAAATCCATTTGGGATAAGGCAGCACTTGCTGCATCTAATGCTAACAGTAAAGCACTCAATGCTATTTTCTGTGGTGTGTCTCCAGATGAATTTCACAGGATTTCTCATATTACCATTGCCAAAGAAGCATGGGAGATTTTGGAAACCACCTATGAAGGCACGAAGAAAATGAAAGACACCAAGTTGCAAATGCTGACCACTCGGTTTGAGGAGCTCAAAATGAGTGAGGATGAGTCTTTTGATTCTTTCTATGGGAAGCTAAATGAGGTGGTTGTCAGCAAGTTCAACTTGGGGGAGAAAACGGAGGATTCAAAAATTGTAAGGAAGATCCTACGATCATTGCCGGAAAGTTTTCGTGCTAAAGTGACATCGATTGAAGAGAGCAAGGACCTTGATGACATCAAAGTACAGGAGCTGGTTGGTTCTCTGCAGACTTATGAGATGTCGCTGCCCAATCAACGGAAGAGTAAATCTCTTGCTCTAAAGACCATTAATAAGAAGGTGGAAGATCAAGACTCATCGGGAGAAGATGTGGTTGACAAAGATGTTGCATACCTTGTCAAAAATTTCAGAAAGTTCTTGAAATTCAAAAATAATGGCAAATTTGATGATAAAAGAAAATTCCAAAGTTCTGGAAGGGAGAAAAGGGAATTCAAAAAGAAAGATGGAAAAGAATCCCAACCCACACAAGGTGTCACTTGCTTCGAATGTAACGGGCATGGACACTTTAAGAAGGAATGTCCGAATTATTTGAAATCGAAAGGTAAAGTGTATGCCACGACTTTGAGTGACTCGGATTCGTCTGACTCAGAATCTGAAGAGAGCTGTGATGGAGAGGGGAACTATTCGGCTTTTATGACTATTGCTCATGTTGAGTCTTCAGATGAGTTGAATCTGCTTGTACGAGACCTTGGAGAACATAGTGATGATGAATCACTAGGAATTGTTGAAGAATCAGATGCTGAAGAAGATGAAAGCACAGCAAATCTTCAAGAGAATTATAACTCACTCTTGGAGAAGTCGGGTGAGTACACAAGGGTGGCCAAGGCTGCTGTGAGAAAAATGAAGAAGGCAGAGGAGGACTACAAAAGTCTCCTAATCCGATATAGGGAGGCCAAATGTGAGATAGAAACATTGAATGGTGAGCTGTCCGAAACTTACACAAAAGTGAGATTTCTTGAGAATGAGGTTGTGCAAGCAAATGCTAAAATAGAGAGGGTCACCACCAAGAAGCTAGATGATGTTATCTCATCTCAAAAGAGCTTTTCAGACAAATCCGAATTGGGATATACCGGAGGAAGTAGTTCATCTGGAAATGTCACTAAAGAAGTGAAGTTTGTAAAGGCCAAAGATCCAGTTGTAGCTGACCTTATTGATGAGAAGCTCAAGATGGAGGAGAAGAAGAATGTGGTCAATCAACGGATGTTGAATCCCCGTAATCAATCTGTGGGCAGGTCTGAATCTCGTGCCAAGTCACGCCCACGACCACAAAGAGGTCCTAGAGCAACTTATGTGTGTCATTATTGCGGACTTCAAGGGCATACACGACCAAATTGCCAAAAGCTGAGAGCAAAGAATAGTGCAACTCCTCAAAGGTCTGGAGGACCTAGAAATGATAGAAGAAATTGGGCAGGTGATCAATCTAGAGATCAGAATGGTGATCCCGGAATGATGAACGTGATGAAGATGATTGATGCATTCACCAACTGCTTGGAAAGCTTCTCATGAAGGTTTGAAAGCCCTAACACCCGTACCCAATCCTATAAGGAAATCACCCCAAACGCAAGTGACGTGTGGGTGAAAAAGGGTACTCATGCATAAGCATTACAACATGTCCATGCATTAATACTTCCTATGCTTTGTGACGATGTTTGTTTGTTTGCTTGCTGTTTTTGCTGTTGGTTGTTTGCTTGTCTACTTGTGCATATTTTTAATTTTGTTTTATCAATCTTTTTGCTTTTAGTGTCAAAAATCCAAAAATCACATAAAAATTAGAAAATCAAAAAGCTTGATTGACCTTGTTGAGATTTTGTCTCAAAAATTGTTTTGTCTTGTACCTTTATGCTAATGGCTTTGTGCATTTTCGAGCATTGCTTGTTTTCATGCACTCATATCACTGTGGGAAAAATTTTGAAATCTATGTGATTGTTGTAAATAAATCTTCAAACTTGTCATGAATGATTAGTGAATGGTTATGTTGATCTTGAGACATGCATAGACTTGTGTCTATATATCTTCCCACTATTTATTTTTGTTTTTGCTAAAAAGAGCTCTCCAAATGTAAATCTCCAAATGAAAAGAGATATTGAGCTGCAAAAGCCTGTTGCACATTCTAGTATTCGACTAGGAAAAAGGGTAAGCGACTTTATATTAAAGGAAATGTTTATTCAAAAGGCCAAAGGCTTGTTCATTAAAGTGAAATATCAAATATCACTCTCACAATGAGAGGTGATTGCCTCAAAAGATCAAAATGATCAAATGGTACGTTTGAAAGTGGAGTCAAATGTAAAGCTCCAAGATATGTTATCAAGTTGTGTGGGAGGTCATATATACATATTTCTATAATTGAGATGGGTCACATGATCTAGTGCTAATTGTGTATGCCTTGGTTGAATTGATCATTGAAGCTTCACATTAGACTAAGGACTATCTCATTGTTGATATCCACACACAACACACAAGTTTATGTTCAATAAATGCCATATTCATTTGTGTGATTGTACTTGATGAAATGTGTTTTCACATGCTCAATCTTTGTTAATTCAAGCACAAAAAGATTTTTGAGTGTTTTAGGTGTTTTTGGAAAGTATTTTGTTTGAAAAATATGAAAATTTCAAAAATCCAGTTTTGCCCTGTTTTGGCGGCTCAGTCGCGGGTATGTCAAGTTGCGAGCATCAGTCGCGTCTTCGCGGGTCGTTTTTGGCGACTTGTTCTCGAGTGGAAGGTTCAGTCGCGAGGTTTACTCAGAGATTTTCGCGGCTCAGCTCGCGACTCACTCGCGGGTAGACCTTCCAGTCGCGAAAAACACTTAGAAAAATTTTTCAAATTTTTGTCCTTGAGTGTTTTGGCGGCTTGAACTGGCGACTGTGTGGCGACTTAATCAAGTCGCGAAAAACGCGTGTTTGGCAGAAATAGGAGCAGTTTTTAAATCTTTTTCAGTTTTCCCTCGAACATTTGTGACTGTTCATCTTCTCTCTAAACTATCTCCTTCCCAAACACTTCCTGAATCCATTTTCAAATCTCATTGGTGCTTCATTTCTTGTCCAAATCATCAAGAAAAGGTATGGGTTTTGCTTTCTCAATCTCATTTTCCCTATTTCATGGATATTTCTATTACCGTTTGGATTGATATTGTGTTCGAAGCATTTCTCTCTTTGTGTGATGGGTATGGCTTGTTATATTTGCTATTGTTCTCATCTGTTTTCATGTTGAGTGGTCACAATGTGCTTTTTCATTGTTCTGATATTTGCCTGTTGTTGAGTCTGTAAATCTTTTATTAAATGGGTTTGGTGTTTATTTGACTTGCTCATTTCACTTGCTTGAGTGTTGATGTTGGATTTTGGTATTGGGTTACTGAGTTTTTATGATAACATAGTGTGTGTCTCTCAACCATGTGCTCTTGTTTGATACTTTGTTACTTCATTTTGAAATATTTTCCCATGTTCATATCTCTTGTGGAATGTTTTATGATATCTGTTCTAAATGTTCGAATGCTGTATCTGTTTGCATATCATCGTCATAGTAACCTGTCTCATTGACAGTTTTTGTTAGTTTTTGTCTCTCTATGCCTTTAAGCACTATCACCATTTTGCTGAACCTGTCATTTTGTGCTCCTTAGTATTGTTGGTAGTTTGGTTGGGTCTGCACTATCGTCAGTTTGTATTTATGTATTGAAATTTTCCTTACTTCTATTAGCATTGAATCATGTTGACATTTATCTTGTGTGGTACTGGTGTTGGTTCTTTGCTGTGGGCTTGTTCTCTTGCAGATGTCTCGTCGATCTTACAGGGGTAAAGACATTGTTGCTGACGATCCAGCAACACCAGTTACTAAAAGGACTCGACTATCATCACAGGCATCTCAAGACCCCAATGAGGATAGGTTCAGAACTCCGCTTACCTCACATGTCTACTCAAACATTTTTGACAAGTCAACTACTATAGTGGAACGGGTGGTGGAGTTTAACACCTTAGGGACCACTTTTATCCCTCGAATCTTTGAGAGACGAGATTGGGCAAACTTGTTCGGGAACTTTGATGATCCAATGGATGAGCTGGTCAAAGAATGCTTCTCCAATGCAACTGATCTTGGAGTTCAACTCATTTTCTGGGTCAGAGGAACAGAGTTTAGTGTTTCCCCAGACTCCATCGCAGATCTTCTCGGCATCACCAGACCTCAGAATGTGGATCTAACTCCTTATGATGAACGAACTCCAGAAGTTGAAGAAATTCTACAAATCCTAGGATCCGATCATGAAGTATCCAGTGCAGGAACATCCATCAGCACCGCAAAGTTTGCACCAGAGCTGACCACACTGAAGTTGATCATGTTCACCAATCTCTACCCACTGTCCAACACTACATTCATCAATCTTGGGAGAGCTCTATTCCTTTGTGATCTTATTACAGGAGCCTCCATTGATATATGTGCTCACATCTACTACACCTTGAGGAAGACCGCGTGTCGAACTGCAGCTCGAGGAATTATTCCATTTTGCAGTCTCATCATGAAGCTCATTCTTCGTCAAGGCATTATTCCTCCTGCAGATGAAAAAATGTTGACCCGTCAGCGTCCTATTTCCATGTTCACTCTTCAAGCTAGCAGAAGTCACTCCTCTAAAATACCAAGGAGTGCTCACATCTCTCCGGTTACTCCATCTGCCCCTGAATCAGAGACACCTGTACATACCACATCTACTTCGCGTGCTGTTCCTGAAGCTTCACAGGCTAGTATTCCGCAAGCACAGACTGCTCCTCATACTGATAGAGTCGGCAGTGTACTTGAGCATATTTAGAAACGCATTGATGAGCTTGTGGCACTTCTCTACTCCACAAACAACCATGTCCAAATGCATCTCGAGTCTATGGAGAATCAGCTAGATGCTATTCAACAAAAGTTGGACGAGAGCCTTTAACTATTCGTGACAAAAAGGGGGAGAGCATTCAGTAAGGGGGAGAAAGTTCAAAGGGAAGTGTGCATAGTGATAGGGGGAGTACACACATACTTTTGTCATACTTTTGTTTTAAGTCTTATCCTCTAAACTTATAGGTTTAGGTTTATGTTTGTTGGACTATTTAATGTTTATATGGGTTTGATACACTGTGTTTTTGGTGTATAGTTGTTTCTAACTCTTAACCTATACTTTTGGTTTAAACTTTTATATATTTTGATGATGTTATTCAGGATGTTTTGTGTTTGTACCCATGTGCTTTTGTAAGCTTTTAGGGTTAATGTTTTATGCATAGTTTGTAGGCTTTATGGTATATACCTTACTTATTGCAGCCTTTATGCCATGTTGAAATCAGTACTTTAATCTAAATGTCTTGCATTTTGATTTATGTACTGTCACTCTTGTGCCCTTGTAGGATTGTTCCTAAATGCATATACCTTGTGTACTATGCATTGGTTGAGTGTTGAACATACAAGTGTCTTGCCTTGTGCTTGTTAACTTGTATGTCCTTGTGTTCATTCCAAGTGTTAATGAGCACTGTGATCACTACCTTGTGGTGTTCACTTGGTTGATCAAGCCATGGTTTGTTTCTTAACTCCATCTTTGCTTGATCACATATTGCCTGTTTCATATGCATTTTATGATTTTCTGCTTACAATGATCATGGTGTATTGTTGTGTTTCAGGAGTATTATGTTCATATGATTCAAGTGCTTCACAGCTTCTAGAGTTAGGTGTGAGTGAGTTTTGTTCAACTGTTCCCAACTCACATGTTAAGTCTAGAGTCTGTTTTAGGGTTTTGTCACGGAATAGCCAAAGGGGGAGATTGTAAAGGTTGAATTTATTCAACCATCTAATTGGCTTTATTCCGTGCCAAATTTGCTTGTAATTCAGCATTTAGTAACCCTGTATTTAGGTGGGTTTGATGTAAGGGTAGTGAGTGAGTTAGAGTGAAGATTGCTCAAGAGTGTGCAAGAAAACAGAGACTCGCGGCTGGGCCTCGCGGGTGACTTGCGGCTGCAAGCCGCCAGACGCAGCACACGTGCCAAGCATGCTGGAAGGCGAATAGTCATGCAAGCTAGAGCATTACATGACAAAACAGGACAACTGGCCATACGGTTATCTCGCGACTTAGTCAAGCCGCGAGGTCAAGCCGCGAGCTACCCCTGTTTTGTAAAACCTGACGTATCACATTCCTCTCCCACTCCAGTATAAATACCCCTTTTACCCACGATTGTAAGAGAGCTTCCAGAGAGAATTTTGAGAGAGAAACCCTAAAGAAAAACAAGATTGATTCACCCACAATCTATACATTAGAGTCTCTTCAAATTCCTCAACTCTCTTCCTCTCCATTGTCAAATCCTTGAGAGGCATTATACCAAACCTGATTCTCACCATTTTCATTACTGTGAGAGAGCTGTTTGGATTTCTGGGAAGCAGTTAGGAAGGAACCAATCTTCATTGGTTGATGCTACGGTCTAGTAGCGGAATCCGGGAAGCTAGAAAAGAAAAAGGTTCGGCACAACCTCGTTGGAGCAAGAAGCTTGGAGGGCTTAGGTGCACTGGGTAGATTAGGCTTGGAGGGTCTATTGCTGTCCATGTATCCCAACTGTATTTTCTAGTAGATTGTTTACCGCTTGGAGGGCAGCGGAGAGGTTTTTCGCCGAGGGCTTCGGTTTCCTCTTCGATAACACATCGCGTGTTGTCTTTGTGTTTGCATCTTCCTTCCTCTCTATCTTTGCCTTTTTATTATCTGCTGTGGATTGTGTTTTGTTTTGGCTTAGATAGTATTTAACCAATTCCATATTATAGCTTATGTTAAGTTTCCGCACACTTGTTGTTTGACATATTGCTTGAATTGGTTAAGTTGTATTTTGGGGGTCTAAACGTTCAAGGGTGTTTATACACGTTTTTGAACTTTCAGAGACATAAGCAAAGGTAATTTTCTTGATATTCAATCTTTTTTTATGTCTTCTTTCTCACATTGTGGGAGACCAACTTTCAAAAAGAGTGCACTTGGTACCTCTTTTGGGGTTTTAATTTGTGTGGAGTCGCCACTTATTTTATATTAAAAAAAATAGGAAAACTATAAAAGAATACAGAGTACATGAATAATACCAAGTTCTTATTGATTTGAACAATTACACTTGGTAGAAAGAAACTATACATGGCTTTGGTCCTAATTTAAAATCTAAGTAAAGAGATTACAAGCTTTGTTTCCTAATTGTTAGGTTCTAAGTACTTAGGAACTAATGTATTAGAACCCTAATTTGTATTGTTAGCAAACCATGATCAAAACAGGTTTTTAGTCTTGTTTTAAGACTTGCTCAAAGTATGTGTTTTATGTAAAGTTGGAATCAAGCTGCTGCAGAATTCATTGTGTAATTCAGTCTGGCTTGATTGATCGAGAATTAGACTCGATCGATTGAAAATCGGGCAGAATGTTTTTTCTACAGAATTTCCAACTCAGCCCTAAGCCCATATGACGTGTAGGGTTTTATGTTTTGCCTTAGGTATAAAAGGGAAATCCTAGCCACGTTTTTGGTGTTGCTCTATTTGCTGTATGTGTGAATCTCTTCTGAGATCTGAGAGGTGGTAGCCTTCACACATGCTTAGGATTATCAAGAAGGAGATTTCATTGAGAGTTTGATGATCATTCAGTTGTTGCAATAAAAGCTTAAAGATACACAAGTGGGAGTGCTTGTACTTGCTGGAGAATTCAAAAAAGAAGGAGTCCGTGGTCTCGAAGCTGTCAAGTGGTCGTGTCAGTAAGTTTTCTACTGGTGGGTAGCAATAGGACATTAGTGGTTTAAGTCACTATTGTAAAACTTCGATTCTTTCATAGTGGATTCAAGTTTACCTTGAGGATAGCTAGGTTAAATCTTTCCCAAGTTTTTACCGGTGTGGTTTCCTGGGTTATCATATCTTTGTATTTTTTATATTCCACACTTTACATTGATATGATTATATGATTTTGTTAACCTAGATCTAAAATTTGGACTAACTAATCACTTGGCTAATTAACTAGGTTAATCCAATTGTGTTTTAAGGGGTCTAAAAACGTACACTAACAATAAAGACTACTCTACGAACCAAAGATCTAGATTCAAGGACTAGGTTACAGAATGGGAAGGTGTTAGACACTCATTTTGCTCGAACAAACTTCGGTCTTTTAGACTCTAAATGACCATTAAGTACCCATATGCAATAGATAATGAGATGAGAATGATATGTTAGTTTTCCTAGATCTACGGTTAAAATGTCATTCAAAAATCCTAGATTTGCATCTTATTCCATGCAAAAAAGTTTAATTTATTTTATTGTGAGAACCATGATTAGAAAATCAAGATATGATTTTATGATAAAAAATTATGGATTTTTAACATAAAATACAGATTTGGTTTTATGATGTAAAACAAAACGAATTTTTCAATAAAAAAAATACAGATATGTTTTTGGAGAGAAAAAAATGAAGGAATTTTGTATGAAAAATTCAGATATGTTTTTGTAGATGTAGAAAGGATGAATTTTATAAGAAAATTCAGATATGTTTTTGTAGATGCAGAAAGGATGAATTTTATAAGAAAATTTAGATATGTTTTTCTAGATATAAAAGAAGAAGGAATTTTATAAGAAAAATCCAGATATGTTTTTGTAGATAATAAAAAGAAGTTTTATAAGAAAATTCAAATCTGTTTTTGTAGATGTAGAAATAATGAATTTTATAAGAAAGTTCAGATTTGTTTCTGTAGATAAAGAAAAAATTTTATAAGAAAATTCAGATTTGTTTTTAGAGATGTAAAAAAAGATGAATTTTATGCAAAGAATTTCAGATTTGTTTTTTAGATAGAAAACAAAAGAATGATTATCATGCATGAAACAACTTCCAGATCTAAAATTTCAAGTAGTAATTTAACCCTCTACACATACGAATCAACAAGAAATCCTCAACTAATCTTGTGAATTAAGATTTGGAAAAGAAAATCATGCAATGAATAAGCAATATATACGACCATGCAAGGAATGGAATATTAAGAATACACATGTTATTCACAAAGCTTTAAATAAAACTAAACTATACTTACATGAGTTAATTCTAGGGGAATTTCTTTAGAAATATGAGAGAATAGATCTCTCTAAGATCTAAAGAGTTGTCGCTAACAAAAAAGAAAATTCTGAAGAAAAATTTCAAGAGGTTCTTTTATGTTAGGAGATGAGTGGTGTTGAATCTTGAGTGGTCTCCACTATTTATAGAGGTGGTAACTACTTGAAAAATAAGCTAAAGCTGTCTGAAATTTAGTAGACACGAATTGGGTGAGGTTTATCCCAAAAAAATTGGATCTGATGAGTTTTAAATTGAAAAAAAAAAAAAATTTGGACATATTTTGTGACATGTGCCAATCGGCACTTGTGAAGTGCCGATTAGGACTCCTGGCTGACTTGTTCAATGGTTGGTGAAAACTAGGGCGAAAAAGGAAAACCACCTAGGCTTGATCTTGGGTATAAAAGGAAGAGTAACCATGAATATGGGAGGGACGAGAACAAAGAAGGAACAACATTGATGGTTTTTAGACTCCTTAAAACAATTGATTTAACCTAGGTAATTAGCCAAGTTGTTACTTAGTCTAATTTAACAAGTCTAGGTTATCACAATAACAAAGATCATAACATGCAAAGCAGCAGAAAGATAAATAACACAAGATATGATCACCTAGGAAACCAAACTAGTAAAAACCTGGGGAGGATTTGACCTAGCTATCCTCAAGATAAACTTGAATCCACTATCTTGAAAGAATCGAAGTTCATACAATAAGACTTACAAGCCCCCACGCTCGACTTCTTATTGCTACCAACTAGTAGAACTTACTGACACGACCACGTGCAAGCTCCGAATCCACGAACTCCTTCTTTCTTGGATTCACCACCAGATACAAGCACACTTGCTTGTGTTTTCTTTAAGCTTCAATGGTAGCAACCGAGTTGATCATCAAGATGTAGATAAATCTTCTCCTTGAAAACTCTAAGTTTGTGTAAAGGAAAGCTCCTCTAGATCTCACAAGAGATTTACACAAACCGCAATATGAGCAACACTAAAACGTGGCTAGGGTTTGCCTTTTATACTTAGAACAAATTAGAAACCCTAAAAACAACTAGGGCTGAGTTGGAAATTCTGCAGAAAAAACATTCTGCCCGAGCTTCGATCGATCGAGCTAGGTCGAAATGCATAATGCTTTCCTGCATTAGCTCAATTCCAACTTTACATAAATGCACAACTTTGAGCAAGACTAAAACACTTCTAAACACATTGTTTTGATCATGGTTTGCCAATAATACAAATTAGAGTTCTAAATACATAAAATCCTAAGACTTTAGAACCTAACAAACTCCCCCTTTGGCAATCCATGACAAAACACAACTAGAAACTCAAAGTTTACAAAATAAAAGCCCTTTTCAAAAAATAATGCTCATAAAACAAATTCAATCCTAACTACTATCCATCAGTTGCAAGTGTAGACAGTAGCTCAATTGAATCAACCTGTATATTTCCTGAAACACCTAAACAAAATGCATAACCGCATGTGTGGAAATAATACAAGTAAACAAATTAAATTCTTGATTTCAAACAACACACAATAAAGACATATATTAATGAATAACTCATGAATATAAATCAATAAACAGTTTGAAACAAGAAACATATAAAGTACCAACAAAAATACTCCCCCTAACATGAATATCCCATCAAAACATGGCAAGAGCTAAAAAGGTAAAATACAATGTGAAGCACCTAGATACAATCTAAACTCCATAAGCTCCAACAAAAAAAAAAACTCTCCCCCTGAAAACAAATCCTTTACAAAGTGCTCCCCCTTTTTGTGATGGAATGCCAAAGGGCAAACAAACTCCATCATCAAAAGGGAGGTGGTCTAAACTGCGCCAACTCCGCACGCAAGGCATGGATCTCATCGAGCACGTCCACCAAAATCTGTCCATGAGCCGCCTGAATGGTCAAGACATGATCCAATGTACGTCGAATGTCTGAATCACCCGAAGTAGTCGGTGGAGAAACATCAGCAGCAGCAGCAGCAGCACCTGATGTCTCGGCAGCATCAGTACCTATAGAAGAGGGAGGAGGGGGAACAACACTAGATGACGCACCCCTAAGACACAAAGGAATAGCTCACATGTGAGCAGTCCTCTGTCTAAGAAAGGTGGCACTTATGGGAGCAACGACATGAACAGACTCACCAGATGGGAAACCATCTAGACCTAAAAAGAGCAAAATCCTAAGAATGAAAATACGATGAATAAGCACATGCCTTACGGCAAAACTCCTATGAACCTCGTTCAAAGAACGAAGGAACAAATGAGGGAAACTGATCGACGCTCCAGAAACAAAAGCATACAAAAACACACATCGCTTTAAAGGGATGGTGTGGAAATGAGAAATAGGCCACAACGAATGACATGCTATCCTAAAGAAAAGATAGGCAGTCTTGGTAAGCTCAGCGAACGTGATCTGAGGATCAGAACCCCACTGGATAGATGACCCAGTGATGTATGACATGACAACATCTAAAGAGGGTGACTCATCATAGGGATAGTTAGGCTCTCGAATAACCGGAACCATAAGAGCCTCAGCCACTACCCGAGGGGTAATGGTGAACTCAACACCTCGTATCTAACTCCTAACAAGGGTGTTGGAATCATAGACGTGGCAAGAGAAGTTCGAGAAGAACTCTCTAATCAGGGCGGTCGGGGGTGGATGATCTATCTCTAAGAGAGGTAACCAACCTCTAGACTCAAAAATAGCCCTAATGGCCGGATCAAGCTCATCTAACATTGCAGCACGCTCAGTCCAAATCTTACACTTACTGTTCAAAGTATCAAAGGTCTCTCTGCACCTATCATTCCTAAACACCTCACTCCTAGAGGGAGACTCAAAGGAAGTGGAGGGGGTCCTATGGGCTCTAATTTTCCTAGGCATGGTCCTAGGATAAGGACCAAAACACAGAGCAAAGGATCAAAAACACAAAAGAAAAAACCAAGGGCAGACTGCAAGTTAGCATATAAAAAAAATATAGAACAAAAATCTATATGATGCATGAACAATTTAAATGGCATGATGCATGTCCTAATGCAGTGTTATTAAGTCCAAATAAGTTCAAATTCACAAAATTGGCTTTGAACATAGAGGTATTAACACAAAAACCCCAAAATTTGGAAAAACATTTGATCAATTTGAAAGATATTGATGAATTGATCATCTTACAAGATAGATTTCAGAAAATAATGACCAATTACATCAATTTAACAAGCCAATTTCATCAATTTAACCCAATTTGAACAAAATCCCCAATTTGGATCAATTACAAACCCTAGAATTTTCAATTTTTCACAAATCCCCAAATTGATCAAATTAACCAACATATATCATGAATATATCAATTTAGAGACAAAACCCAATGATCAATTTTGAAAAAGAGGGTTGAAAAATCAAAAACCCCAATCATGAATAGTTCCAAAAATTACCAATGAAATGCATGAAAAATGCATGAAAACATGAAATAAAATGCAAAAGAAAGGGTATAAGGGTCTTACCGGCCTTGGGAGACAAAAACCTTGCAAAAATTTCGGAGGAAAACGACAAAAAAATCGTAGTGGAGCCTAGCCAAGTCGGAGAGAGAGAGAGAGAGGAAAGTTTGAAATGTTTTGAAAAAGTGCCTTTGAAAAAGTCCAATCTGACTTTTAAAAAAACATGATTCATGAGTTTCGATCGATCGAAAAACAGCCTCGATCGATCGAAACAGACAGAGTCTTTAACAAAACAATTTTAAAAGTGTTCGATCAATCGAAAATCAGTTTCGATAGATCGAAATAGACAAAGGCTCTCTCTAACATATTCAAAAATTTTCGATTGATCGAAAAATAGAATGGATTGATCGAAATGGGCAGAGGCTCACTAAATTTTGAGGAAAAACATAGTTTTTTTGAAAAAAAAATCAGAATCGACTCAAAGCATTGAAATTTAAAAGCAATATGCATGAGTATGTGATGATGTGATTTTCAAAAACAAGAATTTTAAGCCCAAATTTCCCAAAAATAAAATTTCTTGCATTCTCCATAAATTTTTAAGCAACAAATTAATTTTGCACAAAATTCAAAATATTTGCAAAACTTAGTTGGTCAAACTATAAACACACACAATAACATGTACAAAGTTTAGCAAAGAGTAACTCGTGTAGTGGGTGCAACTAGCAAAAGCTTGAGACACATGTGAGGTGATATGTGAATAGCAATCAATCACAAAGTCTACAAAATTCATCACAAAGAATTTAAAAGAGACTATCACCTAAAGAGTTACATCATATAACTCCCACATCTCCTAGATCATAAGCTTGCAATCATGTAAGTTTCTTGAATTTATGCCTCATAATATACACACCAATTTTAAGTCATGTGAGTTTGGCATCAAGCCTAATAGTACACACCAATTTTAAGTATTAAGTACTTTAAACCGAGGTTCTACCTTATGTTCTTTTCGTGCATGTGCTATACTTTCTTGAGCACAAAATCTTACGATATGCACTAAGGTGTTTATGATTGGCTAGTAAACAGTGGTGAGATGGTTATTTATGCCTTTCTCAAAAGGTTCAATTCCGACAGTCAAAGACATATGACTTCAAGATCAAGACAAAGTGATAAAAAACTATAAACATCTTTCCGACACAACATGCACTAGAAAGCTTCAACTAGTAAAGTGCAATAAGTAAGCTCATCAAAGTTAAACAAGGTACAAACGACATGTTTTGTGAAAATAAATTGACCAACCTTGTTCTTCAAAAACCAAGAAGAATAGTACAAAACACAATTTGCTTCCTTTTTCTTCCTTTTTTTTTTATTATTTTATTTTATTAATTTATTAAAAAAACTAGAATGAAATGCATGAATGGTATGCAATGCAAATCCTAGAAAAAAAAAAAAAAAAAAAAAACAAAACCAAAGAACAAATGGTCACAAAGGGTAGAGCAATGAAGCACAAGGACCAAGAAGACCAAGACAGATCAGGGACACAGAATCACACCAATTACTTGACGAAGAGTCTCAAACTTACTTCTATCAAGAGGTTTGGTGAAAATGTCGGCATTCTGACGTTCAGTAGGAATATACTCAAGACACGCAATCTTTCTTTCAACAAGATCCCTAATGAAGTGATACCTAATCTTTATGTGCTTAGTCTTAAAATGTTGAACAGGGTTCTTAGATATGTCAATAGCACTCGAGTTATCACAGTAAACAACCATGGTATCTTAGGATATCCCATAATTAGTTAAAACCTTTTTCATCCAAAGAAGTTGTGAGCAACAACTTCCAGCAGCAATATATTCTGCCTCAACAGTAGACAAGGACACAAAATTTTGCTTTTTACGCATCCAAGCAATAAGATTAGCACCAACATAAAAACACCCAACAGTGGTGCTTTTTCTATCATCAGCATTACCAACCCAATCAGAATCAAAGAAACCAGCAAGAGACAGATTAGACTCTTTACTATAAAATAATTCATGATCACAATTTCCAGCAACATATTTAATTATTCTTTTGACAGCATTTAAGTGTGAAACTTTAGGATTAGATTGAAATCTAGAATAAACACCAACACTAAATGTAATATCAAGTCGACTACTAGTCAAATATAAAAGGCATCCAATCATACTTCTGTATAATGTAACATCAACAGACTCACCTAATGGATCATTTGTTAATTTTGCATTGGCGGCCATTGGTGTTCTGGCATGTGCAGCATTGTCCAGTCCAAATCTCTTGACTAGATTCTTTGCATATTTTGCTTGGTTGATGTAGATCCCTAAGTTCGTTTGCTTCACCTGCAATCCTAAGAAATAAGTTAGTTTACCAACCATACTCATTTCAAACATCGCCTTCATTTCATCTGCAAAAGAATGAGCAATAGAGTCATTAGTAGCACCAAAAACAATATCATCAACATAAATTTGAGCTACAACAAAACTGTTCTTATCATTTCTTATGAAGAGAGTAATGTCTGCAGATCCTCTTTTAAAGTCATGCTCAGTGAGATATGCAGTCAATCTATCATACCAAGCCTGGGGAGCTTATTTCAAACCATACAGAGCTCTCTTCAATTTATACACATCATCCGGTCTGTGAGGATCAACAAAGCCTTTTGGTTGTTCAACATATACTTCTTCTTGCAGCATTTCATTCAAGAAAGCACTTTTGACATCCATTTGATATAGCTTGAAGTTCAGATGACTAGCTATAGCCAACAGTATCCTAATGGATTCCAATCTTGTTACCGGAGCAAAGGTCTCATCAAAGTCAATCCTTTCCACTTGTGTGTAGCCATGAGCAAGAAGACAGTTTGTAAAACTACATAAAGAGAAGTAAAAAGAAAGAATCCAACCTCAAGGGGCTTCAAAAGCCTCGCTAGTTGGTGTAGAGTCCTCTAACTCAGTGTATCCATGACCGAATAGATGTAGGTAAGGCAAGCATGCCTCCCGAGCATCCTCAAAGCTGCGGAAGAGTGCCAACCACCTTAAGGACACTGTTTGATCCCCATTAATGAAGAGATAGCCCCCCCCCCCTACATGGAGCAAGAATGCCTAGCAATTCGAGCCTGGTCTTCAAGAGTCGTCTGAGAAAGAGGCCTGAAATCCGACCCCAGATCAAAGTAATAAACGTGTTCACTAGAGTAAGAATGCCCCAGCAGGTCTATGCCAAGCTTTATTCCTAACTTGTTGATGTCATCCAATTTTGTAACAGAAATTGTAGTGTAGCTAAGGTTGTCGTTCCACTCAGAAAAGGAAAATAAGAACACATCAAAAGCACCAATAAAATATAGAAAAATATGATTGAAACTTAGGAAAAATAAAGTTTGGTAAAATTCAATAATTAAAATTACTAGGGTGTTAGGGTTTGTCCACCAATATTGTTAAGCATCCACTACCAATCCAATTTAGTACATAATTGGGTAAGTAAACACACACACTATCCAATTGGAAGATTCAGAAATAAGCTTTATTAATATAACTCTCTTTGGTTGATTATATTCATCAGCTGTTCCAACAATTTAGTCTAGAAAATAATAACTTTGCTAGAAACACTCAAGAACATCGCATACCCCAGAGGCAATACTATGGGAAAAGTAATGTCTAACAAGATTACCACATTTTACTAGAGAGATTATAAAACCCTATTCTAACAATAAGAAGATTCAAGAATAGACTTATGAAAGAACTAGAAATCAAATATCAATCTAATAAAAAAATTATAAAAGGAGAACAATTGATTTCAATTATCAAAACGTGAAAAGCATGCTTGGACTGAATAGTGGACAACTTACAATATTGGAGATTCACCCCTAACCCTAGCTTAGGTTCTTAAGCTTCCATAGAAAATAAAAACTCTTCAAAATTGATGAAAAATAAGGTTTCACAGCAGCCAAAAACGTGGCTGCCCTTGTACCCCTTTAATATTTATAACATTCAAAACCTTAAAACACATGCTTCCTAAAAAGGAAAATATAAAATGTTAATTCCTATTTTTCAACAGTGGGTTAATTTCTAGGTCAGTTTTGGCCTTTAATATGGAAGATTCTGAAGTTTTGGTAAACTACAAATTTTTATATCTTTAAGTAAAAAGATATGGCCAAAATATCAAAACTAGTCAGAATATTTCCATGCTGGGATTTTTCTGTCTTTGGCTTAAACGAATTTCTCTCTTTCCTTTTATGTTTCCACACATCTTTGACTCACTAAATTCTTCAAAAGCCACTTCTCAATTGATTTTCACCCTTGGATTCTTTTGGCTTCATGTCTGCATGCTTAGCTCATTTGTTTAAATCTCCTAAAAGAGAGATATACACGTAATGAATTTATTTTAGAGAAAACTTGCAAACTCTCATATTTACATGTAAGTGTGGTAATAAACACAAAATAGATGTGATAATGCCTACTGAAACTAAGATAATATTGTACTTTTAAGCTATGATCACTCACCCTCTAAGTTGATGATGGGCCCATGGGATCTTAAACCGATCATCAGGTGGAAGTCGTTAGGAGTCATAGTCATCTCCCATTCAACAATGTAAAAAGTGTGGGTAGTATCCCACCACCTCTCAACTAGTGCATGGACTAGCACACCGCTGGCCGTGCTCTCAGGAAGAAGGTGCATGATTGGCTCAAAACCAGCTGCCTCCATTAAGGCCCTCGTCTCGGCCATCAAGGGTCATAAGCCTAGAACATGCCAATCGAATAGGGATTTGGAGTTACCCCTATTCGAGTATGATCATAGGCCTATAAAAGACAAGAACAAGAGCATATGGATCATATTGGATAGAAATAAGCAAAAGAAAAGTGAAATAGCATGTTTTAGGCATAAAATTGTATCTACAAGCACAACTATGCTCGTATATGTGAGTATGCGTATGCATACCACAAGTGTGCATGCGCATATTGGGAGCATGCGTGCACATGTTTTTTATGAACAACCATACGTACGCATACACGGTGCACACGCATGCATACTCTGAGTATGCACACGCATGGATGGAACCAAAACGTGATCATTGCCATTTTCGGCCTTCCTTGGATCAAAACTCATCCTAAAAATGTTCCTACCCTCCCCAAGGCATCAGGTTTTCATCTAAACCCTTCCCATAGCAAAACCCATGTCTGAAGATTCCAAAAAGATCAAATTTTCACCAAGGGACCGTGGGATCATCTAGATTGACATGGTACAACCCGTTAAGGCATCAAAGTGCTAGAAGTGACTTTTTAGGTCAAATTGACCAAAATGCCCCTAGTCAACCATAGGTTTTTGGTCAACCTATCGAAGTTGGTCAAAACCACCCAATTTTTTTTTCATGTTTTTACATCACACCCGAGCTTGTTAGAGAATTTTTTGTCAACTTTGACCCGAGGTTGACTCCTAGGAGCACTTGAAAACCAAATTTTGATTCGAACATCAGAATGGATTGGAACAAATGTCATTGTGAAGATTATTAAATTCCCTTTCCAATGACTGCTTATGGGTTGAAATTGGAGTTAAAACATTTGAGATATCATTGAAACAATGCCAAGTGCATCAGCTCACTTCCCGAGGCCATAACTTTTGATATTGTTGGATTTTCAAATTTTCAAGTGTTTTGAAACCTAGACATCCATACCTTTCCATTGATACTAAGATCGGTGTAATCAGAGCTCAGGAGGCCTTCAAATAAGTGATTGAAGTTAGAACCAAGAAGCGGGGAAAAATGACAAAGTTGTTGAGGTCAGCATATTGACCTGGTGCACCCTTAGGGGCCGCTTGTAGCTGAAGTGTCACAAAAAGGATATTTAATCCCCAGACCCCCAAAATTGAAAAAAAAAAAAAAAATTGGGATTTTTGGAGCATTTTCTGGGCAGTTTCTCTACTTTCTTTCCTCTCAAAATCTCTCTAAAACACACATACAAACCTTTGATTTCTCACTTTTCCTACAGATTAAGAGGTAGTGTTCTTGCTCTCATCTCCCTTTCCTTGGTCCATATACCTTGGATTTGAGGTTTAGGGGTGTAGATGTAGCTTTTTAGCTTTTTAGCTACAATCTACACCTGTTTAATTTCCTAGCATGTTTCTTGCTTTCCTTTTTCTCTAGCATGTCTACTTGCTTTCTTAACATGTTTTATTGCTTTGATGTTGTTGGCCTTGCCCTCTTGGATTAGGATATGTCTAAATTTCTTGTTTGTGTGCTATTTGCCATGTTTATGCGCTTAATGCTTTGTTTGGATGCAATGCCTAGTGCTTTTTTTATTTTATTTATTTTATTTTATTGATAACTATATACATCTTGTTTGTACCTTTTTCTTGTGTCTTGCTTTTGGGTAGGGTGTAGATCTAGATATAGTGGTCTTGGCCTACATTCGTACACTCGAATACAACAAAGGGTTTAGATTAGTTCCTTTTTGCATGGTTGTGCTTTGTTTGCCCCTTTTTCTATGTTTGTGTTTGGATCCGTGCGTGTATGCTTAGACCTTGTTTCTTGCATCCTTGCCATGCTTCACTTGTCTTGTTTCCCTTTATGGGTTTGTGCTTGTTAGTCTTTGGGGCTTTCTTGTTTGTTTGGTTGTATCCTCTCCCCTTTTATGGCTTGTTTGGATGCAACCAGGTGTGGGAGTACATCTTAGTGATGTTGGCTCACTTGTCACTTGCCTTTCTCTCCTTTCGCTTAGCTTTGCGTTTTAGGGTTTCTCATGTCAGCCTTGTATGTGCCTTATAACATGTTTAACTCTCCCTTTTGTGTGATAACATGTTCTCTTCCTTTATGCTTGCTTTGGGCCACCTTTTGTGGGTTTTGTTGCCTTTGTTTCCATCTTTGCATCTTTATTTACTTGTTTATGCATGTGTTTGTGTGCTTATTTATGTCATTAAGCACAATTCCTACCTATGATTTTGCATGGGTTCGCACTCGTCTTTGAACACGAGATCCTGAGCCCCTTTTAGGAAATCTACTTGATGGCACACATGCCTTTGTACTCCAATATTATGGCTCTATGGAAACCAAATCCAAACCTACATTTTTCCTTCTAGGACACCTTCTCTTGTTTGCTTGTTTGATTACATGTTTGTTTGGTCCTTTGTATTCTTTCTTTCCTTGTCTACTTGTCTTGTATGTTTGCCTAGTGCTCTCTTTATTTCTTTGCTATCTCTTTTGCTTGTTTGCTGCCTTTGTGTTTTCTTTGTTTGTTGCATGTACATGCTTGGAGTGAGAGCACAACTTCCAAAATGAAAGCTAAAAGGGCAAAAATGCAAGCAAAATGAACAAGCCCAAAAAAAGGCATTGATTAGTAGATTAGGAGGCTTAGCTTCCCTGAGTGGTTTTCTCTCCCTTTCTTAGCCTTTTCTTTAGAAACATGTCTATAACTTTCTAGATTAGGGCTTTCATTTCTTGTATCTTGCTTGGGCCGCATTCTTAAGGCATGGAGATATTTGATCTTTATCTTTCATGTACCTTGCTTGGGCCGCATTCCTTGAGTATGGCAATGTCTGATCTTTACTTTTTCTTGTCCCTCGCTTGGGAAATACCCTTAGAGCATTGGCAATGTCTAGTTTTTTTTCCTGCTCTGTGTGCTTGCATTGTGTGTGCTTGATATATATATATATATACACACACACATACATGCTTGTTTAAAGATAGTCATGCACTTAGTAAAAAAAAAAAAAAATGGTCATGCACTTTGTATAATGGATTCATGTGGTCAGGAGGGTACTCCTCTCCTAATCATGGGTGCTCTTGACCTTGGAGTGTGGGTATGCATTCAAGGCAATTGTTGTAGATACATATTCATGCTACATTGTGTGCATGATTATCGATGCCCTGCGGTGGTTCGATCACCCACCACGGCAACGCCCGCACGCTTGAACAGTACAAGCTCGAGAGCTTGGGTGTTGTGGAGGAGGGTTATACCTCTGGTGTGTGACTAGAAAGATGAGTCCTTTTAAAATGAGTCACCAAAGGGAAGTGAAGTTGCCACCAATCATTGGGTTTTTTCTAAGGTGTGATTGGTCACTTGACTCTATTTGATTTTATTACCAATCCTAGGTTTAGAAAAATGTTGTTTTTCCTAATCTAATATGGATGGATAAAAAATCTTGATTCTTGAGTTCAGAAGTATGGTTATGTGTGGGGAAGGTATTAGGCACCCTATAATGCTTGTCCAAGGACAGTCCTTTATTTTGGTAAAATCTTAATTTAAGGACGTTGGCAATTAAAAATCAAGCCATTGGCATTAGCTTTCAGGGCTTTAATCGAATTGGGTTTTAAGGTTTGGTTTTAGAAAGGGTGTGGTCTCGATTGATGCTTCCCTAGTGTGTTTGGAATCGGTGCCAAATTTTCACAATGAAAATCTAGCAGCATTTCACCTTATTTTCGCAGTGAAAATCCGGTAGTGCTTTGCCTTAGATGCGTCATAGCACGCAAAATGCTATCCTCACCTAGTTTTTGCTGTGAGAATACAAAAATGGGGATGCCCCATTTTCATGGCGAAAATCCGACAGAGTTTTGCTTTTGGTGCGGTGCACCGATAGGGTTTCATGCCTATGTATATGGCCTGTGCTAACATGATTGTGCTAGGACGACCCAAAGCCCCTTAAAACATCAAGCATATTGATGCGTGTTGCATACACGGGGAAACCAATGTCATTTGGTGACATGGATCGGGATGGTCACATTGCGATGATTATGCACACTGTATGACATGAGTATGCACCTATAGCAAATGCCTTGAGCACATACCCATAGCACAAGTTTAAGAGCTCTCATGACTAGAGTGGGTTGCTCACATAGCCATGAGAGTCCATCATACAAAGTGCACGATCATCCACACATGCAGGTATATATATATATATATATATATATATCATCCACAATACTATCACAAAAAGCAAGAAAGTGAAACAGACATTGCCAACATGCCAAGGGTATGCCCAACAAGGTACAGGAAATGTAAAACAGACATTTCCATACCTAGGGAACGCGGTCCAAGCAAGGAGCAAGAAAGATAAAGGGTACAAGGAGAGGGGGAACCCTAATACATTGCTTTAGAGAAGAGGCTAAGAGAAAGGGAGAAAGATGCAACCATTTAGGGAGGCTAGGCCTCTTGATCTACTGAACATTGCCCTTTATGGGCTTGCGTCTTCTTGCTTGCATCTTTGCCTTTTTTTTTTGCTTGTGCCTAAGAGGCCACACCCTAGCTCCAAGTGTCCATGCTCTAAGTGTGTACATGCAATGACAAAGGAAACAAGCTAGCAGACAAGCAAAGAAACAACTAGAAGGAAAGCATGCTAAAAGACAAGCTATCAAAAGAAGCCAAACGGGGGCAAACAAACATGTTATCAAACAAAATAAGGTGTCCTAGGAGGACAAATGTATGTTTGGATCAGGTGTCCATAGTTCCATGAGATTGGAGTATGGACAACACACAGACTCATGCACAAACATGTAGACAAGTGTGCAAGAATGCAAAGAAGCAAAGAAAGCCAAGTGGTTAGCACAAAGCAAGAAAGGCAAGCATAACAATATCGCATAGAGCGGAGAAAGGTGTGTACTAAGCACATTGACATCATGGAGATGCATCTCACAACTAGTCACGTCCAAATAGGCCACAAGAAAGACGGATGCAACCGTACAAGCAAGTGGCCCCAAATACCGACAAGTGTAAGCCCACGAAGGGCAAAAAGCATAGCAAAGCCTAGATCTAGACAGGCAAACATGGATACAAAGCATAGAGGCAAGCAAGCATACACATGCATAAAGATAATGATCCAAACCCTTTGATATAGGCCTAGGTGCATAGATGTAGGCCTAGACCACAAGATGTAGATCTACACCTTACCTAAAGGGCCAAAACATAAGTAAAAAGGGACAATAAGAGATAAAAAAGCTATAGAAGCACATGGCATACCAACCAACATGTAGATATAGACAAATGAACATGGAACGAACACAAAGATATAGATCTGAACATAAGCATGGCCAGGAGCACATAAACATGAAGATCTAGGCATAAGCATGGCAAAAAGCACCTAGACATATGGAAAGCTATAGAACATATTAGGAAGCAAGATAAAGCAAAGATATACTATGTAAAGCAAATAGACATGTTATGAAGAAAGATAAAGTAAAAGGTGTAGATTGTAGCGAAAAAACTACATCTATGCCCTTAAAACCTCAAATTCAAAGTCCTAAGACCAAGGAGAGAAAAAAGAGTGCAAGAACACTACCTCTTGATTGTTGAGAAAAGAGAGAAAACAAATGTTTTTTTTTTTGTTGTTGTTGTGTTTGGGAGAGAACTTAGAGAGGAAAAGAGAGAGAATCTACCTAGAAAAATGCTCTAAAACTACTCATATTCATTTTATTTTTTGGTCTGAGGGGGTCTAAGGGTATTTATAATGGAAATCGGACCCTTCAGCTTTCGGCGGCCACTGAGTCCAATGCTGACATCAGCAATTCTGGCTTCTTCCTTGGTTCAAAGTCAGATGCATATATGAAGGCCTTTTCGAACTCCAATTGAGCTGATCTTGGTTTCCTTGGTAATCTCTAGATGTATAGTTTCTAGAACGCTAAAGAAATTGAAATTCTGACAGTCGGATCAAAAGTTATGGCCTCGAGAAGTGAGTTGGTGTACGGTTTTCAGGATATCTCAATCATTTTAACTTCAATTTCGACCCATAAATAGTTGTTAGAAAAGAAATTCAATAATTTTCATAATGATGCTAGTTTCAACCCATTTTGATAGTCATATCTAAATTAGGATTTTTGGGGCCCTTAGGAGTCAACCTTAGGTCAAACTTGGTCAAAATTGATGAAAATCACCGAGCAACTCAGGTTTGATGTAGAAACATGAAAAATGTTGTTTTGATTTGATTTTGACCGACTTTGACTTTTGGTTAACCCAGGTTTGACCAGGGTCATTTTGGTTAATTTGACTTGAAATGGCATTTTGAGTGCTCCAATGCTCGAACGGGTTGCACCACATGAATCTAGATGTTTCTGCGGCCCCATGACAGAAAGCTAATATTTTTGGAATTTTTAGGGTCCAGCACGTAAATCGAGGGTAGACAAAATATGGTATCTACAATGATTTTTGTGGTGTGATTGCCTCAATCCATGTCAGCTAGTGACATTGGTTTCACCATGTATGTGATATCTCAGATGCATGAACAAATGTAGTTTGCAGGAGTACAAGGTACCATTTGTAAAGCTACATAAAGGGACAAAATCTAACCTCCAGGAGCTTCCAAGGCCCCACTAGCAGGCGAAGAGTCCCTCGACTTAAGGTGTCCATGACCAAATATAAGTAGGCAAGGCAAGCATGCCCCCAGTTTGCCTCCCGAGAATTCTCAAAGTTGCGAAAGAGAGCTAGCCACCTTAGGGACATCATCTGACCACCATTGGCAAAGATATATGCCCCTAGTACAAAGAGCAAGAATGCCCTAGCCATCCGAGCCCGATCCTCGGAAGTCGCCTGAGAAAGAGGATTGTAGTCTGCCTCCAAATCAAAATAGCGAACATGTTCGCTAGGATAGGTATGCCTAGTAGGTCTTGGCATAACTGAATGCTCGACTCATGCTCCAAGTCGATGATAGACCCATATGATTTCAAACCGATCAGTTGGTGGAAGTCATGGTAATCTCCTGCTCAGCAATGTGAAAAGTATGGGTAATGTCCCACCACTTTTCTGCTAAAGCTTGGACTAGCACATCGTTGGCTGAGCTCTTCGGAATAAGACGTAGGAGTGGCCCGAAGCCGGCTGCGTTCATCAAAGCCTTTGTCTCAGTCATTAGGGACCAATACCATTCGAATAGTTGACTGGCACTATCCTTACTTGAATAAGACCTCAAACCTTGCAAAGGATAGAAACAAGAGCATGAGAATCATGTTGGACAGAAATAAGTGAAAGAAAAGCGAAACTACCCATTTTAGGCATAAAATTGTGATTGCAAGCCTCGGTATGCGTGCGTGTACTATGAGTATGCGTGCACTTACCCTATGTACTTGTGTGCATTTAGAAGCATGCATCTCTGAAATTTTTATGAATATTCATGTGCATGTACACTCAGTGTGCATGCATGCATACTCATAGTATGAATATGCATACGCGATACATGCGTACGCATGGGTGTAACCTAAACGTATTCTTCACTATTTTCGGGATACATTGGATCAAAACTCATCCTAAACATGTTCCTACCCTTCCTAGGACATCAAGTTTTCATCTAAACCCATCCTATAGCAAAACCCATCCCATAGAAAAGCCCAAGCATTTACAAGTCCAAAAATGGATTGAAACAAAAGATCAGAGCAAAACTTAAAAATGAGAAAAGTTTGAAAAACTTGCCAATCTGAGCCGTGCATTTTCTGAGAGATGATCTTTTGGTCTGTAAAGTAGTGGAGGAGGCTTGTCAAGCCTTGTGTTACCAATCCAGCGGGTGAGATTGAAGACACCACTGGTGATCACATAGGAAGCTTTCTTAGCCTTAGGAGCCATTAGAGAAGATGAGGGAGTTTGAGAGGAAAAGAGATTTCTGATTCTAAAAGGTATGAAGAAATGAGAGAGAGAGTTAGAGGTTTTTGTAGGTCGAGAGGGGAGTTGGAGTGTCAGAGAGAAAATGAAGAGATGTCTAAATGAAGAAGATGAAGAGAATAAGAAGAAAAAAAAAAGAAATGGTTGGTAATCGTTGACAAAATGAAGAGGTGGGAAAGACACTTGATGGCTAAACTATGTGTAGTTTAGTATAAAACAAAAAAAAATTAAGACCTCCTAGTGGACTCTCAGAAGATAAGAAAGTAGAAGAAAATTTCAAAATCATCCCCAGTGAATCATGGAATATCAAAAATTACCAAATTACCCTGAAATGACAAAAATACCCCTCAACGGGTCAAAAAAAAAAATGAAAGCCCAAGACAGCTCCCTAGTGAGTTACAAGTTCAAGACAGCTACCTCATGAGTCAGAATCATCAAGAAAAAAAAATTTCCCTAGCGGGTCATATATCATCAAGGACTCTCTCGTGAGTCAAGAACCACTTGGAAAAATTCCATAGCAAGTTAAAGAATCCAGAAACTACCAAGAAAATCCCTATGCATGTTTGGAAAGCCCCTCTAGTGAGTTTTCCACAAAAGATGACAACCACTATCATAATTGTGCACATATCCTTCGGGAATTGAATACGCAGGCACAAATCCCCAGAGCATTTAGGACCAGAAGTAAAGACAATAAAGCTGGAGTACATATCCTCTTGGAATCAAACATGTACATCAGAATCGAGGCGCAAGCCATTTAGAATGGAAGAGATTGGGACAGAGGAAAGAGCCATTTAGAAATGAAGAAATTGAGATAAAGACAGAAATCACCTAGAGGCAAGAGCCGCCCAGAGAAGTTTGAGGCAAGAGCCCTAGATTGACACCATAGATATGTATCCTTTTAGCTTGTAAGAGCACTTTGTTTGTTTGGTTGATGGTTGAGGCCATTGGCCATGTTTGTTTTTCTTTTTTAGTGACTCAAAGATAGTGAGTCACTCGCCTTTCGCTTGAAAATTGGAAAACTAGGTTCTTAAATAGTGAATTTGTTGTTACTCGTTTCTCGAGTAACACCTGTGGGACTTCAGACATACAAATCCCATGCAACTTTGTGGAGTTGCACCCCACCCCATGTATGCGTGTTGTTTGCCATGTACGTGGGTTAGGCCCGAGTTGTACGTCGAAACAAATATTTTTTCTCTTTTTCATTTGATTCCATTAGTAGAGCTCACAAATCAAAAGAGGGGCAACTGTAGACACCTCATTTTATACCCCTTACTACTCGAGCCCCAATTCCCCAATGATGACATTACTCTGAGGCTCAAGGTTGATTTATGGCCCAATCTTACGAAATCTTGACTTGAGGAAATATTTATGGAAAAAATACAATTATTTTTGGAAGAATAAAGCCATTTTGGAAAAGAAAAGGTACAGCAAACCCTAAGTGTGTGTACGCATACACGCATATGCGCACACACACTCAAAGCATGTGTACGCATACTTAGGGTATATGCATGCATAACTCGAGTATGCACATGCAGCTAGGGCTCGAGTATTATATGATAGGAAAGGTGTTTGCATTTAAATCTGTGTGGAACAAATCTGACATCGTCTAGGAGCTACCCCATACCCTTATTTTACCATTATATAAAATCATAAAAGGTACTTTTTCAAAGGCATGTGTACATACACAAGATTCACTAGAAAATAGTGAATCAAAGAGGGAGTTTTTCATAAAACATCCTTAAGTCAATTTTTACTTGGTTGTGACCTATTTTGGTCTTGGCCTTTGAGTTCTAAAGCTTACTAACCTATAAGTTTTGTTGTTTATTAGATTGACTAAGGGAAACGGTCAAATCAAGCTCTAGAGAGTTCTTGTGTTAAGGTAAAGGTTCTAACTTTGGCGCTTCACTTTTCTTATTTTGTTGTGTTGTTTAAATGTTTTATTTGCTTTAATATGTTAATTATTATTATTATTATTTTTGCTTATATCTAAAGCATGAAAGGTTGCAAGTTTTATTGTTTTTGTTAAGTCTCTATTCTGGTTGCTGAGTTTTTGATTTCTGGGCGTGTATGCATGCCCATGCTTTAGATATACGTACGCATAGTCAAGGTGTTAGTACACATACAACTACGATGCACACGCATACCTTATGTATGTGCATGCACACTCGTGCCCTAGAATCCAAATCTGGTTTTTCTTTCGTTTCTTCCACATGTTTATTCTCTGTTTTGTCCTGTTTCCCTTGTTTTGAGTTCTGTTTTAGGGTTTTAACATGTTTTTGGTTTCTTTTAGTGATTATATCTTGACTAGGGTTTTGTTTGTTTGAATGTCATGAACATGCATTTGAATATGAACATTTGTTGATGCATAGGTGCTGTGATGCAATAAGGCGAATAAGGTAAGTCATGCATAAATCACATGAACATGCATTTGAACATTTGGGCTTTGAGTGTTTAAATATGCTTGGTTGAATATCATGAGTTTTAAAGCTTGAAAGTTTAAATGTTAGATCTACTTTGTGATGTTGCTGCCTTTGGTGGTATATGCTTGATACCATGCTTTATTTAGATCATGATATATGCTTGATATCATAAAAATAATCTTAAGATTCTAACAACCGTGACAATATTCCTGGTTCTCAGATCGGACCATCGGATTAAAAGACATCACAAGATCAAGTTTTTACAGTCTGCATGCATTCATTTGGGTGGAACTGAATCCATTTCAATTTTAATTGGTTAATAATTAAAATTAATTAAATGAATTTATGTGTTTGGTTAAGTATTTCTCTTATGGCCTATTTTGAAGTTAAAAAAAAGGAGGAGTAGTAGAATAAAGGGAGGGATAGTAATTCAATTATCTTGTTTGAAAGTTTTTTAAGGAAGGAGGGGGAGGGGTTTGGAGGGGTTTCAACTACCTCTAATCCCTCATTTTTAATTCCTCCAAATTGAAGAGATTTGGAGGGAGAGTAAAATAGATAAATTATTTACCAAATAAATTCTCTAATTTATCCTTTTTAAATCAACAAAATTACAAATCAATTATATAAAATAAATTCAATTTTTTTTTTCTCGAGAAAATTAATTTTTGAAAAAAAAATTCTGGAAAACCAAATGAGCAGCGAACATTCGCAGTCCTCGTCGGAATCACCAATTCTTGCTAGTGACATTCCCCGATTAGCTCGCAGATGAGGCTTTCTCTCCACGGTGGACTCTTCGTAAACGAAAAGCAGGATCGTGGCGAACCAGGACGGAGAAGACGAACTCGTAGAAGCAGCGGTAGTCGCCATAGTAGTAGCAACCGAGGGCTCGCGAGTTGAAACCCTAGGATTCGATTCCAATTTCTTGAATCTGGACTAGAACAGATTCGAAAGCAACGAGTACCTATTGTTCTTCTTCCAATATGACTCACTATAATATTTTGTTGATTTTTCTTTTTTGAAGCCGGTTTATTTTTTTTCAGTAACTAAACCAACCAAACATTTTTTTTTTCTTATTTTAATTATTATCAATTAAGGATGAGTTTTTTTTTAGTATAATAAAAAAGCAAAAAAAATATTTAATCATAAACCAATGTTAATTATTTACTTCACATCCAAAAAAAAAAAAATATATATATATATATATATATAAATATTGCATGCTGTAGTCATAATTATTTAATCTAACAAATTAATCATAGACCAATGTTACAAGTTCATTTTCAAATAGGGGTAAATTTGTCTATTTAAATCATTTCCTCTACTTTCCATCTTAATTTTTAAAACATCCAAACAAGGTGGATGATAACTTTCCCTTCTACTCTCCTCCCCACTACTCTCCTCCCCTCTACTCCACTCTACTCTCCTCCCTCTCTAAACTTCTAAACAGGCCATTAAAGTGAGATTTATTACATGGGATTAAAATAATTAAGTTGATAATTTCTAAATACTATAGATAATTAGTCTTTTGAGAATATTATATTCAAAATAATTATTTGAAAAATCCTAATTATCACTTTGGGATGAATTTTATCACTAAAATAACTCTAAAATTTGTCCAAATCCAGTTTTAGACTTGGAAAACACTTCAAAAATGTGCTGATCAAGTAGCAGATTTCAGATTCACGTTCCAGGGCACTTTGGCATAGTAAACATTGAAATTCAGACTAGGTTATTTCTGGAAAAGTTGTAGAGAATCGAATTTCCCTTCTGATTTTAGAATTTTAGCTTAATCCGAATTTTGAGTAGAGAGATATGATCAAAAAATTGAAACGTGTTCATATCTTAAAAATCAGCTTTCTCTTATCTAAATCTCATTTTTTTAGGATTTTCTCCATACTTTTTTTTACTTATTTTTTAAGTTGATCTGACTTAATTTTTAAGCAACCATAGCTTATTTTCTAAGCAACTAAGACTTCTATAAATAGAGGAGGTCTCCCAACATTTGAAAAAAAAAGGCTGATACCTCTGATCCTTAAACCCCTCGCTCCCCTTACATTAAAGAAAATCTAGAAGCTCTGCTTTAAGAATTTCTTTTCCTTTAAGTGACCCTATTTTAGACCTCTAAGAGATTCATTCCCTTTGATTTCTAAAATAATCCCCTCTCGTAGAGTACATTCATGCAAGTATGTTTATGGGTGCAACGTGCGGTTGTCAGTGTGCTGGTTTGGGGAGTACGCCTCAGCCTAGTGGACTGGGGCAGAGAAATAAGGAGTCACCACCTAGTTTTATGGCCTAGGAACCATGAATATAGTGCCCTTACGTGAAAGGATTGATCTTACTACCACAAACCCTAACATGGTGCAACATAAACCCAAGCGTACATCTAGTATCATGTCATCACATCCTAGGCAAAATCGTATTTAAATCAAGGAAGAAGCAAAGCCAACAAATCATGTCATCATCCAAGACATTAAGAACACAAATGTATCATCAAACCTAAACAAGACCATGCATGTACATTGTGAATGCAAGACTTACCTTTACTTATCTTGCAGCAACTCAGCACTTATGGCATCATGCATGAACACATGAATGAATGGCATAGCATCAAAGTAAAGACTTTAGGAGAAAACCCTAATCTAGCATAGAATAACAAACAAACATATTATGGCAGAATCAAAAAAAGCATATTTGTGAGAGACGCATCCCTCAAAAAAAGAGATTCGTGTATCTTTTAGGGCACCTCTCTTTTTGGGTAAGTGGTATGGAGTTGCCACTTATTTTTTCTATACAAAAAATAAGAAAAACTAAATATACAACTACATGACTGAATAGTTCCATTCATTGATTGAATAAATATTACATATTTGGAAAATTGAAAAGTTACATAGCTTTGGGTCTAGTTACAATCTACCAAAATACATGGCTTTTGTCCTAGTTACATTCTACCAAAAAATAAACAAAGACAAGACTAGATCTACTTAACCAAAGACCTAAATCTGGAGGCTAGGTTACGGAATGGGAAGGTGTTAGGCACCCATTTTGCCTAGACAAAGTCTGGTCTTCTAGACTCTTGTGACCATTGTACTATGTTATGCATGTCATGAATGATATGTTGAACATGTGAAAAAAAATTAAATCACACGAATTTATTTATGGGTGAAATCTCTTCTTTTATTTTGAAAATTCAGATCTATTTTGGTAATTAAAAAAATTGATTTTGATTTGTCAAAATACTAGATCTATTTTGTGAGATAAAAAAAGTGGTTTTTGGAGATAAAAATTCAAATCTGTTTTTATATTTGAAAAAGACATATTTTTTTAATGAAAAAGACCTCATTCACAAAATAATTTCATGTTACATGACTCAAACAAAATAAACAACAAAACAACAATTCATGATCACTTTCTTTATTTCAAAAAACTGCATACATTAAAAAAGTCAGATCTGTGTCTAAAGAAGGTACAAAATCCGTTCTTTATTTTGAGAAAAATTCAAATCTACATCTAAAAATGTAGATTTGTTTTATTTGATGAAAAATTTAGATCTACATGTAAAAAGATGTAGATCCGTTTTATTTTGATGAAAAATTCAGATCTACATCTAAAAAAGATGTAGATCCGTTTTATTTTGATGAAAAATGAAAAATTCAGATCTACATCTAAAAATGATGTAGATTTGTTTTATTTGAAGAAAAATTCAGATCTGCATCTAAGAAATATGCATATCCGTTTTATGTTGATGAAAAATTCAAGGCGTAAATGCATTTTTAGTCCCTACATTTTGTACTTTTTTCCATTTTGGTTCCTACATTTTCATTTCACCACTTTTAGTCTCTAAACGAATTAACGCTTGACATTTAGGTCCTTTCCGTCACCCAATTAACAGTAAAAGATGACGTGGTTGACGGTAGAATTAAAATATTATTAAAAATCCACCGTGGCACTTATCACCATGCCACATCATAATTTTAAATATTAAAAAAAGTCACATCAGAAAAACATTTAAAATAAAATTCTAAACTTGATTTTAAAAAATAAAATAAAATATTCTTTTCTTTTCATTAATATTTCAGAAGACATGTTCATGTTCTTCATGTTCTTAGCAAATTAATCCCTGTTTTATTTTCTTTTCTCTGTTTTTCTTGTATTTTCTTTACAACAAAACACATTAAAATTCAAAATTCAGTTCAAACAATAATCAACCAATATCAACAGATCTATATATCTAAAATTGAACCTAGAAACCAAACCTAGAAATTTAACACAGAAATTGAACACACAAAATCAGATCCAATTTGGAGACACAAAATCCAGCAATCATCAAACACAAACCCAGCAAATCAAACACTCAAAAAGGCAGAAATAACCTACAAACAACTATCCACATTCCACACTAACAACAAACCTAGAATCTTTAAAGAAACCAACTGATCACAACTATCCTCACCAACACCAAACCCAGAAATTTCAAGCACAAACCCAGAATCAAACACAAGAAAATCAAACCCAAAACACACAAGCACAGACCCAGAAAATCAAACACAACTCCCACCCAAATTTGAACAAAATACCCATAAAACCATTAACCCAACACACCTCAAACTCTTTCTATTAGAAAATCCCCTTGATCGAACCTTAAGCCCTCCTTACCAACCGATATTTGAACAAAGTGAAAATCTAGATCAACAAAAATCATAAGCCACAAACCCACCATCAGAGTGTGCCACCACCTATCTCCATTGAAATCTCCACCAATGAGTTGAGAGATAGAGAGATGAAATAAAGAAAGTCTCACCGATTTGAGACAAAAACCACCCATTGATCCAAAGCACCCACCGATCTAAGAGAGATAACCACTGATCTTAGAGGGACACTTATCTGAGAGAGAGAGAGAGAGAGAGAGAGAGAGAGAGAGAGAGAGAGAGAGAGAGAGAGAGAGAGGTGTTTCAAGTTTTCAGCTTGAGTGAGTTTGAGATATGAAAGAGTTCGAAATGAGAGAGACAAAGATATGGGAAAATAAGTAAATAAATAACAATGAGAAAATAAAATTTTCTGGGCAACGAAGAACATGAACAATCATGTTCTAGTGAAGAACACATCTTTCAAAAATATAATAAAAAGAAAAGAATATTTTATTTATTTATTTTTTTAAATCAAGTTTAGAATTTTATTTTAATTTTTTTTTCTGACATGACTTTTTTTAATATTTAAAATTCTGACATGGCATGGGTGATGAGTGCCACGGTGGATTTTTAATAATATTTTAATTCCATCGTCAGCCACGTCAACTTTTGTTGTTAGTTGGGTGACGGAAAGGACCTAAATGTTAGGCGTTAATTGATTTAGGGACTCAAAGTGATGAAATAAAAAAGTAGGGACCAAAATGAAAAAAAGTGCAAAATGTAGGGACTAAAAGTGCATTTATGCCAAAATTCAAATCTATATTTAAGAAGGATGTAGATCCGTTTTATTTTGATGAAAAATTCCAGATCTACATCTAAAAAAGATGTAGATCCGTTTTATTTGAAGAAAATTCAAATTTGCATCTAAGAAAGATGCAGATTCGTTTTATTTTGATGAAAAATTCAGATCTCCATCTAAGAAGGATGTAGATCCATTTTATTTTGATGAAAAATTCAGATCTACATCTGAAAAAGATGCAGATCCGTTTTGTTTGAAGAAAAATTTAGATCTGTATCTAAGAAAGATGCAGATCTATTTTGTTTTAAGAAAAATTCAGATCTACATCTTATAAAGATGCAGATTTGTTTTGTTTTAAGAAAAATTCAGATCTACATCTTATAAAGATACAGATCTTTTTTGTTTTAAAAAAGAAAATTGTTCACATGCAAATTTATTGACATTCAAGAAAAATATTATAACAATCACATAAAAACAATCATTCTTTAGTAAACAACAATTTATCATTCATGTTATGGACGAAAACATTCATCAACATAAAAAGGAAGCATAGAAAAGATTAGGGTGAGGGAAATAACCTCTTGCATGAGCACTCTTTGTTCTTGAGAGGATGTTTTAGGGTTCAAAGAAATTTGTTCAATTCTCTTTGAAACCTAAAAACCCTAATTTTGCAGCCACACTCAAAGATGGGATATAAAAATATGTGTGAGTTTGAGAGTAAAAAACGTATGCCTCTCAAAGTGTCGAAAAAAAAGTCTTTCTCTCTAGAGGGTGAAAAGTGTGCTCTCCTTGGGGGGTGAAAGGTGTGCTGAATTATGAGATGCCTACTCTATTTATAGAGGTTGGAATGTTGAAAAAATAAGCAAAAAACATATGGGGAAAAACCCTAAAAAAAAAAAAAGAAAGGTTTGGATAAGAGTAAGCTAATTTTTCAGATCAGAAACAGTTTCGTATTTTGATCCTATCTCTTTTTCAGAAATAGCCTAGTCCGAATTTTGAGTTCTACTAGGTCAAAAGTACCTCAGAACGTGAATCTAAAATTTGTTACTTGATTAGCATGTTTTTGAGATGTTTTCCAACTCTAAGACTGTATTTGGACGAATTTCAGAATTATTCTCATGATAAACCTCATTCCAAAGTGATAATTATGACTTTTAAAATAATTATTTTGAATATGATTATCCCAAAAGCCTAATTATCCACAGTCTTTAAATATTATTAGCTTATTTGTTTTAATCCCATGAAATAAATCTTACTTTAAGAAAAATGCTGCACCAATCACATAAATTCATTTAATTAATTTTAATCATCAACCAATCAAAATTAATTTCAATTAATCACACGTGATCGGTTTCTCCCCATATAATGCATGCTGACCATGCAAACTTGATCATGCGATATCTTTCGATCCGATGGTCTAATTTTGAAATCGGGCATATCGTCGCGACTATTAGAACCTCAAGATCATTTTCATGATATGAAATGAATGAATTAATGCATGTAATGCAAGAAAAAATTGATGTATGTGATGCGAGAACAAAATGATGCATGTGATGCAAGAATGAATTTTTTTTTTTTTTTTTGTACCTGGATGGTCACTCCAGTCATCTTCCTTGATTAAATCATGGGTGCAAAATTGAGTGTCTACAATATTATGGCATCTAAAAAATGATAACATGATGTTCAACCAATCGCATTTATATTCATCAATTACATCATGCTCATCACTCAAACCAATGCATGTTCATGTGAATGCATGACTTACCTCACTTATCTCACTGCATCACAGCACCTATGCATCGATGCTTGTTCATATTCAAATGCATGTTCATGGTATTCAATTAAAAGAAACACCTTAGAAAGCATAGAAGAGACAAAACAAAACAAAAAAGACAAAGCAGTATAGACTTAAAGACATGAAAAGCAGGTTAGACAGAGGCTAAAACATGTAAGTAAAACAAAGGAAACATCATACAGGAATAAGATCAGGGTTCCTAGGCAAGAGTATGCATGTGCATACATAAAGCATGCATGCGTAGCCCAATTGAATGCATACGCTACTCGCTGCACTTGCACACATACACACCCGAAACTCTAAACCCAAAAAATAGAAACAGAGAGCAAAGAAAGCACACAGAATCAAGAATCTAACAATCTAACATGCTTATAACACAAAAACAAAGAAAAACTAAACTAAATAAACAAAAAAGAAGCAATTAAAACATGTACATAAACATGAAAGCAAAGAAAAAGTGAAGAGCCAAAGTTAGCAACTTTACCTCCACACAAGAAACTCTCTAGAGCTTAATTTTGACCATTCCCCTCAATCAATCAATTCATAACCAATTCAAAAACGAGCTAGTAAACTTAAAACTCAAAGATCAAGGCCAGAAAAGGTTCTAATCAAATAAAACTTGACCTGAGGATGTTTTGTGAAAAACTCCCTCTTTGATTCAGTATTTTCTAGTGAATCTTATATGTTTTATTACCAGAATTCATCCTCCTTGAAAATGTACCATTTATGGCTTTATATAGTCGAAAAATTGGGATTTGGGGTAGCTTCCAGACGATGTGAAATTTGTTCCAAACCTAGTTTAAATGTAGAAATCTTGTCTTACACAATTTTTGGAACCCTAGCATGCACACGCATGCAAGTGTATGCATACACATGCACGAAGTATGCGCATGCAGAGCTTGAGCATGTGTGCGTATACGTGTGTATGCATACAAATGCCCTAGGGTTTCCATGGCCTTTCTTTTCCAAAAATTAGTTATATTTTCCATAAACACTTTCCTCAAGTTAATTTTCTTCTGATCGGGCCTTAAACCAACCTTGGGCTTTAGAATTCTTGCATCATTGGGGAACGGGGGCCTGAGTCTTAAAAGGTACAAAATGCGATGTCAAAAGAATAAGAGACAAAACATTTTGTTTCGACGTATAGCTCGGGACCAACCCATGCACATGACATGGATGTAACATGGATATAACCATATCTAAAAGAGTCTTATTCCTTCTTTTTGCTACACCATTTTGTTGTGGTGTTCTTGGTGTAGTCAATTGGGATATGATCCCATTTTCAGCTAAGTAATCCTTGAAATCCCTAAGAAGGTATTCGCCACCACTATTAGATCAAATGGCCCTTATACATTTTCCTAATTGATTCTCCACTTCGGCTCTAAACTCTTTGAACTTTTCAAGAGTTTCGGACTTCCATTTCATTAGGTACACATAACCAAATCTAGAGTAATCATCAGTGAAAGTAATGAAATGCTTATAGCCACCTCTTGCTTGGATAGACATAGGACCACATACATATGAATGTACTAGTTCTAGCAATTCTTTGGCTCTATGCCCTTTTGTATTGAAAGGTCTTTTTGTCATTTTACCTTCCAAGTAGGATTTGCAAACTGGGAATTCATTAAAATCTAATGGTTCTAAAAGCCCATCTTTCACCAGTCTTTGGATCTGGTTTGAATTAATATGACCCAAATGCAAATGCCAAAGATATGCATCACTAGTAAAAGGAAACTTTCTCTTTAATGATTTTACATGTGAATTGTTATCTAATTTAGAATTGTACAATTCATGCTTATTAGGGGTTATAATATAAAGACCATCAACAATATTGCCAGAATAGATAAACACTTTATCATTCTTTATTACAACATTGTCTTTTGAGATAACACAATATCCATGTCTACCTAAATAAGTTGCAGAAATTAAATTCCTACGAACATTAGGTACACATAAGTAGTATTCCAATATTAAAACCGTAGAACCAAAGCATAAATTAAACACTCCAATAACTACAACTAGAATTTCGCTCCTAGCAGCCAAAGTAAAGAACATTTCCCCTTCATTCAGCCTTTTGGTCTCCTGGAACCCTTGCAAAACATTGTAGATATGATTAGTACATCCTGAATCCACACACCAGGAATCCGTAGGATTATGTACTAAACAAGTTTCAAGAAGGAATGATCTCATCATACCTTTATTCTTGTTAGCTATGAATTTTGGACAATTCTGCTTCCAATGACCTTTCTCACCACAATGGAAACATTTTCCTTTGGTGTAGTCCCTTTCTTTCTTCTTTCCCTTATTGGCAACTCCTAAGGCAACTTGTTTACCTTCTTGTTTGATGAAGTCCTTCCTACCACCTTTGTATTTCGACTTAGGCCTAGAAGAAAAAATTTCAGCCATATTAGGGTGCGTTTGAATTGACTTCAAACTGATTCCGGAAATGATTTTCCGGAAAATTCGGTGTTTGGTTGTTACTTCAAATTCGGTCAAACTGAAAAGCATTTCCAGTTGACCGAAAATGAGAGCCAAAACAACGGAAAATCATTTCCGTTTTCATTTTCACTTCAAATGATTTCCGCCCTTGGAAAATAGAAGAGAGAGAGAGAGAAAGAGCAAGAAGATCGCCGACGTCGGAGCAAGAAGATCGCATCGGAGCAAGACGATCGCACCGCTCCGATCGTTCAAGCCCACCCTCGTCGAACCCAGTCACCGATCATCGAGATCGTCTCACCATTTCCGGACCACGCTCGAAGAGAGAGACAGAGAGAGTAGAGAGATCGTCGCACCGCGAACCCACTCGCACCGACGAACCCCGACAAACCCACTCGCACCGACAAACCCCGACGAACCCACTCACACCGCGAACCCACTCGCATCGACGAACCCCGACGAACCCACTCGCACCGACGAACCCACTCGCACCGATTCGTTCCCGTTCTCGTTTGAAATTTTTGTGATTTTGATTTTTTACTTTCTCTCTTTGATCTCTGATTTTGTTGTTGTTGTTGTGGTGGCGTGGGTGGTGGTGTTTTGGTGTTCCCGATCGCCATTCAAATCGCACCCTTCGTCGTCCCCGATCGCGAACCCAGATTCGTCGTCCCCGATCGCCGCAGTCGCAGCACCGATTCGTCGTCCTCGATCGCGATGTTCGCACCCCAAAACCGATCGTCCTCCCTCTCTTCCTTCTTCTCTCAATTTGACCGGAATATGATTTTTTTTTTCTGGGTTTTATTTGTGTTTTGGTGTTCTGTATGATTTTGATTTTTGGTGTTGTTGTGGTGGTGGTGTTTTGGTGGTTGTGGCTTTTAATTGTCGGAGTTTGCTGCCGTGAGTTGAATTACCGTGTGAAAAATTTGTAGGAAAATAGCATTTTCAACCATACAATCAAATACCAGAAAATATTTTTCACAACATTTTCTGTAATGCAACCAAACACTTAAAAATATTTTCCTTTCCGGAAAATAGCATTTCCGGAAAATAAGTATTTTCCGGAAAATCACTTACATGAAACAAACACAGCCTTAGTATCAATATTGGCTGTTACAAGGATGCCTTTTGCTGCCACCAATTCATTCATCATTTCAGACAAAGTATAACTCTTTTTGTTCATATTATAATTAAGTCTGAATTTTTTGAATGATTCTAATAGGGATTGGAGTATCATATCCACTTGGGATTCTCTATCAATGTTGGCACCTAAAACCTCTAGTGTATTTAGAGAAGAGATCATCTTGAGACAATGCTCTCTTACTAGAGTCCCTTAAGCCATTTTGGTATTCAGAAGAAGCCTCATAGTATCTTGCTTAGCAAAACAGACTTGCTCACCAAACATCTCCTTCAAACTAAACATTATGTCTGAAGCTAGTTCCACATCTTGCATTTGATGCCGTAGAACATTTGAAATAGATGCTAAGATATAGCACTTAGCCATCTCATTAGATTTCTGCCAACAATCATATCACTGCTTCTCCTTGGATTGAGCATCTCATGCAGGAAAGTTTGGATATGGTTCATTAAGCACATATTTGTTCTCTTCAGTAGTAAGAACAATGTCTAAATTTCTTTTCCAGTCAACATAATTGGATCCAGTCAATTTGTTTTGATTAAGAATAGTAACTATTGACACCCCATTTTATAACCTACATTTAACCTCACATGGAGGGTAAAAGTGTATTTTCACCTTGGAAATTGGCATCTTAATTGTGGCCACTATATCCTTCATTTCATTTCATTAAAATGATATTGATATTGTAAAAATCAAATTGACTAGTCATAAGCCTTAATCGGACCATTAAATTGAAAGTTATTATTAAATCAAGTTTTAATGGCCAAGATGCGCTATCACAAACTGAGTTCGACTATATGTGATTATAAACAATTGATTCCAATTGGTTATAATTATAATCAATTTGAAATTAATAATGTTGCGCACACTTGATTAATTAGATAATCAAACATTAATCATGCAATGAGTAATTTGTGTAATTATCTTTTTAATTAAGGAAAATTTGTAACTGATTAGGTCTAAAATGGAAGTGATTGGAGCCTACTAATGTTAATTGGAAATTAGTTTGGGGCTTATTAATGCTAATTGTGCTGAAATTATTTTCCAACAAATGACCTCTGCTCACTATTTTGTTGATATCTCTAAGAATATTTGAATCTGTGAGTGAGGTTAATTTTTCCAAAAACTAGACATTTGGAGTTCAATTTGAGCACAATAACGAGATAATTCCCATTAGAATTGAGTAAGATATGATTTTTTGAATTTTTCTCTACGAGTTATTACAATAGTTACGGGAAAATCGAATTTTGCTTACTCATCACTCCCACCAATCTCTACATTTAATGCACTAGCTTTCCCCAAAGTCTGAAATAGAGTCTAGGTTCATGATTCTTTTTGATCCTTTGTCAACCCTCATTAAATGACATTCCATTCATATTTTTTCCACTACTACTATATAAATCGCCCTTCTCCTCCATTCCAAAACACACAGAAACACCCTTTCTACTCCTCTCTTGAGTTCTAGTGAAGTTGAATATTCTTATCATATCTTGGTCTTCTTGAGACTCAAGGTATTGAGTGAGACTCACTCTACCTCTCTTAGTTCTTCTCCATTCCACCCTTAGGACCTCCATCAAGAGTCTCCTCCTCCACTGTGTGGATCTTGTATGCAGGTATAATCCCTTTCCCTAACTTGTTTTTTATATTATTATGATGAGATTAGGATTAAAGCATGCTAGTGTTTATTTAAATTCCTTGAATATGTTTGAATTTTCTTTAAAATGTTCATATGCATTCTTCACATGTTCTTGCTTGTTCATCACTTGTTCATGCATAATACTAGCTTTTATCTTAAATTCACATAAAAAAAAATATGAAAAACATGTTTCTTTCATAATTCTCTCAAATCCTCAAATCTAGGATATCACCATCCACACACATTTATTAGAATTTATTTTTCAATCCAAATGCAATGCCTAATAAGTTGAATTAGGGTTTGTCACATATACACACACATTAAATTCAATATGCAAACTGATTATAACATATTAGATGATATGATATGAATGTTGGCCACCATAGTCTAGAAGACTGGTTTCACTAGGCAAAATGGGTGCCTAACACTTTCCTACCTTGTAATATAGCCTCTGAGCTTAGATCAAGGGTTGATAAATCAATGCTTATCCTTTTAATTTCAATTTCTAGATTGTTACTAGGAAACAAAGCCATGTACTTTATCTTAGATTGTATCTAGGACCAAAACCATGTAATTTCTTATGATCAATTTAAATTCAATTTCAAATTAATAAAATGATGAATTTTTCAATTATGTTTTTCTTATTTATCCTAATAATTAAATAAGTGGTGACTCCATAATCTAAAGGAAAAATATAATTAGTCGAACCTTTATAATGAGAGGCAATAACATGACTCTGCCCATTCACATGGGTTTGGCCCAACACCAAAAAAGGGGCCAGGGGCATAGTCTCTCATAGTAACAAGTGGGCTAAAAGATACCATGATTAAATCTGAAAATAATAAACATGAATACAATAAGTAAACTGGACATTATGAATTTAGCTTATAAACATATGGTATGGAACCTTAATAGAACAATAATATAAAATATGCAATGACAACCCAATCCCATATTCAATATCCCTCAGTATAGAGTGAACATTAAATACTATGGTTGATTGAAAACATTTTTCATTACTAGTGCTGCCTTGATAACTCTTACCAAACACTAATAATATGTCGTTTTTCATTTAGCCCCTAAATAATAATAGCAAGAACTTAGTATAGAGGATATTATAATATTTAGTCTAGTGTATACCATAACCTAGAGTCATGTGTAGCCACATTTCATCTACCAAAAAAAGTTTTATCTCATAGTACCATGATACAAAAAACCCTTAGCATGGAATGCAAGGCTCAAGGCCAAGACGTGGTGTTTGCTCACACCACTATAAACTGGGAAGTTCAAACTTGTAGTACTATGAAATTAAACACCCTCCGCATGGAATGCTAGGCTCGAGGTCAAGACAAAGTGCCTACTTCACACTACTATGAACCGATAATGGAGGTTGTGAGATTCAACCCGTCAATCTCTCTCGCACTAGAAATTTTAAAAGAAAGGTTTTTATTTTTTATTTTTTATTTATTTATTTAGAAAACATGTGTAATCTCATCACACATAGCCTTGCACTTTATTAATGTTTTAACACTTATTGAAAATTCAAAATTTAGTACATTCGATCGATCAAATCTTTTTCTCGATCGATCGAAAAATTGAAGAAATTCATCACAAAGTCACTGCTTGATTTGATTGATTCTCGATTCCTATTCAATCGGTCGAAAAGAACATTCGGTCGATTAAAAGGAATTCTCGACTGATTGAGACTTGTGAAACTGAATTTTTTAGAATTTTTCTGATAGAGGTATTCGACGTTTCACATGTACAAAACACAATCCCTTGATTATAATAGAATGAGATTGAGATTGAAACTTAATTTCATTGATGCTATAGTTTTAAAGTTCAATTTGGCATACTCATCATTAAACAATAGTTCTAAAATCAAACTATGTAGAAAAATTACCGCAGAATTTTCAAATACCATGAAAATAATTTTCTTTGAGTTTATACAAACATGAGATTGAAGACCACTCTTATACCAATTATTGGAAAATATTATTTTGCATCTCATACAAAAACATGTAGCGGAAATAAACGGATCTACTTTATTCATGTGAAATAACATGGAACATCTATATTTTGGAAACAAAGAATAGGAAGGCGTACCTTGATACAGTGAAATTAAAAAACAAACAAAGATTGAACTTGGGAAGACTTTCAATCTTCATCCCAATTCCACATATGCCCAAGATGTGTGGTCTCTTAATCAATTCTATAAGTACTTGTTCAAGAGAATAAGAGAGTGTCTTGAGAAATCTATATGTTTCTCTTTTAATTATACGCATATATTTTTCTGCACTTGTAGTTACTTTATTTAATAACTCTTATTAAATAAATAACCGATTATCTAATTGGGTTAGCCTTTTGGGCCAGCCCATTGTGTTTTAGTGTGTGGCTTGGAGCGGGACCAAAAGGGACGAATAAAACTCTAGTTCTAATGGGCTTCGGGCTTATCTGTCAACTTTTGACAAGCCCAAAGTTACCATTAATTATATTTAATCCCACTATATAAATATAATTGCACTTTAGACCTTATTAATAAATTATATTCATAAACTTTATTATCTAAACATTTAACCCCTTCTTGAAAATATTCATAATAATACAAAGTCATAATGTATAACTGTTACTTTGAAAATTACTACCTCTTGATCCTTGAGTACCTGGTTTAATCCTTTAAGTTATTCATATATATATATATATATATATGAAATCCAATTTCATAAAATATAAATTTTTGTAACCAAACCCATTAAACTTATCTCAAGAGAATATTTTACATTTCTATAAACAGATTATGAATTCCATCTTGAGAGTATGTGTTCCTTCAACATTATATGTAGTTGCCCAACATACTGAGGTTTTGATCGTTAAATTAGATCTCACTCTTGATATATCAAAACAACCTACATTTCATGATTGAGTTCACTATTCTCTCAGGATTGAGAGTTTATGTAAATAAAAGTCGTGAGATTTATTATTCATCTAACAATCGTTAATAGAATAATAAACCTTACAGCAGTCCAGTTCAAGACAAATCATCTTAGTTGATATGTTGTAGTTTTCGTAGATGAAATGCCCAATATCATCATTGACTACGAACTAAGATTTTAAGTTTACAAAGAACTTGTGATTTACATCTTCTGTGACTAAATTACATAAATCACATACTATGCATCTCAAGGACTATATGATAATGTCCAAATATTCATGTTACTATTATTTTAGATAACAAAACAACTTTATTACTTATAGCATAATGTCATACAAAATGTCATACATGGCATTATACAATAGGATTTTAGGGCACTAATCCTAACACACTAAATCTAAATGACTCTTTGAGATGAGATGAGATGAGAGATGAGAGAGTAACTCAGTAAAGTGAAAGAAAGGAGTTGTTTTAGGGCTACATGTGGTTTAAAAATTGACACTTTTACCCACCCGATCTTAATTCCCTTGAATTGTCGTAAGCCACCAATGTTAAAAACACAAAATACATTAAAAAAAATAAAGGAAACAAGATCAAAAAATGGTTTTTGTAAAAAGTATTTGCAAGCTTCAAGAGCTTCAACAAGAACACAAAACCAAGATAATTTTTTAATTTTTTAATTTTAGTGTTTGGCTCCAAAATTCTTTTGTACCTCTTTAATTCTCTATTTCCATTCTTCAACCCCTCAATCCTGTGTTGTGACAGTGGAAAATTAAGTAAGTATATGAAGTATGAATCTATGATTGGTGTTGCTTTTTTCGTCACTAGCAACAACTCTTGGTTTCTCCTCTGTTGACCTTGTACTTGAGACAAGTTTTTTTTTTTTTTTTTTTTTTTTTCCTCGTGGTTTCATTGATGATGGGCTTTGATTTCTATGAGATGGTGGTTGTTTTCGGTTTCTTTGTTTTTGTAGGTTGCTGGGTTTTCCTTGAATGTTCTTGAACCATTGAATGAAACTCTAGCTCAAATATATATATAGCTTCCAACACCATACAATTTCATACCATCTCAAGAACTATGCTGTTTCTATTGCTAACATTTTGCTCTTCTCAACCAGAGTGTTCTTGAGCAAAAGCTTCACCATTTTAACAAATATGCTTTTAGATCTTGATTTTTTATGTTTTTTTTTTTTTTTTTTTTTTTTTTTTTTTTAATGGTGAAATTATGGAGGTGGGTTACGGCATCCTAACGGAGCTAACCTTAAGTGGGCAAAGTGTCAACTTTTAAATTACAGGTAGACAACTTAAATTTTAACCAAGCCACGAGTCAGTAAATTGTAATTTTCTTTTTTTTTTTTTTTTTTTTTGAGAAGGAATTGAGATATCATTCAACAAACACGAAAATAGATACAAAAGCCCCTAAAAAAAAAAACAACAACAACAACAACAATAACAACAACAACAACAACAAAAAATACAACAAATACAAGTACAAGCAAACCAGCAACAGCTTAGACCATAAACACTATTCCACCTGAATAGCTCCCTCTAATCTAGCTAGCTCAAAAAACAAAAAAAAAAAAAAACAAAAAAAAAATTGGAATCTCCATTCTCCATGAATGTTCAAAATGTGTATAAAACATCTATAAACGTTTAGACCCCTAATTAACAAATTACCAATTCAAGCTTATCAACAAACAATTAATGTGCAGAATATGAACATAAGCTTAACACAGAATTGATAAACAATCTAAACCAAATAACATCACATCCACAGCAGAAATTAAATGGCAAAGATTAAGGAAGAGAGTTGCAAACACAAGGACAACACAGTGATGTGTTATCGAAGAGGAAACCAAAGCCCTTGGCGTAAAACCTCTCCACCACCCTCCAAGCAGTCAATAATCCACTAAAGAATCAAGTTGGGATACATGAACAGCAGAAGACCCTCTAAGTCTAATCTACCCAGTGTACCTAAGTCCTCCAAGCTCCTACTCCAACGAGGTTACGTCGAACTTATTTCTTCTTTAGCTTACCAGATTCCGCTATAACCCATAGCATCAACCAATATGAATTTGTCCCTTCCTAACTGCTTCCCAAGCACCAAATAGTCTTCTCACAGATATTGGTATGGTGAGAAAAGGTTTTGGCTAATGTACCTCTCAAGGATGTAACAATGGAGAGGGTGAGAGTTGAGGAATTTGAAGAGTCACCATGTAAAAATTGTGGATGAGTCAATCTTGTTTTTCTCTAGGGTTTCTCTCTCAAAATTCTCTCTGGAAGCTCTCAATATTTTGTGGGTATAAGGCGTATTTATACTGGAGTGAGAAAGGAAATCGAATAGTTAGTTTTTCCATAACAGAGTGAATTGGTGACTTGGCCTCGTGACTTGATTGAGTCGCAAGTCCAAGCCGTGAGCTAACTGAATGACCAGTTTGGACTTTTTGTCCTGTAGTGCTATAGCTGGCATGATGGTTCAGCTTCTCTACATGCTTCACTCGTGTGCATCTTCTAGTGGCTTGCAAGTCAGGAGCCACCCGCGAGATCTAGCTGCAAGTCCCTACTTCACTGCACAGTCTTGAGCATTTCTTCACACTCTCTTACACACTACCCTTACATGATTCCCACCTAAACAGAGGGTTAATAATTGCTAAATTACAAGCAAATTTGGCATGGAATAAAGCCAACAAGATGGTTGATTAAATTCAACTTTACACTCCAAATGAAAGTTTCTCTAATTCTTCTAGCATGCTCAGCTAGTTCATGGGCTATTTTGTTGCTAGTCCTATTAATGTGTCTAATTTTTGACTCCTGAATACTGCATAAACTTTGCACAATGCTCTTCACAATGTGGCCAACAGCTTCTCTAACATCATTTGCTTCAACAGCTTGGACAGTAAGGAGAGAGTCGGTCTCTATGATAACTCTCTCTAGGCCAAGCTTTTTTGCCAACACACATCCCTGCTCCACTGCAATTGCCTCGGTTTCCTCGACAGAATATCTTCCTTGGAGGAGCATAGACACGGCTGCAAAAAATCTGCAATCGCTATCTCGAACTATAATTCCAATTCCTGAGTGTCCATTGGCCAAAGGGATAGCACCATCCACATTAATGACATAGAAGCCCACAGAAGGAGGTTCCCAATGATCCTTCTTGTCCATCTTGTGTTTAAAATCCAGCCCATTTGCTTCTTTGAAGTCTTCAATCATACGGATAGCAGCCCCCCAAATGTGAGCTTCCGAGGTTCCATTTGCCTCATAAAGCACATGGTTTCTATTGTACCAAATCCTCCCAAGCCACACCAAAAAATTCCTCCAGGTCCCTTTGGCTTCCTTGGTGCAGGATCTCAACAGCCAAATCTGGAATATCCATGTTGTTTCCCAATAGACTAATAGGACAATCATCCCACATCCTCCAAACATTACTAGCTATGTTGCCTTTTAGTATAGCATGAATAATAGATTCTACTTCATCATTACACAGCGGACATATGGGATTGAGATAAGGTGCTAATAGTTTTTAGTTGAAAGTTAAATAATAATAAAAAAAGTTAAAGATAAGAAAAAATTAAAAGTTAAAAAATTAAAATAGTAAATAATATGTGAGTGGGATGTGATATTGCACCCGTTCCAAATCCAAGTCGTTGGAGTATAGTTTTTAATGAGTTTCTCTCCATTGTTTTGTCCATCCATGCTCCCTTGTGAAGTCGTGACAGACTCTACACAGTTGAAAATTTTGAACAAATGTTTTGGATTCTTCAAATCTTTGTCTTTGTCTTCATCAGCACAGGCCACGTATTCCAGGCAATAAGCCTTATTATTATTGGATTCTATATACATCTGAGACATATATACTAATATATATAATTAATGATAATTTCAAAATAGTACATTAGTATTAATTGCTAAGGTGATTATTGGGTTCAAGGAAAGCTTTTTTGATTAAGGTGGAGCAATATCAAAAGGAAATAAAATTATTGGATGAAATTTGAGTCAAGATGAAAAGTCGTGGAAAATTGCCTCAAATTTTTATTGTGATTTAGAAAGCTAATTTGGTTTTTATTTTTTATTTTTTATTTTTTTGAAGAATGAAAAATTAATTTTGCCATTTCTAGGTTTATTTGGTGTGAAATTTCTGTTCTTTAGAGTGGAAAGAACGCCTAATCCACTAGTCCTTGTCAAAAAAGTAATGTGTTTTGTCCACTAATGAATAAAAATTGAAGTCTTATAAATTGATAGTGCTGCAAAGAAATTAATGGCTCTGGCCAATGAAGATTCAGCTAAATTGGAAACTTTAGCAATGTAGCAGAAGGAGAGAGAAAAAGATAAGGAAGAAGGTATGTAGTTGGCGGGGGCGTAGCTGTCACTTTCAAAAGAGGGGTGGAAACGTACGAGGCACGGGCTGAAGCAACACTTCACAAAATCAATCTAGTTTTTTCTTTGAATTGGAGAGATTACATTTTAGTGGGTTTGAAGAAAAAAAATACTTAGGCCCCACCAAACACAAATAAATAAATAAATAAATAAAGTCACTTATATTAAAGTTTACAAATTGACGAAATAAAAAATGTGATTAGAACCATGTCAATATCATAATAAAATTTTGAATTATTTTTTTGTTTAGTATTTACAAATATTAGAACAGCTTATTTAATTTTTTAGTGAAAGTTTTTTTTTTCTTCGCATAATTACTGTAAATAAAAGATAAAAATAAAATAAAATAAACTAATTGATTTTTTCTGAAAATACCAAAGCAAAAAAGTAAAATGGAAAAGACGATTGGGCATTTTAAGCAAAAACATAAGAATGGGACCCACATAAGTTGTTGGCCGATTCATTCAACAATCAGCTACCTTTACCACGCATGATTTTTTTTTTTTTTTTTTTTTTTGAGGAATTCAAACTTTATACTTAAAAGTTACAAATCAAACAAGTAATTGACCTTACTTTTTGGCGAAAAAATGAAAATGGGGGCCTACATGAGTGTTTGGCCAATTCAACAATCTACTTGTGCACAAAAATCCCTTCTTCTTGCGGGACCCACGTGAGACTCACTAGCTAGCTTTGAGTATTTTTCAAACGCATACTTATAGCATTTACATTAGTCATAGTATGATAAGACTAAAACCCACATCTTAGCCACTCCATTGCAACGAACATAGTTGTTAGGTTCTAAAGACTTAGGTTTTCATGTAGTTAGAACTCTAATATGTATTGTTGGTAAACCATGATCAAAATAATGTGTTTAGAAGTGTTTTAGTCTTGCTCAAAGTTGTATATTTTATGTAAAGTTGGAATCGAGCTAATGCAGAAAGTATTGTGCATTTCGGCCTGGCTCGATCGATCGAAATTTAGGCTCGATCGGTCAAGTCTTGGGCAGAGAGTGTTTTTCTGCAGATTTCCAACTCAGCCCTAGTTGTTTAAAACGTTTAGGGTTTTCTAATTTTTCCTAAGTATAAAAGGCAAACCCTAGCCACGTTTTAGTGTTGCTCATATTACTGTTTATGTAAATCTCTTGTGAGATCTAGATGAACTTTCCTTTACACAAACTTAGGGTTTTCAAGGAGGAGATTTTATCTACACCTTGATGATCAACTTGGTTGCTGCCATTGAAGTTTAAAGAAAACACAAGCGGGTGTGCTTGTATCTGGTGGTGAATCCAAGAAAGAAGGAGTCCGTGGATTTGGAGCTTGCACGTGGTCGTGTCAGTAAGTTCCACTAGTTGGTAGCAATAAGAAGTCGAGCGTGAGGGCTTTTAAGTCTTATTTTATGAATTTCGATTCTTTCAAGATAGTGGATTCAAGTTTACCTTGAGGATAGCTAGGTCGAATCCTCCCCATGTTTTTATCGATTTGGTTTCCTGGGTGATCATCTCTTTGTGTTATTTATCTTTCCGCTGGTTTGCATGATATGATTTTTATGATTGTGATAACCTAGATTTGTTAAATTGGACTAAGTAACAACTTGACTAATTACCTAGGTTAATTTAATTGTGTTTTAAGGGGTCTAAAAACTATCAAGTGGTATCAGAGCAGGTTACTCTCTTGTTGTTGATCTTTTGATCACTGAGCTGATCCTTGACCCCCGTTGTCATGGAACATGGACACTCTCTAGTTATTCCTCTTCATTTTGATGGGAATAATTATGCTTATTGGAAAGTAAGGATAAAAGCATTCCTGAAATCGATTAATGAGAGAGTCTGGAACTCCGTTGAATACGGATGGGAGAAGTCCATTACTTCTGTTAGTGAGTGGGAAACTTCTCAAAAAGAAGCAACTGTGTTCAATAGCAAGGTTATGAATGCTATCTTTAACCTTGTTTCAATGGATGAATTTAAGAGAATCTCTAATGTTGAGGTTGCTTATACTGTTTGGAATATCCTCCAGACTGTGCATGAAGGCACAAAGGCTGTCAAAATCAATAAATTGCAGCAATTGACTTCTAAATTTGAAAGCATTAGGATGTTTGATGATGAATCTTTTGATGAATTTTATGCTAAATTGAATGATATTGTTAATTCTGCTTTTAACTTGGATGAAATCTATGATCAATATAAAATTGTTAGGAAGATTTTTAGATCTTTAATTGAAGACTTTAGACCCAAGGTGACTGCCACTATTGAAAGCAAGGATGTGGACTCCATCCATGTTGATGAACTTGTAGGATCTCTTCAATCTTATGAGTTTGACCTGCCCAAAACTACCAAATCCAAATCAATGGCTCTTAAGTCAGTTGATGATGTTGAAGGTGGTGGATTTGATGATGAACTCTCTGCTACAGAGATTGCTTACCTTGCCAAGAATTTTAGAAACTTTCTCAGGAATAGTAATAGAAAGGCAAGAGGCACAAACACTACTGAACCTAGAAACTTTAGGAAGTATGATCCTACTAAGGTTAACAATAATGACAAACCTAGATAAAAAGTAGGTCAATCTTCTAATAATTCTTTGGGTTCTCAGTGTTTTGGATGTCAAGGGTATGGTCACATGAAATCTAAATGTCCTACCTATTTGAAGTCTAAGGGTAAGGCTATGGCTGTAACCCTTAGTGATGGTGAAGTTTCTGATAATGAGTTTGATTGTGACGAGGATGGAAACTTCATTGCTTTCACTGCTACTGCTGTAGTCAATGAGAGCATATCTGTTGAAGAGAACCCTTCTGATGGGGAACTCTTTGAGAATGCAGATCTTCAAGAGGCCTATAAGAAATTTTGCAAAGTTGCTACAAAGGATGCTATGAATGTTGAACTTGGCCTGAAGAAAATTGAATCTCTTGAGCTTGATAAGAAGAATTTGTTTGTAAAATTGTTTGACGCTAATGAACTTTTGAACAATGTGAAAACTGAGAATATGCTTTTACTTGATAAAGTTAAGTCTTTGGAACTTGATTTATCTGTTGCTAGATCTGCTAGTTCTATACTTGATCAAATGTTGAGTGTTCAAAAGTCTCCTTCTGACAAATCTGGATTAGGTTATGTTGAAAGCATCTCTGTGTCTGCTCCCCATTCCACAAACTTTGTCCCTTCATCTTCTTCTGAACCTTCTATGAGTGAAATTGTGAGTGAGGTTGTCAAACTCATAGAAGTTTCACCATCTAGGAAGATTAGGATTGATCTGAAAGAGTTTAAACCTAAGAAGCCTATCCTGTCTAAGGACAAGACACATGATAAACCTACATGGGTTTGTCATTTTCGTGGAAAGTGTGGACACATTTGTCCAAACTGTTACAAGTTGGAAGCTGCAAAGAGAGCAAACAAACCAAAGGTACCTGTGCCTCAAGTACAAGATCCTATGGTACTCATTGGTAAATTGGTAAAGGTCTTAAGCCTTTATTCCAATCTTGGAGTTGGTAATCATTCCCATGTGAATAAGAACTTTGTGAGAGTGCCTTTTTTTTGTGATACTCAAGCCCATGGATCTCGGGCCTAATAAGTGGTTTGGTGAACCGGGCCTTGACTCACCGCAGCTAATAGGCTGTTTAAGAGTCAAGTGATGCACAGTGGATGCTTCCTACAATACAAGTAAAATGACAAGCAAGGATATTCGTATTAAAAGGCATGCCAAAATAACAAGGTAAATTCGAAAAAAACAGGATCAACAAAGAGGCACAAAATAATGTTAAAAGGATCCTTGAATTACTGAGACATATTTCATTAATGTGTTCTTTGTTATAGTTACAGAAGGCTCACTAGGATGTAATACAAGGTTCAATCAAGCTCAAAAATTACAGTCTTGAATGGCTATTTCAGCCTTCAAAACTTGCAAAGTTTGATTCTCTTTGAATCCGAGTATGTGCAATAGTGGTTTTTACAGGATACCGGGAAGCAATATTAACTTTTCTCTTAGTGTTTCCTTTCTTTTCACCACAACTTTACTGATACTTCTTTTTCTCTAAAAATCCCTCTTTTCTCCTCTCTCGTCTTCGTAACCTACCCCCTCCTTTTATAATTAAGTTCTGGCATCCCAGGGGAACCATTGGTTCCCCTGTTTTGTCTTATGGTGAACAGAGCCTGTTCCATGCCTATCACTCGGCAGGTTCTATTTCCTGTTTTTCTCATTCTTTCCTTCTTTCAGCTTTGATTCCTTTGAAAGTCCCTGGTTGGTTACCTTCTTCAGGATGTGCTGAGGTATGCCCTTCTCGGTCTCACCGTTTATTAATTCCCCTTTTGCCCTTTTTTCCCCTCTGGGCGGAATCCTGTTCTGCCGACTTGAAAGTCGTTTGTTGCCATTCTCTTTTTCGTATTTCTCTGTTCTGGTTCCCCAAGACGCTTCCTGCTTGTGTCACGAGAGGTCGCTGGGTCTTTTAGCGCTTGTGTTTTTTGCTCTGTTTCTTATTTTCTTTTCCTGTCCTTTTCTTTTGAGCTGTCTCAATCTTCTTTTGACTGTGCGCCTGGAAGGATCCGCACCTCTTGATGGTTGCTGAGGATCCTGGCTACTTTATCTCTTGCCGTGGGTTTCTTTTTCTTCTTGATGTTTCTTCGTCTGGGCTTCAAGCCTCCTGGGCCTTTTTTATTCTTTCGTGGTCCCCTTACACCTGCTTCTTTGGACTTGGCTTGTTTTTCTTTTGGGCTTGGCTCACTCTTTTGGGCTTCTCTCACTGTGATCCTTTTAGACCTCAACAAACTCCAATGCTCATGGTGCATCTAAAAGGTTTCGGATGCAAAAGACTCGAACTAATTGAGTCTTTCTCATATGGTCCTTGTGCTTCATTGCTCTACCTTTTGTGACCATTGTTTTTTTTTTTTTTTTTTTTTTTTTTTTTTTTTTTTTTTTTTTTGTTGTTTCTAAGATTTGCATTGCATAACATTCATGCATTTCATTCTAGGTGTTTTTTTTTTTAATAATAAAAAAAAAAGGGAAGAAAAAGGATGCAAATTGTGTTTTGTACTATTCTTCTTGGTTTTTTAGAACAAGATTGGTCAATTTATTTTCACATAACATGTCTTTTGTACCCTATTTAGCTTTGATGAGTTTAATTATTGCACATTACTAGTTGAAGTTTTGTAGTGCATGTTGTGTGGGAAAGATGTTTATGGTTTTTGATTACTCTGTCTTGATCTTGAAGTCGCATGTTTTTAACTGTCGGACTTGATCCTTTAGAGAAAGGCATAAATAACCATCTCACCATTGTTCACTAGCCAATCATGAACACCTTAGTGCATATCGTAAGATTTTGTGCTCGAGAAAGTGTAGCACATGCACAAAAAAAACATAAGGTGAAGCCTCGGTCTAATTGCTTAATACTTAAAATTGGTGTGTATATTATCCTGACATTTTAATAAGTTTCTGAATGAATTAAAATTGGTGTGTATATTATGAGATGTGGGAGTTATATGATGTAACTTTTTAGGTGATAGTCTCTTTTAAATTCTATGTGATGAATTTTGTAGACTTTGTGATTGATTGCTATTCACATATCACCTCACATGTATCTCAAACTTTTGCTAGTTGCACACACTACACAAGTTACTCTTTGCTAAACATTGTACATATTATTGTGTGTGTTTATGGTCTGACCAAAAAAGTTTTGCAAATACCTTGAATTTTGTGCAAAATTAACTTGATGTTTGAAAATTTATGGAGAATGCATGAAATTTTAATTTTGGGAATTTTGGGCTTAAATTCTTGTTTTTGAAAATCATATCATCACATACTCATGCATTTTGTTCCTCAATTTCAATGCTGAGTTGTTCCTAAATGTTTTTTTTTTCAAAAACTGTGTTTTTTTTTCTCAAATTTAATGAGCCTCTACCAGTTTCGATTGATCCATTCTATTTTTCGATCAATCGAAATTTTTTAAAAATGTTTTAGTGAGCCTCTGTTTGTTTCGATCAATCGAAACTGATTTTCAATTAATCGAAATTTTTAAAAATTGTTTTAACAAGTCTCTGTCTGTTTCGATCGATCAAAGTTGTTTTTTGATCAATCGAAACTCGTGAATCAGGCTTTTTAAAAACGCAGATTTGACTTGTTCAAACTACTTTTTCAAAACTTTTTCAAACTTTCCTCTCTCTCTCTCTGACTACGTAAGGCTCCACTGAGATTTTTGTCGTTTTCCTCCATTTTTCTTGCAAGGATTCTCTCTCCTTAAGCCGGTATGTCTATTTTACCCTTCCTTTTGCATTATTTTCACATTTTAATGCATTAATCTCATGGTTTTTTGGGTAATTTTTGAACTATGCTTTTTTTGGGATTTTTGATTATTCAAGCCTTGTTTTATGAATTTGATCAATGGGTTTTGTTGCTACAATGTTCTATTCATGCTATATGTTGGTTAATTTGATCAATTTGGGATTTTATGAAAAATAAAAAATTCTAGGGTTTGTTTTGAATCCGAATTGGGGCTTTTTGTTCAAATTGGTTCAATTGATGCAATTGGCTTGTTGAATTGATGTTTTTGGTCATTCTTTTCTGAAATCTATCTTGTATGATGATCAATTCGTCAATTTATTTCAAAATTGATCAAGTGGTTTTTCAAAATTTTGGGGTTTTTGTTAGAAACTCTATGCTCAAGCCAACTTTGTGAAATTGAACTAATTTTGAACTTAATTGCACTGCATTAGGTCATGCATTACTACATTTAATTTGTTCATGCATCATATAGATTTTTGCTCTATATTTTTTTTGTGCTAACTTGCATTCTGCCCTTGGTTTTTTGTTTTTTTTTTTTTTTTTTTGCTTTGTGTTTTGGTCCTTATTCTAGCACTATGCCTAGGAAAACTAGAGCCCATAGGACCCCCTCCACTTCCTCTGAGTCTCCCTCTAGGAATGAGGTGTTTAGGGATGATAAAAGTAGAGAAGCCTTTGAGACTTTGAACTATAAGCGTAAGATTTTGGCTGAGCGTGTTGTGATTTTAGATGAGATTGATCCAGCCATTAGGGCTAACTTTGAGTCTAGAGGTTGGTTGTCTCTCTTAGAGGTAGATCATCTACCCTCGATCGCCCTGATTAGAGAGTTCTTCTCAAATCTCTCTTGCTACGTCTATGATTCCAACACCCTTGGTAGGAGTTGGATACGAGGTGTTGAGTTCACCATTACCCCTCGAGTAGTGGCTGAGTCTCTTGGGGTTCCGGTTGTTCGGGAGCCTGACTATCCCTATGATGAGTCTCCTCCCTTAGATGTTGTCATGTCATACATCACTGGGTCGTCTATTTAGTGGGGTTCTGATCCTTGGATCACGTCCGCTGAGCTTACCGAGACTGCTTATCTTTTCTTTAGGATAGCGTGTCATTCGTTGTGGCCTATTTCTCATCTCCACACCATCCTTCTAGAGCGATGTGTGTTTTTGTATGCGTTCGTATCTGGTGCATCTATCAGTTTCCCACATCTGTTCCTTTGTTCTTTGAACGAGGTTCATAGGAGTTTTGCACACCACCTCCCTTTTGATGATGGATTTTGTTTGCCCTTTGGCATTCCATCACAAAAAGGGGGAGTACTTTGTAGAGTTTTTGTTTTCAGGGGGAGAGTTTTTGTTTGTTGGTTGGAGCTTGTGGAGTCTAGATTGTATCTAGGTGCTTCGCATTGTTTTTTTTTTTCTTTATAGCTTTTGCCATATTTTTGATGGGATATTCATGTTAGGGGGAGTGTTATTTTTATTACCTTATATGTTTCTTATTTTCAACTGTTTATTGATCTATATTTATGAGTTTTTTCATTGATATATGTCTTTATTATGAGTTGTTTGAAATCAAGAATTTACTTTATTTACTTGTATTTTTTCCATACATGCGGTTATGCATTTTGTTTAGTGTTTTAGGAAATATACAGGTTGATTCAATTGAGCTGCTGTGTACACTTGCAACTGATGGATAGTAGATAGGATTGAATTTGTTTTATGAGCATTATTTGTGTAAAGGACTTTTATTTTGTAAACTTCGAGCTTCTAGTTGTGTTTTGTCACGGATTGCCAAAGGGGGAGTTTGTTAGGTTCTAAAGACTTAGGTTTTTATGTATTTAGAACTCTACTGTGTATTGTTAGCAAACCATGATCAAAACAATGTGTTTAGAAGTGTTTTAGTCTTGCTCAAAGTTGTATATTTTATGTAAAGTTGGAATCGAGCTAATGCAGAAAGTATTGTGTATTTCGGCCTGGCTCGATTGATCGAAACTTAGGCTCGATCGATTGAATCTCGAGCAGAATGTGTTTTTTTGCAGATTTCCAACTCAGCCCTAGTTGTTTAAAACTTTTAGGTTTTCTAATTTATTCTAAGTATAAAAGGCAAACCCTAGCCACATTTTAGTGTTGCTCATATTGCTGTTTGTGTAAATCTCTTGTGAGATCTAGAGGAGCTTTCCTTTATACAAACTTAGGGTTTTCAAGGAGGAGATTTTATGTACACCTTGATGATCAACTCGGTTGTTGCCATTGAAGTTTAAAGAAAACACAAGTGGGTGTGCTTGTATGAATCCAAGAAAAAAGGAGTCTATGGATTCAGAGCTTGCATGTGGTCGTGTCAATAAGTTCTACTGGTTGGTAGCAATAAGAAGTTGAGCGTGGGGCTTGTAAGTCTTATTGTATGAACTTCGATTCTTTCAAGATAGTGGATTGAAGTTTACCTTGAGGATAGCTAGGTCAAATCCTTCCTAGGTTTTTACCAGTTTGGTTTCCTGGGTGATCATATCTTTGTGTTATTTATCCTTCCGCTGCTTTGCATGATATGATCTTTATGATTGTGATAACCTAGATTTGTTAAATTGAACTAAGTAACAACTTGGTTAATTATCTAGGTTAATTCAATTGTGTTTTAAGAGGTCTAAAAACTATCAATAGCCATTGCCACTACCGGGGCTTCGAGAAACCTCTGCTTCACTCCAAAGCCATCAAAAACATCAAGCTACTATCACCAAAAATGAAGGAAGTTGTCACATTAGAGGGTGTATAATATAAAAAGTTGTCATATTTACACATTTTTATCAAAAAACTACCTACATCAGACATGCAAAAATTATGTAAATATATATTGTTCCTACAATAATCATGTAAACTTACATTAACACTATTTATTTTGCATTTATTTTTTATTCTTTTTTTACGTATCCCAAAAATGAAAGAAATAAGTGAATGATTGTTATTGTGTGTAAAGAAAGAGAAACAATTAAAAATAAAAGACAAATTTATATTTTAATGAAATATAGTTAAAATAGATAATATGATATAGGGTATTTTGAAAAATGAGTATGTAAAATAGAAAAATAGGTTCTTATAATAAAATAAATAGAAAATTTTGCATGAGTTGATGCAAATACTCTAAGGGGGTGTAGATACTCAATTTTGCACCAATAATTTAACCATGGAAGGTGACCAAAATAATCATTCTAAGTACCCAAAAATCATAATTGCATTTCATGCATTAAATCATTCATCACATATCATAAAAAGAAGGGAGTGTAGACACTCAATTTTCCACCCATAATTTAACCTTGGAAGATGACCAAAATAATCATTCCAAGTACCCAAAAATCATTATTGCTTTCATGCATTAAATCATTCATCACATATCATAAAAATAATTTTAAGATTCTAACAATCGCGACAATATGCCTGGTTCTCAAATCAGATTGTCGAATTGAAAGACATCACAAGATCAAGTTTTCACGGTCTACATGCATTCACTTGGGTGGAACTGATCACACATGATTAATTGAAATTAATTTTGATTGGTTAATAATTAAAATTAATTAAATGAATTTATGTGTTTGCTTAAGTATTTCTCTTAAAGTGAGATTTATTGCATGGGATTAAAATAATTAAGTTGATAATATTTAAAGACTGTAGATAATTAGGCTTTTGAGATAATTATATTCAAAATAATTATTCGAAAAATCCTAATTATCACTTTGAGATGAAGTTTATCATGAAAATAACTTTAAAATTTGTCCAAATACAGTTTTAGACTTGGAAAACACTTAAAAAACATGCTGATCAAGTAGCAAATTTCAGATTCACATTCCAGGGAACTTTTGACATAGTAAACAGCAAAATTCAAACTAGGTTAATTCTGGAAAAGTTGTAGAGAATCGAATTTCCCTTCTGCTATTAGAATGTTAGCTTAATCCAAATTTTTAGTAGAGAGATATGATCAAAAAACTAAAATGTGTTCAAATCTGAACAATCAGCTTACTCTTTTCTAAATCTCATTTTTCTAGGATTTTTCCCATACGTTTTTTGCATATTTTTCAAGTTGATTTGACTTAATCTTTAAGCAACCTTAGCTTATTTTCTAAGCAACTAACACCTCTATAAATAGAGGAGGTCTCCCAACATTCAAAAAAAAAAAAAAGGCTGATACCTCTGATCCTTAGACCCTTCACTCCCTTTACGTTAAAAAAAATCTGGAAGCTCTGCTTTAAGAATTTCTTTTCCTTTAAGTGACCCTATTTTAGATCTTAAAGAGATCTATTCCCTTTGATTTCTAAAATAATCCCCTCTTGTAGAGTACATTCATGTAGGTCTGTTTATGGGTGCAACGTGTAGTTGTCGGTGTGTTGCTTGGGGAGTACGCCTTGGCCTAGTGGATCGGGGAAGAGAAACAAGGAGTCACCACCTAGTTTTATGGTCTAGGAACCATGAATGTAGTGCCCTTACGTGGATGGACCTATCTTACTACAAGAGTATGGGTTTGGAGTTTAGGTACAATTTTGGGAAGGTGTTAGGCACCCAAAACCGCCCGACTCGTGGGTTTGGACACATCAGATGGGAGTCGCCACCTAATTTTTACAACGGTCTAGGAACCATATATATAGCATCCTCTCGAGGAAGAACCTTTTTGATCTTACTACCGGAGATATGGGTTTGGAGTTAAGATACGGTCTTGGAAAGGTGTTAGGCACCCAAAACTGCCTAACCCTAAGGTTGGCTTCCTCTCATTGTGTCTTATGTCTTAACCTTATTAAAGTCACACTCAATCTTGTTATCTAACTCACACATACACTTGCATACATCTAAGCACACAACATAGCATCAATCATCCCTAACCATACATCTATCATGGAAATCAACCAAAGCCTAACATTCATCTATCATGGCAAATCCTAACATACATCTAGCATACATGTCAATCCAACCTAGTATTCATCTAACATGGTGTAACTACATCTAGTATCATGTCATCACATCCTAGGCAAAATCATATTAAAATCAAGGAAGAAGCAAAGCCAACAAATCATGTCATCATCCAAGACATTAAGAACACGAATGTATCATTAGGAAGTCTTCTACTTGATCCACAACCGATTTACCTCCATCATTCGGTAACGAAAAAAAAAAATCTATCGACAGCATACTTCTTTGCACTAGCCTCTTCAATATCATATTTTCTTGGCAGAATTATAAGTTTTATCAGTAATTTTAGAAATGATCAGCAAGACAATTCAAAAGATAGGAGTGACAATTTTTTTTTTTTTTTTGGGGAGAAACAAGCACACACAGAGACACAAGGACTGGGAAAGGGGTTCTAACAAAGGCACACCATAAACTCTACTCAAAAGTCATGTAATTTTTAAGGGAGAGTGACAATTGTATTCATCTTTTGTATACCTATCTATTTTTTTTGATGGAGATGGAGTTTTGCCTCATTCATCTCATCGATGGAAACCTTAGAAGGATTCTTCTCAGTGAAGAAATAAGCAATTTTCACTATTTGGACTGAGATGTGACACTTGCTCTCTTTAAAGAGATTCAAACTCTTAGTTAACTAAACTGGTAACCGGTGCAAATCTTCTTTAGTTTGTCTCCCCCAAGATACAACAGCTCAACAAATGTCATATGATTAGGCTAGTAGGTAGTTGAATCCAAAGGGCCAATTTAATTCCAAAATTTGACACCTCCTCCCTTCATCTTCCCTTATGCATGTATCTTACCCAATATCTGTTCCAATACATTTTAGCCCAATAATCACCACACTTAAAAACAATAAAATAGTCTCTTTCATTTTTAATGTAAGATTACACATTTTACTAATTCTTTATCTTTCATATAAATTTCCACATATTTACATTTAAGTTTCTAGTTTTATTCATTTTAATTATTTAATATTAAAATGCTATAACATACATAATAATAATATTATTATTATTAACTAAAAATTGATTGGAGAAAATGAGAAATGCTCAATCTTGTTTTGAACAAACCAAACTCATTTTTGATTTTGGAAAAATAAAAATATCTTATTCTTATTTTAATTCTCAATTTTGAAAAAAAAAAATAAAAGTAATTACCAAACATAGACTAAGATTTTGTTTTGAGTTGAAGACAAATGAGATAAAGGTATTTTGGTCTCATCGGAAAAATTAACTTGTCGTGAATGTCTCCCTTATCCATATAAACATGATAGATTCTTTTGAGTATAAATTTGACAAAGCTTGTGCTAAATGCTCTCTAAATGTTAATCCAACTCTTAAAAAGAAGAGACGTGTTACATTTACAACCTTTTCACAACAAATTTTAGGTAGTAAGCTATTACTGATTTTAATTTATAATGCACTACTAAAATTACTTTTGTCTATCAATAACAGCTAATAACAATCTACCACTTAATATTTATTGTGAAAGTGTTATAAACATAAAATTTTTCTTGAATTAATTAAGATTATATACAACATTTCTCTCGAATTAATCTATATATATATAACCGAAGCCTCTGAAGGTCTCACAATTTTCCATGTTAGCACAATATTTAAAAAATAAAAAATAAACCATTATCATTTTTTTTTTCAAATAAAATTATTTTTGCTTAGTCTAAATTTAACAAGGAGTGAAACTTTATCTCTCTAACAAGTCTAACTTAAACTCAAACTCATCATTCTCATTTTTTTAAACAAAATTATTTTTGTTTAGTTCAAACTTAACAATGAGTGAAACTCTAAAACCAAAACCTCTGAAACTCTCACACTTTTCCATGTCAGCACAATATTTTAAAAATAAAAAATAAATCATTATCATTTTTTAAAAATAAAATTATTTTTGTTTTGTCCAAACTTAACAAGGAGTGAAACTCTAAAACTGAAACCTCTGAAGTTCTCACAATTTTCCACGTCAGCACAATATTTAAAAAATAAATCATTATCATTTTTTTTTTAAAATAAACTTATTTTTGTTTAGTCCAAACTTAACAAGGAGTGAAACTCTATTTCCAAATTTAATTAATAAAATCCACTATTAAGTGAAATATGAAAGTCTCACTGTTGGGTTCTAAGACTGGTTTAAATGTATTAGAACTTCAATTTGTGATGTTGGCAAACCATGATCAAAACGTTTAGTCTTATTTTAGACTTGCTCAAAGTATGTTTAAGTGTAAAGTTGGAATCGAGTGTACTGTAGGATTTACTGTATAAATCTGTCTAGCTCGATCGATCGAAAATTAGACTCGATCGATTGAAGCTCGTGCAGATTGTTTTTCTGCAGAATTTTCCAACTCAGCCCAAGCCCATTTGACGTGTAGAGTTTTATGTTTTGCATTAAATATAAAAGGAAAAACCCTAGCCACATTTTACTGTTGTTGTTGCAGTTGTTGTTTATACTGTGTATGTGAATCTCTTGTGAAATCTAGAGGTGTTTGCCTTCACATATACTTAGGGTTATCAAGAATCAAGATTTATGTCAAGAGCTTGATGATCATTCAGTTGCTGCATTAAGAGCTTAAAGATACACAAGCAGGAGTGCTTGTACCTGCTGTAGATCTGAGAAAGAAGTAGTCCGTGGACTTGGAGCTATCATGTGGTCGTGGTAGTAAGTTTTCTACTCAAGGTAGCAATAGGATGTTAGTGGTCTAAGTTGCTATTGTGTAAACTTTAACTCTTTCATAGTGGATCTGTTTTAACTTGAGGATAGCTAGGTTAAATCCTCCACAGGTTTTCTACAGGTTTGGTTTTCCTGGGTTATCATATCGTTGTGTTCTTTATTTTTCTCACTTGTCAATGATATGATTTATATGTGTTAATCTAGATCTGCATAATTTACCTAAGTTAATCACTTGGCTAAATAACTATGTTAATCTGGTCGTGTTTAAGGGGTCTAAAAACATACAAGTGGTATCAGAGCGGGTTAGCTTTAGTGTTTAGATCCTTCGATCTAAGAGTTGATCCTTAACCCCTGTTGTCATGGAACACGGTCACTTTCTTGTTATTCCACCTCACTTTGATGAGAATAATTATGCTTATTGGAAAGTAAGGATGAAAGTATTCTTGAAATCTATTAATGAAAGAGTTTGGAATTTCGTGGAACATGGTCACTCTCAGAAAGAAGCAACCGCTTTTAATAGCAAAGCCATGAATGCTATTTTTAATTCTATTTCTATGGAGGAATTCAAGAGAATTTCTAATGTTGAGGTTGTTCATACTGCATGGAATATTCTTCAAACTGTGCATGAAGGCACAAAGGCAGTTAAGATTAACAAACTGCAGCAGTTAACTTCTAGGTTTGAAAGTATTAGAATGTTTGATGATGAAAGTTTTGATGAATTCTATGCTAAATTGAATGATATTGTTAACTCTGCTTATAATTTGGGTGAAATCTATGATCAACTTAAAATTGTTAGGAAGATTCTTAGTCTTTGACTGAAGACTTTAGACCCAAAGTGACTACCATCATTGAAAGCAAAGATGTGGACTCCATTCCTGTTGATGAACTTATAGGATTTCTTCAATCCTATGAGTTGGAGCTACCTAAGACAAGCAAATCCAAATCAATGGCTCTTAAGTCTGTTGATGATGTTGATGTGAATGGATTTGATGATGAACTCTCTGCTATAGAGATTGCTTATCTTGCCAAGAATTTTAGAAACTTTCTTAGGAACAACAACAGAAGGGCAATAGGTAAAAACAATGCTGAACCTAGAAATTTTAGGAGGAATGATCCCACTAAGGTGAATAACACTGAAAAATCTAAAGAGAAAGTAGGTCAACCTTCTAATAATTCTATAGGTCAACAATGTTTTGGTTGTCAAGGGTATGGTCATGTGAAATTAGAATGTCCAACATTCTTGAGGTCTAAGGGTAAGACTATAGCTGTAATCCTTAGTGATGATGAAGTTTCTGACAATGAGTCTGGTAGTGATAAGGATGGAAACTTCATTGCTTTCACAGCTACTATTGTAATTGATGAAAGTGTTGTTGTTGAAGAGAACCCTTCTAATGAGGAACTCTTTGAGGATGCAGATTTGCAAGAAACCTATAATAAGCTTTCAAAGTTGCCGCAAAGGATGCTATGAGTGTTGATTTAGGCTTAAAGAAAATTGCATCTCTTGAACTTGATAAGAAGAATTTTCTTATGAAACTGTTTGATGCTAATGAATTGTTCAACAATGTGAAGACTAAGAACATGCTTTTACTTGATAAAGTTAAGAATTTGGAACTTGAATTATTTGTTGCTAGAGAACAAACAAATAGGTTTGCAAGCTCCAAACTTGATCATATGCTGAGTGTTCAAAAGTCTCCTTCAGACAAAACTGGCTTAGGTTGTGTAGAAAGCATCTCTGTGCCTGAACCATGTTCCACAAACTTTGTTCCTTCTTTTGAGCCCCCTGTAAGTGAGATTTTCAAACCGGCAGAAGTTACACCTCCTAGGAAAATTAGGGTTGATCTTCAAGAATCTAAACCTAAAACTCCTAATTCTCCTAAAGGCAAGTTGCATGATAGACCTGCATGGGTTTGTCATTTTTGTGGAAAGTCTGAAGACATTCGTCCAAATTGTTTCAAGTTGCAAGCTGCTAAGTGAGCAAATAAGCCGAAAGTACCTGTGCCTTAAGCACAAGATCCTATCGTATTTATTGGTGAGTTGGTAAAGGTTTTAAACCTTTATTCCAATCCTGGAGTTGCTTAGCATTCTAATGTGAATAATAACTCCAAAGATAGAGTTGCACTTAAAAAGTTTTGGACGCAAAAAGCTCGATCTAATTGAGTCCTTCTAACATGATCCTTGTGCTTCATTACTCTACTATTTGTGACCATTATTCTCTGTTGTTTTTGTTTTCTTTGCTTTTCTAGGATTTGCATTTCATAACACTTATGCATTTCATTCTAGGTTGTTTTTGTTATTTCTTTTCCAAAAAAGAAGGAGGAAAAGGGAAACAAAATGTGTTTTGCATTATTTTTCTTGGATTTGAAATCAAGGTTGGCCAATTTATTTTTACATAACATGTCTGTGTACTTTATTTAGTTTGGATGAGCTTATTTATTGCACTTTACTAGTTTGAGCTTTGTAGTGCATGTTGTGTGGGAAGATGTTTATAGTTTTTGATCACTTTGTCTTGATCTTGAAGTCACATGTCTTTGATTGTTGGACTTGATCTTATTGAGAAAGGCATAAATAACTATCTCACCACTGTTTACGAGCCAATCATGAACACCTTAATGCATATCATAAGATTTTGTGGTTGAGAAAGTGTAGCACATGCACAAAAAGAACATAAGGTGTAGCCTCGGTTTAATTGATAAAATTGGTGTGTACATTATCTTGACCATTATTAATAAGTTTCTGATCAAATAAAATTGGTATGTACATTATGAGACAAATCAAGAAACTTACATGATTGTAAGCTTGTTTTCTAGGAGATGTGAGAGTTATATGATGTAACTCTTTAGGTGATAATCTCTTTCAAATGTATGTGATGAATTTTGTAGGAAGTGTGATTACTTACTATTCACATGTCACCTCACATGTATTTCAAGTTTTTGCTAGTTGCACATTGAAAGCTCGAAATGTGTAAAAACACAAGAGCTTGTTTAGACCCCCAATTCAAATTACGGTTTGGAGGGTCTCTTGCTAACCCATGTATCTTAACTAATTGTCTAGTGGATCGACTTCCGCTTGGAGGGCGGTGGGGAGGTTTTTCGCTGAGTACTTCGGTTTCCTCTTCGATTACACGTCTCGGTGTTATTTGTGTTTGCATCTCTCTTCTCTACTCTTGTTCATTTCATTTTACTGCTGTGTTGCTTTAAATATGGATTAGAGTAGCTCTCATGTTTGTATGCTTGTATTTACACTATTCCGCACTTAGTATTAAGTTAGTGTAAAATCAACCAAGCCGTAATTTGAATTGGGGGTCTAAACAAGTTCTTGTGTTTTCACACATTTCGAGCTTTCAATTGATATCAGAGTGGATACACTTGTTGTGGTTTAAATATCTAAGTGTGATCCTTGACACCTTATGTTTATTTGCCATGGATAATGCTTTGTATGCTTCTATGGATATTGTTGATTGTAACATGCCATGTATTTGTGAAAATGCCTATATAAGTATCAATGCTCATGATTGTGATGACATGTTACATGAATCTATGGGTGTTGCTGAAATTCCTGACATCAAACTCTTGAAGAAAGATGCTAAGAAGTTTCAAAAGAAGTTGAGCAAGTTATTCTGTGAAAATGATGATTTGATTTCTAAGCTCAATGAATCCAACAAATTGGTTGAGAAATATAGGAATCTTGCTGAAATTTCTCTTGAAAAGCTGAAAGAGTTTGAATGTTTGAATATGGACTTGGATGCTAAACTTGTTTTATCTAACAAACTTGTTGATAATCTTAAATCTAAAAATGAATCTCTTAAGATGCATGCCAAGTGTTTGATTGCTGAACCTGTTACTAAAACGGAAGAAAATATATGTTGCAATTATGTTGTGGTACCTGATTTTGTACCTATTGTGTGGTCTACCTCAAAGGACAAATCGGTGTATATTCCTCCACATAAAAGAAATCAAAAAGTGGATAGAAAGGCTCTTAAGACTAAGCCTTTGTTTAGGTCCCATCCTAGGGAATTGATTGGATCTAAATTTGTTCCTACTTGCCACCATTGCAGTGTAATTGGTCACATAAGACCTCAATGCTCCATGTTGAAGAAAGAACAAAACTATGGTGCTAGATCCCTCCCTAAAAAGCCCAGTGGATCTAAACACATTGTTTGTCACCATTGTGGTGCCTTTGGTCATCTAAGACATCATTGCTCTAAATTTCAAGCTCTTAAAAGAATAAAAAAAAAAGAAGAGAAACTTGAGTTGTTTGGAAGGTGTGCTATGAAAGCAAAACCGGTTTTGGGGGAAAATGGTAAGTTGTTGGAAAAGGTTTTTGATGTTCTTACCTCCTTGTCTATGTGCATCTCCGGTTCACATTCTTCCAACCTTCATCTCACTTCTCATGAGACACTCATTCCAAACAATCATTCCGTTTGGATGAGGAAGGGTTCCTATGGTTGAGCGTTTGCTCTTTTGGTCCTTGATCTAATTCTTTCGATCTTTGTAGGACCCTTCATGCATTTGATGCTTCATTGTCATGCATTTGTGCATCATGCATCTCTTTATATGCATTGTTTTGTTTTTGTTTTGATCTTACTTTTATGTCTTTGTTTTGTGCGTGTAAAAATCCAAAACCACATAAAAAATGAAAAATTCAAAAAGTTTGATCGTATATGTTTGAGCACTTTTCACATGTGAGTTTGGCTTAATACCTTCGTACTAATGATGTAGTGCATTTACAAGCTTAGCTTGTTATGTATGCACATATATCTTTGTGGGAGAAATCTTGAAATTTAGGTGTGATTGTTGTAAATAGATCTTCAAGCTTGTCATGAATGATTGGTCAATAGTCTTGTTTGTCTTGATACTTGCATAGACTTGTGCCTATATATCTTCCCACTTTTATTTTTATGTTTTTCTAAATAGAGCTTACCAAATGTAAATCTCAAAAAGAGATTATGAGCTGCAAAAGCTTGTCGCACATACTAGTATTTGACTAGGAAAAAGGGAAAGCGACCTTTTAAATTAAAATGTATGGTGCTCAAAAAGCCAAAGACTAAATCATAATGTTGAAATATCAAAAATTTCAAGCACTGATCTCAAAAAGAGATGTATTATCCAAAAAGGATCAAATGTCATAAATTATGCAGAAGCCAAATGAAAAGTTTCTAATTATTGTAATCATTCTCTTGTGGGAGGTCATATATGCTCATTTCTATAATTGAGATAGACTACTTGATTTCGTATCAGTTGTGTATGACTTGATTGAATTGATCATTGAACCTTGACACTAGTCTAAGGACTATTCCACACTTGATCCACACACACAACACACAAGCTTAATGTTCAATGAATGCCTATTTCATTTGTGTAGTTGTACATGTTCAAATGTGATGTGTGTGTGCTCAACCATATGTGGATCAAACCAAAAAGATTTTCGTTCTTTTTGTTTGCTTTTGGAAGTGATTTGTATCACCCATGTTTTTCAAAGTTTTTCAAATTGTTTTTGTGTGAAAAACATGTTTTCTAGGTGTTTTCGTGACCCATTTCATGTGTAAGCTCAACTGGGAGTTAAATGGTCAAATTCTCAAGTTTTTCAGTTTTGGACAGAGAGTTTCGCGACTATTTCACGGCTATTTTGTGGCTGTTTCGCAAGTAAGGCTTACCAGTGAAATTTTTGCGGGAAGCTAACAAGCGAGATACCAACGCAAATTTCCAGATCAGCTTTTTAAAGGACATTTCGTGGGACATTTGTTTTAAACGTTTCCCATCTTCTCCCAAACCTCTGTTTTAATGTTTCTACATCAAAACTTATTTTTGAATGATAATTTGTTTGGAAAACTTATTTTTTTGTCAATCTTTTTTATTGGGCTTTGTTTTAAATGATAATTTGCTTTGGATGTTGGCTCCTTGTGGCAAAAATAACATGTATTTAGGCAAGATTTTCATATGTTCATGCATTGTTTAACATACATGTGTAGTGTGTGCACTCTAAGTGTTCGATAAAATGCCCAAATGGCATTTTCTCGTTGTTTTGGACTCCGTTGAGTACCAAATTTTGGGGATCACCATAATTATTCATGTTTATCATGTTTTGATCATTGGTGGTGTGTTTTATACACTTTGCCTCATGAGTGCTTATTCATGCATTGGTTATGCATCTCACATGCACACTAGATACACCTTTGTTGCACACACTCTAACACTTGACATGTTTTGCACTTCTCTCATGCTAGTTAAGTCTTTTTAGACCTTTTAGCACTTAATATGTTCTTATGTCTATGTCATGCCTAGGTTTACATCATGTTCCATCATCCTTGGCATGTCATGTTCTTTATGCTTTGTAGCATTTTTTTAAGATATTTTTGTCTTTCGTTTGAGTTTCATTTTCTCATTCATCTTGCACCCTTCATGCATCATCTTTCACCCTTGTTCATATCTTCTTTTCTTTCCCTCCTTCCTCTTGATTCATTTGTCTATTCGTGACAAAAAGGGGGAGAAGATTTCATGACTCATGTGCACGTTCTTAGGAGGAGAAATTCTACCTCGTGCACATTCTTAGGGGGAGAAATCCATAGGGGAGATGCATATATCAAGGGGGAGAAGACATTCTTTTATGTGAAAATATCTTTTATGAGAAAACCTTGCTTTACCTTATGCTTGTTTTCTCGGTGTTTTATGGTGCTTCGTGTTATATTCTTTATTGCTCTCATCGCATTGTGTTTATGTGTTGAACATGCATACATCCTTATGCTTGTTCGAATGATCATTTGTTTTGCTATGTGGTCATTGTAGTCATTTCTCTATGACTGTTTTGTTGTATGATCAAGTTGCTCTTATGTTTCACATCATGTTTACTTGATTGCAATTTACTTGTTACATTATACTTGTCATTTTATTACTTGCTTTACCTTGAGGGTCTAATGTGTTTTATGCAAGTGTTTTAGATTACAAGTATATATGTTCCAAGTTCATTAGAGCTCCTAAGATTCATGAGAGGGGAGTGATATGACAAGGGGAGAAAGAGAGAAAGAGCTTTGTGCTACATTAACTATGTTTGCTTTGCACATAGTTCATGATTATGCTTAGCTATATAAAAATTTTGTGACTATCTCAATGCTTGTGTAGCATTCTCTTTGTACTTTTAGATATTGTTAAAATGTCTTGAGTACTTCACACTTGTGCCCTGGTAGGATTATTCCTAGATACATATACTTCATGTATTTTGCATTGGTTGTGTGATTGGACATGCAAGTAATCATAAGTGATTGCTTCATTGTACATGTCCAGATGAACATTTACTTGTTATATGTTCATTGGAGTCATTCTTTAATGACTGCCCTTGTGTGATCAATTTTTGTTTACATGCTATCAAATGTTTACAAATTTGGTCACTTTATGTTTGCTCTTGTTCATATCTTGTGTTTAACTTGTCATAAGCTTAATGAAAGTTTTGTTTGTGTGCGAGTGTTTCAGGTTATAGGTATAAACTGCAAGTGCTTCACAGTTTCTAGATTAGGTGTGAGTGAGTTTTGCCATTGTTCCCAAACTCACGTTTAAGTCTAGAGTCTTTGTTAGGGGTTTTGTCTCGGAATAGCCAAAGGGGGAGATTGTAAAGTTATAATTTACAAATTTGTATTTTGTTGGCTTTTATTCCGTGTCAAATTTGATTGTAATTATATTCAATCTTATGTACCCTGTATTTATTATGGGATGTGATTGTAAGGGTTGTGTGTTAGAGAGAGAGAGTGTGAAGACTCAAGCAAGTGAAGCCAGAAGACTTCTCGCGGGTGTCTCGCGACTAAGTTTTCCGCGAAGTGAAGCATGTGCCTCATGACTGGAATGCGAAGAGTCAGTATAGATGGAGATAGTTGTGTCTCGTGAGTATATCGCGGGTAAGGCCTTCCCGCGAGACATCCGCGAGACATTCTGTTTTGTCAGTCTGTACTATCTAATACACACTTTCTGTACCCACATTATATATACCCATATTACCCACAAATGTGAAGGAGAGCTTCTGAGAGAAAACCTTAGCTAAAACACTTGAGAGTTAGAAATTGTTATACCAACAATTCTCTACACCTTTGTTTGTGGGATTTCCTCATCTCCTACCTCTCCATTTCTATACCATTGAGAGGTTGATAGCCCAAACACTTACCACACCCTTTGAGAGTATCTAGTGAGTTTTTGGTGCTGCTGGGAAGCATTTGAAGAAGTCAAGGATGGCAGATGCAACATGAAGCTTGTTGCGGGATTCGAAGAGCTAGACAAGACACGGTTCCGAGAAGCCTTGTTGGAGTAGGAGCTTGGAGGGCTTAGGTATAGCGGGTAGATTAGGCTTGGAGGGTCTCTTGCTAACCCATGTATCCCAACTGATTGTCTAGTAGATCGATTTCCGCTTGGAGGGTGGCAGAGAGGTTTTTCGCCGAGTTCTTCGGTTTCCTCTTCGATAACACATCTCAGTGTTATTTGTGTTTGCATCTCTCTTTCCTACTCTTGTTCATTTCATTTTACTGCTGTGTTGCTTTAAATATGGATTAGAGTAGCTCTCGTGTTTGTATGCTTGTGTTTACACTATTCCACACTTAGTATTAAGTTAGTGTAAAATCAACCAAGCCATAATTTCAATTGGGTGTCTAAACAAGCTCTTATGTTTTCACACATTTCGAGCTTTCACACACACTACACAAGTTACTTTTGGCTAAACTTTGTACATGTTACTGTGTGTGATTTTGTTTTGGCCATCCAAGATTGAAACTTCCTTGAGTTTAATGCAAAATGTGTTTGAAGTTTGAGAATTTAAGGAAAATTGATTGAAAATCTTATATTTGGGAGATCTGGGTTCATTACAAGTGTTTTTGAAAAGCATTTCATCTTATACTCATGCATTGTATTCATAAAATACTATGAGGTTCTGCACAAAACTGTTCTGTTTTTCAAATTTTTTTTTTTTTTTTTCAGATTTTCGATTGATCGAATCTGTCTCTCGACTGATCGAAATTGCGATTAAAATTTTGGTTTGAATCTATCTGATTTGATTGCTGCTGGATCAATCGAATGTAATTTTCACTCGATCGAATTTAATTTTCGATCAATTGAAAATCATTCAGAGAGTTTTTTTAAAACATAAGCTTTTCACGTGATAAACACTATTCAAACTTTTTCAAAAAGCTTTTTTTCTCTCTCTCTCTTCGATCGGTCAAGATTCAAAGTGAAATTTTTGTCGTTTTCTCTCAAATCTTTTCAAGGGTTTTTATCATCTAAGGCCAGTAAGACCTTTTTGCCCTTTATTTTTCATTTATTTTCAAGTTTCGTGCATTTTATCATGCGTTTTGAGGAAATTTCGGACCTATATAAATTTGGGGTTTTTGTTGATTTCAATCCTTTCTTTCAAAATTGATCATTGGGTTTTTGTTAGGAGATGTTGTTAAACTCTTCCTTGGTGTTTAATTTGATTCATTTATTGATTTTGGAAAAATTAAATTTTCTAGGACTTGAAACTACCCAAATTGGGGATTTGTTCAATTGAGCTTTAATTGATGAAATTGGCTTGTTAGATTGATTAATTTGGTCATTATATTCTGTTAGCTATCTTGTGTAATGATCAATTGCTCAAATTGTTTGGATTTTTGAAAGTGGGTTTTCAAAATTTGGGGTTTTTTATGTAAACTCTATGCTCAAGCCAATGTTGTGATTTTAAAGTGAAATTGAACTCATTCTCACTGCATTAGGGGTCTGTTTGGATAGAACTTATTTTGCTGAAACTGAAAACTGAAAACTGAAAACATTGTAGCAAAATAATTTTTAAATGTGTGAATAGTATCGTGGGATCCATTTTTAATGAAAAAGTTGCTGAAAAGTGTAATTTGTGGGTCCGTGAACAATGCACATATACACTGTTCACGGTCAAAAGTTGCGGCTACTATTCATAACAGTGATGAACAGTAGCGTTTTAGCGTAAAAAAAAAAAAAAAAAAAAAAAAAGCTGAAACGTAAACGTAAACGCAGCAACTTCTCAGTGGATCCAAACACACACTAGAGCATGCATCATGTGTTGATATTGTTCATGCATCATATAGATTGTTATTTTCTATATTGTTTTGCTCTAACTGTGTCTGATGTAGTCTGCCCTTGGATTTTTCTTGTTTTTTTCTTTTGTCTCTTTTTTCTCTTTCCTTTCTAATCTTTAGCGTCATGGTTAGGAAGACTAGAGCTCATAGGACATCCACCTCTACTTCTTCCCCTTCCTTTGATAGTGATAGGTTCCTTAGTGAGAAAAACCAGGAAACTTATGAGAAGCTGAACATTTGTAGGAATTTATGGGCTGAGAGGAAAGTAGTGTTAGATGAGTTAGATGGTGAGATTCAGAGAAACTTTGAATGTAGGGGTTGGCTTCCTTTGTTGGACATTTCACATCCCCCTTCGACTGCCTTGATCAGAGAGTTCTACTCGAACCTCTGTCCACACCTATGATTCCGACACTCAAGTGAAGAGTTGGATACGGCGTGAAGATTACACCATTACTCCTTCGGTAGTGGCTGATGCTCTTGGGGTGCCACTAGTCCAGCATCCTGTTTATCCTTACGATGAGTCTCCTCCCCTTGATGACATCACATCATATCTTACATGGACTTCTATCCAGTGGGGTTCTGATCCTCGGATCACTTCTCATAAGTTGATTGAGATTCATTATCTTTTCTTCTGGATTTCTTGCCATTCCATATGGCCTATCTCTCACCTGCACTTTATTCCTTTAGAGAGATGTGCATTTTTATATGCTCTTGTCACAGACGCTTCTATGAGTTTTTGTCATCTTTTCATTCGTTCTTTGATTGAGGTTCATAGGAGTAGTTCTACTACTCATGGTCTTTTCTTTCCATTTTTATTCATAGGATTTTATTACATCTAGGATTAGAGCAGTTTTCGGCATTTGAGCCCGTTCATATCATAGCTCCTATAGGTGCCACCTTTCTTAGGTAGAGGACTGCTCAGATGCGAGCTAGCTCTAAACGCCATAGAGTAGATTCTTCCTCTTCTGGTGCACCTCCTCCTCCTCCTCCTTCTTCTTCAAGTGATCCAGTTGCAAATGCTTATGTTGATCTGACCGCTGCTGCTACTCCTCCACCTTCTGCTTCGGATGTTTCTAGCATTCGTCATGATTTGGACACTGTCATGACCATTCAGCGGCTCATGGTCAGCTGTTGGTGGACGTGCTTACTGAGCTTCAGGCTATAAGAGCAAATTTGGTGAGTTTTAGATGGTCACCTCTGCCACCTCCTTTTGATGATGAATGAGTGTCCTTTGGCAATTCATCACAAAAAGAGGGAGTACATATGTAGAGGAGATTTTGTTGATAAGGGGAGTTTTTTCTTTTTCTTTTTTTGTTGTTTTGGAGCTGTGGAGCTTTAGATTGTATCTAGGTGCTTCATCTTGTATTTATATTTTTTGGCTCAAGATGTTTTTTGTTTTATTTGAGTTGTCTATGATAGGGGGAGATACTGTGATGTGTTTATTTCTGTTTCTTGTTTCGCATTATGCTACATTGATTATTGATTTATATTTATGAGGTTATTCTTGATATATGTCTTGTAATTTATGATTATGTGAAATCAAGAATTTATTTTGTTTACTTGTATTTTCCACACATGTGTTTATGTGTTTGTTAAGTATTACAAGAATATACAGTTTGATTTAATCGTGCTGCTGTCTACACTTGCAACTGATAAACAGTAGTTAGGTTGAATTTGATTTTGTTGGGCAATGTTATTGTAATGGGCTATTTTTGTAACTTTGAGCATTTAGTTTAAATTTGTGTTTTGTCACGGATTGCCAAAGGGGGAGTTTGTTGGGTTTTAAGACTTTAGGTTTAAATGTATTAGAACTTCAATTTGTAATGTTAGCAAACCATGATCAAAACGTTTAGTCTTATTTTAGATTTGCTCAAAGTATGTTCAAGTGTAAAGTTGGAATTGAGTGTACTACAGGATTTACTATGTAAATCTACCTGGCTCGATCGATCAAAAATTAGACTCAATCGAACAAAGCTCATGCAGATTGTTTTTCTGCAGAATTTTCCAACTCCGCCCAAGCTCATTTGACGTGTAGGGTTTTATGTTTTGCCTTAAGTATAAAAGGAAAAAACCTAGCCACGTTTTACTGTTGTTGTTTATACTATGTATGTGAATCTTTTGTGAGTTCTAGAGGTGTTTACCATCACATATACTTAGGGTTATCAAGAATCAAGATTTATGTCAAGGGCTTGATGATCATTCAGTTGCTGCATTAAGAGCTTAAAGATACACAAGCGGGAGTGCTTGTACTTGCTGTGGATCTGAGAAAGAAGTAGTCCGTGGACTCGAAACTATCACGTGGTCGTGGTAGTAAGTTTCCTACTCGAGTTAGCAATAGGATGTTAGTGGTCTAAGTTGCTATTGTGTAAACTTCAATTCTTTCATAGTGAATTTGTTTTAGCTTGAGGATAGCTAGGTTAAATCCTCCCCAAGTTTTTTACTGATTTGATTTTCTTAAGTTATCATATCGTTTTATTATTTATTTTCCACACTTGTTAATGATATGATTTATATGTGTTAACCTAGATCTGCATAATTTACCTAAGTTAATCACTTGGCTAAATAACTAGGTTAATCTGGTTGTGTTTAAGGGGTCTAAAAACATACAATCACCTATTTTCTATATACAATAAACGAGGACTTTTACAACGCAAACGCATTATAAACCAACGTGAGTTCTGATGCAATTGCAGCCGTGCCATATGTAACCACATAGAAAACCTAATCAGTGGCTCTTACCAAATACCTCAAAGAATCCTATTCCTTTCATTTCTCAAATTCAATTATCCATCGCTATCTTAATTCCCTCTCTCTCTCTCTCTCTCTCTCTCTCTCTCTCTCTCTCTATATATATATATATATATATATATATATATATCACACGCATTGTACCCTTTTCTTCAATATCTCTATTCCTCTTCAAACTCTTCCATCACCGAGTAGAAGTCAATGTGTTTCTTACATTTTGGTATTTTAGAATTGTTTTCAAATGATTGTACCAAAAAAAAAAATGAATGTGTATAAATTTTGTTTAAGGTTGCTGCTATTGCATGTCTTTTCTTCACCTCACCATATGAAAGTATGTTAATTTTTTGGGTAGAAAACTTATATACGATATATTAAGAGGAGGTGTGTCTTTCATTATTTCAATGTGGCTCTTGCTCAACATTTTTTAGCGTGACCCACATGCTGATAAGGTTCTTTTAAAGATTAGACATGTTAAAATTTAAAACCTATTACTTTATGGGTTCGTGTACTTTTTTCTTTTTCTTATATTTCTCTTTTGAATAGTCATATATTTTTTGAATTATTTCAATAACTTATTCTTTGATTATATATCTTTTTTGGCATTTTGGAAATTTTAACATCTAAATTTGTGTAGTCACACACACACACACACACACACACACACATATATATATATATATTATTTATAATTTGTAAGCTCTAAATCTTTTAATTCCTTTCAATAGTTATAATCATGGATTATTCTTTTCAATGTAACCCATCTTTCTCTTATATTTCTTTATTTTTTTGTCATATATATTTTGTTTTGTTTCAATAATTTCTAAGCAATGAATTATCTTATTCTTTGATTTTTTTTGGTGAAGTTTTAATATCTGAATTTTAGAGTTATTTTTTTGTTGTATCTAAAACTGTCTAACAAATTTTTTGGAAGTCATTACACATTCAAGTCATACAAGATCAAATCATAAAATGGTGTAGCTTCTTAATCAATTTAAGATACCTCACAAATAGATAGGTTCCCATACATAATACGGGTTAGCGTCTGGTTAAAATAATATACATTAGGATGGTGGAGCAAGGAAAAAGGTGTATAATTTGATTTTTTTTTTTCTTTTTTTTTACCGCCTGTCACTTTATCACCCTTGAAAGCCAAGACCTTGGCCATCAAAGTCGAAAAGATCTTGTTCTCGAAGAAAAAGACGTTAACGTGGTATTAAAAAAAAAAAAAAAAAAAAAGAGGCTTTTTGAAGAAATTTGAATCAAGATATAAATTTTGGAAAAATTGCCTTAAATTTCTCTTTTGACTTAGAAAGCTAAATGAGTTTCTATTTTTTTTTAAGAAAAATTAATTTGGCAATATTTTAGATTTATTTGTTGTGAAAGAAAAAACTATTTCTTAGAGTAATCATTGTAAAAAAAAGTAACATACTCTTTGTTAACTAATGAACATAAATTGAAGTCTTATAAATTAATAGTACTGTAAAGAATGTGATGGCTTTGGCCTAGGAGTTCTTATGGGGGGAAGAAAAAAATTGTAAAATTGAGAGTGAAACCAAGAGAGTAAAAAATGATTTTTCACTCAAGAGGTAGCGCAAAGAAAAAGACTACAATGTTTGGATTTTCTTTACAATTTTTTGTTTTTTGTTTTTTTTTGGTTGTAAAACACACAGACCAAAGAGAATTTGTAAGGTTTTAAATTGATGTTGCGAAGTCAAGAAAAAGAAAAGGGTATTGTCACAGTGTGAGCATAATAAGAACAAAAAAAAGTGTTGGTGAGAGAAAAGAAAACAATAAGACTTTTTTAGTTTCGAGACATACAAGGGAATGAAAAATAAGATTTTCTCTAGGGAGATGCCTTTTGGGGTGCTACAACCACTGAAAATTGTTGTATTCAAAATGAGTGAAGATCTCGTATAAGTTCACATAAATTTCTTAAAAGATATATTATTATATTTGGTTTGGATCTCAAGTTAGGCATAAATTAAGAAAGGCTAGTGTAATTGATTTTATAATTGTGGAATAATTTAGAATTGGTCGTATGGTTTTTCAATTCAAGGAGAAATATTTTTCCATGTGAATCTCTGTGTTCTTGTATGTGATTAATACTATTTTGATTCTTACATTTTGGGATTACTTTCAATTTGGTTCATAGTTTTTCTTAGCATTGAACTTTGTCCATGTTATTTTTAACTTGTTGTCAAGTTAGTCCCTACAGTCAACTCACGTGTCAAACAATGCGTATTGTTGACACATTAAACTTACGTGATTAACAAAATAATAATTTTTTTAATAAACATTAAAAAATGCTGCTCATTATTTGAATAAAAAAAATCCGAATAACAAAAATGATTTAAAAGTAAAAATCTTATTTTCTTATATTTCACTTTCTTAGCCACTAAACACCACAGTAAACACAAAGAAAATGGGGATGTACAGAAAAACATTTCTCTTCTATCTCCATAAAAATATCATAAGAAATTGAAGTGTGTATCAAAGATTTTGGTGTGATTCAATAACTCAACCCATCACTTTAGCTTCATAAGATCTTCTTCCGCCTTGGTGTGCATTTGGGTTCCAATTAAAACTGGATTTTTGCTTAAATTTTCTTCTGTTTGCAGGTTTCATGTGGGTTCCATAACTAAGAAGCTTATTTTCCTAGAGCTTATTTCTTTACATGACCATGTATTGTTTTTGGTCAAAAAGTAATGCCCATATACTGTTTACTAGTCTCACTCTATGTTTTTCTGTTTATCAATAATGTTAAAAATACAAATTTTTTTACAGAAAATTTTATAAACTACTAATGTGGTAAGTAGTTATTAGTAAATGAAAAATAATGTTAATGATAGGTTTAGATAAAAACTAGTAAGAAATTGGTCACATCAACAGTTTGTAAAAATGTTGTAAAATAGTTTATAGTTGTACTCCACTTTTCTTTTTTTCTTTTTTTTTTGCTAGAATATTTTCATTAAAAAAATTAGCTTATTTTATTTAACATTTATCTACAGTACTTTAAGCAAAAAAATTTTAATAAAAAATATAAATTGTTTTCAAACGGACACTTAAGTGACACTTGTATTGGTGAAGCCACATTCATTACATCCAAAACAGCAAGGTAGAGAAATTTGTTGAGGATAGATTTTAATAATGGGTAAAATCTATTACTCACACTATTCGTAACAAACCACCCTTGTAATAACTGACTGCTGTGAGACTCATGAAAAATGGGAATAGAAAAACTAAAGTTTCTTAAGTAAGCTAAATTAATGGCTTGACTAACAAGGGTAGGAGTTTCAATATGAAAAATGCTAAGATCACAACTTTTATACTACTTTTGCCACAATTCAATGTAGGGTGAGTTTTGAGCAGTAGAAGTGTGAATTTACATGTACTCATCATTTTTCTATAGTACTTTAAGGAAAAAGTGTAAGGTTGAATTTAATCAACCATGTGTTGGCTTTATTCCGTGACAAATTTGCTTATAATACAGCACTTAGAAACCCTGTATTTAGGTGGGATTGCTGTAAGGGTAGTGTGTGAGAGAGTGTGAAGAAATGCTCAAGACTGTGTAGTGAAGCAGGGACTCGCGGCTGGATCTCGCGGGAGGCTCGCGGCTTGCAAGCCGCCAAAAGTCGCACACGTGCAGAGCATGTAGGGGAGCTGAACAGTCATGCCAGCTGGAGCACTACAGGACAAAAATCCAGACTGGCCATTCAGCTAGCTCGCGGCTTGAACTCGCGACTCAGTCAAGTCGCGAGGTCAAGTCGCCAGCCAGCCCTGTTTTGGAAAAACTGACTCTTTGCATTCCATTCTCACACCAGTATAAATACCCCTCATTTCCACAAAATATGTGTGGCTATTCAGAGAGAAAAACCCTAAGAGAGGTTTCTTCAAAACACCCACCCAATTAGAGAGAGCTACTCATTCTTAGAAAGAAACCTTTGTAGTCTCTTCTCATTCCCTCTCTCATTGTCATACCTATTGAGAGGAGATTTCTATCCAAAAACTACCCACACCAATTTAAAGTGTCGAGTGTTTTTGGAGCTTTGGGAAGCATTGGAGGATGCCAAGGATGGCGGATGCTACGGTCTAGTAGCGGAATCCGGTAAGCTAGAAAAGAAAAAGGTTCGGCGCAACCTCGTTGGAGCAAGAAGCTTGGAGGGCTTAGGTACATCGGGTAGATTAGGCTTGGAGGGTCTATTGCTGTTCATGTATCCCAACTACATTTTCTAGTGGATTATTGACCGCTTGGAGGGCGGCGGAGAGGTTTTACGCCGAGGGCTTCGGTTTCCTCTTCGATAACACATCGTGTGTTGTCCTTGTGTTTGCATCTCTCTTTCCTTTATCTTTGTCTTTTATTTTCTGCTGTGGATGTGACTTATAATTGGCTTAGATAGTTTTTACCAATTCCATATTATAGCTTATGTTAAGTTTCCGCACACTAGTTGTTTGACATATTGCTTGAATTTGTTAAGTTTGTAAATTGGGGGTCTAAATGTTCAAGGGTGTTTATACACATATTTGAACTTTCAAAAAGTTTTTAGTAAAAAATATAAGTTTTTTTCAAACAAACACTTAAGTGACACTTGTATAGGTCAAGCCACATTCATTACGTCTAAAGAGAAAGGTAGAGAAATTCACTACAAGAAAAATGTCTATTAGTGACCAAGAATTTTGGATTGACCCAAAAAGCCCTCTCAAAAAATCTTATTTGTAATGGCAAAATAAAGCTCTCGCAAATACTTGGTAAAATGTGAAATATTTGTTACCAACAAAAAAACCTATCGCAATTATGTGTTATAGCCATCACAAATACTAATATTTTGGAGGGAAATTTTCCCTCCATATTATTTGTGAGGGACAATTAAAAATCTCTTGCAAAAAGTGTATTATTTGTGACAGTTAAAAAAAAACCTTCACTAATACTAAATTATTTGTGAGGTTTAGGATCGATCTTCACAAATAATCATTAAAATGTCAAAATTTTTAGAGGGAAATGTTCCCAACAAATTATTTCCAAGGGACAATAAAAATCCCTTGCAAAAAGTTTATTTTTTGTGTGAGTTAAAAAATGCCCTTACTAATACTAAATTATTTGCAAGGGCCACGATTGACCTTCGTAAAGAAATCATTAAAATATTAATTTTTTTTGGAGATAAAAGTTATTCTAAAATTTAAAGAAAAATAAAAAGAAATGAATAAACATATAGTACTTTGTATTCTTCAGATGAACCTTTTGTTTCAGTCTAAAAAAAAAAAAACCTTTTATATACATCCTATATAAGAAAGGTTTGTCCTTATTTTATAAACAATTGTACCCATAAAAAAATGATAGCACTTTCAACTTCAAAATGGTAGCCTAAGATTCAAGAATTTCAGCCTTTTGTACTCTCTCTCTCTCTCTCTCAAAAGTAAATAAAAATTTCTACCTATTAAAATAATGCATAAAAGATAAGTTCATAGATCAAATAGTAAATTACATCCGATTGACATAAAAATTGGCATGCGTGTTAAAAACATATAGAACATGTAATCCAACGATTGGATTTTCAAAATATGAATTCAGTAATAAATTATTAGGTGGTGTAACATTTTTTAGAGTTACGTCAAGTATAACTCGAACCCAAACCTATATTTCTTAATTTGATGTGAATTTTGACAAATCTACCGATAGATTACATTATATTCATATATTTTTCATGCTTATAAAATTTCAAGATGATCAAATATTAATTTTCATGTCATTAATCAATTGTTTAAATTCAAGTTTTTGTAGTTTAAAATAATGCATAAAATATGAGTTTATAGTTCAAATGGTAAATTACATCCGATTGGAATGAAAATTGGCATGCATGTTAAAAACATATAGAGAATGTAATCCAACGGTTGGATTCTCAAAATATGAATTCAATTATAAGTTATTGAATGGTGTAACATTTTTTAGAATTACGTCAAGTGTAACTTGAATCTAACCCTACATTTCTTAATTCGATGTGAATTTTGACAAATCTACCGTTAGATTACACTATCTTCACATATTTTTAACGCTTACAAAATTTCAAGGTGATCAAAGATCAATAGTCATGTCATCAATCAATTGTCTAGATTCAAGTTTTAGTAGTTTAAAATAATGCATAAAAAATGAGTTTATAAAGCAAATGGTAAATTACATCCGACTGGCATGAAAAATGGCATGTATGTTAAGATCATATAGAATATATGATCTAACGATTGGATTTTCAAAATATGAATTCAATAATAAGCTATTGGGTGGTGTAACATTTTTTTAAATTACATTAGGTGTAACTTGACACCAGTTCTATATTTCTTAATTCGATGTGAATTTTGAAAAATCTACCGTTAGATTACATTATCTTCATATATTTTTCATGCTTACAAAATTTCAAGGTGATTAAAGATTAATAGCCTTGTCATCAATCATTTGTTTGAATTCAAGTTTTTGTAGTTTAAAATAATGCATAGAAGATGAGTTTATAGATCAAATGGTAAATTACATCCAATTGGCAGACTGTGAATAGTTAACTATTGCTTACACATTGGATCAATCATTTTTTTTTTTCACTAATCACATTCTACAATGTCCCAATTATGACAAGAAGCTATAAATTTTGTGTTCCTAGAGTTTTTCTTAATATTATTAATATTATTATTATTTATTTAGACTTGGATCAAACTTCACCTTATCAATAACTATGTGATGCTCCAATTTGATTGATTGTGTGATGTGTGTGGGTGTGTGATGAGTCCCACATCAAGTATTTATTGGGTATATATATATCGATTACCCAAGATTGTCTGATGCTAATTTGGTTGACTAATGTGGGAGCATTTTTTGCTTCAAGAAAACTCATGTACTCCTTAGGCAATTTTTGCTTGTCCCACATTGGAAAGATATATTTCCTCCTTCTACCTTATAATCATAGCATTTCTCTCTCAATATCAAAAGGTAATAGTAAGTATGCATTTGGATAGAGTTTGCATTTCCAAGTTTTTTATTATTATTATTATTATTATTATTATTATTGAGAACAGTGTTTTCATGTGGGATGTTGTCTATTAGTGGGTCCCGTACACTGTGCACGAGACCGACTACCTTTTTGACCAGCAAAGTTTGCACTAAAATGTGTCACACCAGTGGGTCCTATGCAGGACTCACAAATCTCTTTTTTTAGCAACTTTTTCATTAAAAATGAATCATATGACACTATTCACACATTTAAAAATTATTTTACTACAGTGTTTTTAGTTTTCAGCAAAATAAGCAGTATCCAAACGAACCCTAAATCTATAAAAATCAAATAAATGATAGAAAAAGACTAAATAGTGTGAGTTTGAAATTTGAAAAGAGATTTGTTTGGCAAGGCAGGTGGGGTAGGGCTCTTACAGTTGGAATTCCCAATTTGATATAATATAAAGGACTATAAATGAACAAAGTTTCTTCAAACTTCTCTAGATCTTTATATTGAGTGTAAATTTTGAAAATCTAATCGATGGATTGCATTTTCTTACTTATACTTCATGCTTGCAAAATATCAACAATATCAAAGATCAATTGCTATATCATCAAACAAATATTAAAATTTCAAATTTTTGTGATCTAAAATTGTGTATAAAAAATAAGTTTATTAATCGAACAGTAACTAATATCCGATTTGAATGAAATTTGATATGCATGTTAAGAACATAAAGAACATGAAATTCAATTGTAAGATTTTCAAAATTCATATCCAAAAAAAGAGTTAAATGAGAAATTTGAAATGTTTTTTCTCCAAACTATAAATAGCAGAGAGGGATTGCCTTGCTGCAACTTCCTTTGCCTTGGCTTCCTTCCCTTTCTTACTTCTCTTTTTCCCGCTTAAAAGTTAAAACCCGCTACCTATCTATTTATTCCTAGCATGCCAAATTGCCCAGCTTATGATTGCCCTTAAATCGAGCTCGTGTTAATTACTAGCATTCAATTGACACCCGCTGAAAACGGGACAAAAAAATTCCTGTCCTGCAATAGCCATTTCTGAAATTTTCCGTTCACCAGGACCCAAACATTCCTAGACAAAGAGCAACTCCAAAGTGCATGTATCATTGACTCATCAGTCTGTTCGCAAATCCCACACCTGGCTACATCTACTCTTCAGTTCCGTAGGTTCAAAAGTGTTCCACATCAAGTCGGACCTCCCAACCTCCCTTCACCCATTACCCATTACCCAACTTTCACGCATCAAATACCAGGACTTCAACCTTATCTAAGCAGCCTCTTTTTCTAGTAAGCAAAAAGACATACGCACAATCTTACTCGTCATGATCATGTACTTTACGAAGGGGTTTCTCCTTCTACACACATTGCTTGTATTCCTTATTCCCCAGTTTGACACTTTACAAGACATCTTAACCATCAGCAATCCCATCAGAGATGGCGACCTTTTAGTCTCTAACGGAGAAACCTTTTCAAGTTTCTTTAGTCCCGGAGAGTCCACCAACCGCTATGTTGGCATTTGGTTTTATAAAGCTCCTGAACAACCCGTGGTATGGGTTGCAAACAGAGACAATCCTATCAATGATAATTCCGGGGTTTTCTCAATTAATCTTCATGGAAACCTAGTGCTCTATATGGCGAGGACCAAAAACAACCCATTTGGTCCACAAATATTGTCACAAAATCAAACAACAATACTACTCTTGCTGGGCTTATTCATTCAGGAATCTAATGTTGTTGATTAATGAAACAAGGGAGGTGCTATGGGAAAGCTTTCGCAATCCAACTGATACATTTCTTCCAGGCATGAAACTTGGGTTAGATCGAATGAACGGTCTAAATCGAATTCTAACATCTTTAAGTCCAAAGATGATCCAGGAATTGGCAATTGCTCCTTCATTCTCAATACCAATAGCTCCTCCCCAGAGTTGTTTTTGTATAAAGGTAATATTTTGTGGTGGCGTTCTGGTCATTGGAATGGTATTGGATGGAGTGGAATACCAACATCGTCAAGTAATGATTCGGTCATGAATTTCAAGTTATTTAAAAACCAGTATGAGACTTCTACAATTTGGGGTTTACGCTACCCAGACGTGTCATTATTGTCAAGATTAGTGGTGAATGGATCTGGATCAATTCAACGCTTTGTGAGTGAAATTTCAGATCAAGAATGGGACAGTTCCATTGGACCGGTGCGACAATTATGGGAGGTGTGGTGCATTTGGTAAGTGTCAAGTTCAAAATGGTACTGAATTTGAATGCACTTGTCTACCTGGGTTTGAACCAAGATCACCAAGTGAATGGTCTGCGAGAAATGCGACGAGTGGGTGTGTGAAGAAGCATGGGAGGGCATCCATTTGCAAGAGTGGTGAAGAGTTTGTGAAGGTGGAAAATGTGAAGCTTCCGGATAGTTCATTTGCACGAGTCGATGAGAAGCTGAGTTTGAAGGAATGTGGGCAAAAATGCTTGGAAAATTGTTCTTGCACGGCGTATGGAGGAGTACTAGATGTGAAAGAGGAAGTTGGTTGCATGAGATGGTATGGTGAATTGATGGATACAAGAGTGTTGGATGGGGGCCGAAATTTGTATGTACGTGTTGATGCATTTGAGTTAGGTACTTGACAATTTACTGAGACAAATTATTTGAGGCAATTTTTTTTTTTTTTTTTTTTTTTTTTTTTTTTTTTTTTTTTTTATACCATACATGCACACAACTATATCACTCTTATTTTTTTTAATATGTGATTTTCATAATTGATGCATGATAAAAATAATATTCGAAGTATGCCTATTTAAAGGTGATGTTATTATAATTATAATTTATCATCTTAATTGTAAATTGTAAAAATAGTTTTCAAAAATTGTGCACCACTCTTGTTGCACAAATGGAGAAATTTTCTTGCTGTTTCCAGATCATTTCAAGGGATTCTTTGCCAACAAGAGGAGGCAGGCAATTATGATACTGGCTCTAGTTGTTACTTCATTACTAAATTTCCTCCGTGCGCATTGTTTAATAAAGAGGAAAAGAAAAGGTATGTGCAGTTGGTTAATAAATCAACATGTGCATGTGAATTATAAGAGTGATACTACACTTATTATAGACTAGAAAAGGGCCCGTGTGATACGATTATAAACTGCCATGTGAAAAAATTATATAAAATATTCAAAATATGTTAAAGTAATAACATGAAGCAATGTCATGATAACATGAAGAGGTTTTTGTTAAATTAAAGTAATACGAAATTAATGGGATATATATATATATATATATATATATTTTAATCTCAAAGGTATGAAGAATTTAGGCTATAGCATAATTGTAATAGAAATTAGTTGAAGTAACAAATTCATCATGAAAAGAGAAAATTTAAAATTGCACATAAATGTTCATTACACTTTTTCACTTAAAGTAAAGAGTAATTGAGGACAAAAGAACAACATAGGGGGTTTGTTAGGGATCTGCTTATTTTGTTGAAATCGAAAACTTTTTATTGAAAGTACTGTAGATAAATGTAAAAGTTAGCTAAATAGTACAGTAGGACTCATGAATAATACAAAAAAGTGCAGTGGGGCTTATGAATAGTAGCAAAAATAAGTTGGTTTTTTAATTTAGAAGCAATTGCACACAGGATATATAAAAGAATTTTAATGCATTCCATATTATTGATGTTTATTATATAGTATGACAGTTTTTAGACCCCTTAAACAATTGATTAAACCTAGGTAATTAGTCAAGTTGTTACTTAGTCCAATTAAACAAGTCTAGATTATCACAATAATAAAGATCAAATCATGCAAAGCAGCGGAAAATAAATAACACACGATATGATCACCCAAGAAACCAAACCGGTAAAAACCTGGGGAGGATTTCACCTAGCTATCCTCAAGGTAAACTTGAATCCACTATCAGAAAGAATCGAAGTTCATACAAAAGGACTTACAAGCACCCCCGCTCGACTTCCTAATGCTACCAACCAGTAGAACTTACTGACACGACCACGTGCAAGCTCCGAATCCACGGACTCCTTCTTTCTTTGGATTCCCACCAGCTACAAGCACCCCCGCTTGTGTATTCTTTGAGTTTTAATGGCAGCAACTGTTTTGATCATCAAGATTTAGAGAATATCTCCTCCTTGAAAACCCTAAGTTTGTGTAAAGGAAAGCTCCTCTAGATCTCACAAGAGATTTACACAAACCGCAATATGAGCAACACTAAAACGTGGTTAGGGTTTACCTTTTATACTTAGGACAAATAAGAAACCCTAAAAATGTTTTAAAACACATAGGGCTGAGTTGGACGAATCTGCAGAAAAGCAATCTGCCCGACGTTCGATCGGTCGAGCCTAAGCTTCGATCGGTCGAGCCAGGCCGAAAGCCACACTGCTTTCTACTTTACACTTGATTCCAACTTTACATTGACTTACAACTTTGAGCTAGTTTTAAACACTTCTAAACACATTGTTTTGATCATGGTTTGCCAACAATACAAATTAGAGTTCTAAATACATAAAGTCCTAAACTTTAAAACCTAACAAACTCCCCCTTTGGCAATCCGTGACAAAACACAACATATAAGCTCAAAGTTTACAAAATGAAAAGCCCTTTACAAAATAATGCTCATAAACAAAAATTCAATCCTAACTACTATCCATCAGTTGCAAGTGTAGACAGCAGCTTAATTGAATCAACCTGTATATTTCCTGAAATACTAAACAAAATGCATAACCGCATGTGTGGAAATAATACAAGTAAACAAAATAACTTCTTGATTTCAAACAACACACAAATAAAGAAATATATCAATGAATAACTCATAAATATAAATCAATAAGCAGTTTGAAACAAGAAACAAATAAAGTACTAACAAAAACATAAACTCCCCCTAACATGAATATCCATCAAAAACAAGGAAAGAGCTAAAAATGTTAAGTACACAGTGAAGCACCTAGATACAATCTAAAAACTCCACAAGCTCCAACCAAAAACAAAAAGTCTCCCCCTGAAAGCAAAAACTCTACAAGTACTCCCCCTTTTTGTGACGGAATGCCAAAGGGCACACAAAATATCCATCATAAAAAAGGAGGTGGTCTAAACTGCGCCAACTCCGCATGCAAGGCACGGATCTCATCAAGCACGTCCACCAAAATCTGTTCTTGAGCCGCCTGAACGGTCAAGAAATGATCCAACGTACGACGAATGTCTGAATCATCCGTAGCAGTCGGTGGAGGAACAGCAGCATCAGCATCAGCAGCAGTACCTGAAGGCTCAGCAGCAGCTGTACCTGTAGAAGCGGGAGGAGGGGGAACACTACTAGATGACGCACCTCTAGGACGAGAAGGAGGGACCCTCAACTGAGCAGCCCTCTGACGAAGAAAGGTGGCACCTATAGGAGCTATCACATGAACAGGCTCACTTGACGGAAAACCATCTAAACCCAAATATAGTAGAATCCTATGAATGAAAATAGGATGAATCAGCGCATGCCCTACGGCAAAACTCCTATGAACCTCGTTCAAAGAACGAAGGAATAAGTGAGGAAAACTGATAGACGCTCCAGAAGCAAAGGCGTACAAAAACACACATCGCTCTAAAGGGATGGTGTGGAAGTGAGAGATAGGCCACAAGGAATGACACGCAATCCTAAAGAAGAGATAGGCAGTCTCGGTAAGCTCAGCGGACATGATCCGAGGATCAGAACCTCATGGATAGATGGCCCAGTGATGTAAGACATGACTACATCTAAAGAGGGTGACTCATCATAGGGATAGACAACATCCCGAACTACCGGTACCCCAAGAGCCTCAGCCACCACCCGAGAAGTAATGGTGAACTCTACACCTCGTATCCAACTCCTAACAAGGGTGTTGGAATCATAGATGTGGCAAGAGAGATTCGAATAGAACTCTCTAATCAGGGCGGTCGGAGGTGGATGATCTATCTGTACGAGAGGCAACCAACCCCTAGACTCAAAATTAGCCCTAATGGCCGGATCAAGCGCATCTAACACAACAGCTCGCTCAGACCAGATCTTACGCCTACAGTTCAAGGTGTCATAGGCTTCTCTACACTTATCATTCTTAAACAGCTCTATTCTAGGTGGAGACTCAGATGAAGTGGAAGTGGTCCTATTAGCTCTAGTTTTCCTAGGCATGGTACTAAGATAAGGATCAAAACACAGAGCGAAAGAACAAAACCACAAAACAAAACCACAAAACAAAACCAAGGGCAGATTGCAAGTTAGCACAAAAACAAAAATAGAAACAAAATCTATATGATGCATGAACAAATTTAAATGTCATGATGCATGTGCTAGAGCAGTGAATTGAGTCAAAAAGATTCAAATTACAAAATTGGCTTGCACATAAAGGATTTTAACACAAAAACCCCAAATTAAAGAAACCACTTGATCAATTTTTAAAAAAAATGACGAATTGATCATTGCACATGATAGCAATACTAATGACCAATTACATCAATTGGAGAAGCCAATTTCATCAATTTAAGCCAATTTGACAAAATCCCCAATTTGGATCAAATTCAAAACCCTAGAATTTTTAATTTTTCAAAAAACCACCAAATTGATCAAATTAAATCATAGGGAACATCAATATAACATCATGGCACAAAAACCCATTGATCAATTACACAAGAATTGGCTTGAATCATCAAAAACCCCAATAATTTTGAAGATGGCGAAAATACCCATGAGAATGCATGAAAACAAGAAATAAACTTGAAAAAGAAGGGCAAAAGGGTCTTACCGGCTTCTAGGGACAAAAACCTTGCAAGAATCTTGAAGGAAAACGAAAAAAATAGATGGTGGAGCCAAGAGCCAACGCAGAGAGTGAGAGGAACTTGAAAAAGTTTGAATAGTGACTTTGAAAAAGTCCTATTCTGCCTTTTAAAAAAAACCAGAAACACGAGTTTCGATCGGTCAAAAATCAGCCTCGACCGGTCAAAACAGACAGAGGCTCCCTCTCTTAAAAAATTTAAAATTTTAAAAAATTTTGATCGGTCGAAAAACAGAATGGACCGATCGAATCAGGCAGAGGCTCACCAAATTTTTCTGGAAAAACACAATTTTTGAAAAACAAATTGATTTAACTCAAAGCATTGAAATTCAAGGACAAAAATGCATGAGTATGAGATGATATGATTTTCCAAACAAGAATTTTAAGCCCAATATTCTCAAAAACAAAATTTTGCATTCTCCACAAATTTTCCATTCTCCACAAATTTTCAAGCAACAAATTTAGTTTGCACATAATTCAAAGTGATTGCAAAAACTTGGTTGGTCAGACCATAAACACACATAATAACATGTACTATGTTTAGCAACGAGTAACTCGTGTAGTGTGTACTATGTTTAGCAACGAGTAACTCGTGTAGTGTGTGCGACTAGCAAAGACATGAGATACATGTGAGGTGATATGTGAATAGCAATCAATCACGAAGTCTACAAAATTCATCACAAAGAATTTAAAAGAGACTATCACCTAAAGAGTTACATCATATAACTCTCACATCTCCTAGATCATAAGCTTGCAATCATGTAAGTTTCTTGTATTTATGCCTCATAATATACATTCCAATTTTAAGTTTATGTGAGTTTGGCATCAAGCCTAATAGTACACACCAATTAGATTTTAAGAATTAAGCACTTTTATCGAGGCTTCACCTTATGTTCTTTTTGTACATGTGCTACACTTTCTCGAGCACAAAATCTTATGATATGCACTAAGGTGTTCATGATTGGCTAGTGAACAGTGATAAGATGGTTATTTATGCCTTTCTCTAAAAGTTCAAGTCCGACATTTAAAAACAAGTGACTTCAAGATTAAGACATAGTAATCAAAAACCATACACATCTTTCCCACACAACATGCACTACAAATCTTCAATTAGTAGAGTGCAATAAATAAGCTCATCAAAGCTAAATAAGGTACAAACAACATGTTATGTGAAAATAAATTGACCAACCTTGTTCTCAAAAACCAAGAAGAATAGTGCAAAAACAAAATGTGCTTCCTTTTCCCTTTTTTTTTTATTTTTTTATTTTTTTTTTATTTTAATACAAATAAAAACACCTAGAATGAAATGCATGAATGTTATGCAATGCAAATCCTAGAGACAACAAAAAAAACCAACTAACAATGGTCACAAAGGGTATAGTAATGAAGCACAAGGACCATGTCAGAAAGACTCAGTTAGGTCGAGTCTTTTGCATCCAAAACTTTTTAGATGCACCACGAGCATTGGAGTTCTTATTCACTTGAGAATGATTTCCAACTCCAGGATTAGAATAAAGGTTTAAAGCCTTTACCAAATCACCAATAAGTACCATAGGATCAAGTGCTTGAGGCACAGGTACTTTTGGTTTGTTTGCTCTCTTTGCAGCTTGCAGCTTGTAGCAATTTGGACGTATGTGTCCAGTCTTTCCACAAAAATGACAAACCCATGCAGGTTTATCATGTGTCTTATCCTTAGATAGGGTAGGCTTCTTAGGCTTAGATTCTTTCAGATCAATCCTAATCTTCCTAGATGATGAACCTTCTAAGGGTTTAGCAACCTCACTTACAGGGGGTTTGACAGTATCACTCACTATCTCACTCACAGAAGGTTCAGAGGAAGAAGATGAAGGAACAAACTTAGTGGAATAGGGAGCGGACACACAGATGCTATCAACATAACCTAAACCAGTTTTATCAGAAGATGACTTTTGAACACTCAGCATTTGATCAAGTTTAGAACTAGCAGATCTAGCAACAGATAAATCAAGTTCCAAAGATTTAACTTTATCAAGCAAAAGCATGTTTTCAGTTTTCACATTGTTCAAAAGATCATTAGCATCAAACAATTTAACAAGCAAATTTTTCTTTTCAAGCTCAAGAGATTCAATTTTCTTTAGGCCAAGTTCGACATTCATAGCATCCTTTGCAGCAACTTTGCAAAGTTTGTTATAGGCCTCTTGAAGATCTGCATCTTCAGAGAGTTCCCCATCAGAAGGGTTCTCTTCAACAGATATGCTCTCATCAACTACAGCAGTAGTAGTGAAAGCAATGAAGTTTCCATCCTCATCACAATCAGAATCATGATCAAAAATTTCACCATCACTTAGGGTTACAGCCATAGCCTTACCCATAGACTTCAAATAGGTTGAACATTTAGATTTCAAGTGTCCATACCCTTGACATCCAAAACATTGAGAGCCCAAAGAATTATTGGAAGATTGACCTACTCTCTCTCTAGGTTTATCATTGTTATTAACCTTAGTGGAATCATACTTCCTAAAATTTCTAGGTTCAGCAGTGTTTGTGCCTCTTGCCTTCCTATTGTTATTCCTGAGAAAGTTTCTAAAGTTCTTGGCAAGATAGGCAATCTCTGTAGCAGAGAGCTCATCATCAAATCCACCACTATCAACATCATCAACTGACTTAAGAGCCATTGATTTGGATTTGGAAGTTTTGGGTAGATCCAACTCATAGGATTGAAGAGATCCTACAAGCTCATCAACAGGGATGGAGTCCACATCCTTGCTTTCAATAATGGTAGTCACCTTGAGTCTAAAGTCTTCAGTCAAAAATCTAAGAATCTTCCTAACAATTTTAGGTTGATCATAGATTTCACCCAAGTTAAAAGCAGAATTAACAATATCATTCAGTTTTGCATAGAATTCATCAAAAGATTCATCATCAGACATCCTAATGCATTCAAATTTAGAAGTCAATTGCTGCAATTTATTTATTTTGACAGCCTTTGTGCCTTCATACACAGTCTGGAGGATATTCCAAGCAGTATGAGTGATCTCAACATTCGAGATTCTCTTAAATTCCTCCATAGAAACAGCATTAAAAATTGCATTCATAGCCTTGCTATTAAACGAAGCTGCTTCTTTCTGAGAAGTTTGCCACTCACTAACAGGAGTAGTGGGCTTCTCCCATCCGTATTCAACGAAGTTCCACACTCTCTCATCAATGGATTTCAGGAAGGCTTTCATCCTTACTTTCCAGTAAGCATAATTATTCCCATCAAAGTAAGGAGGAATAACTAGAGAGTGTCTGTGTTCCATGACAACAGGGGTCAAGGATCAGCTCAAAGATCAAAGGATCAAAAACAAAAGAGCTACCCGCTCTGATACCACTTGACAGTTTTTAGACCCCTTAAACAATTGATTAAACCTAGGTAATTAGCCAAGTTGTTACTTAGTCCAATTAAACAAGTTTAGGTTATCACAATAATAAAGATCAAATCATGCAAAGCAGCGGAAAATAAATAACACACAATATGATCACCCAGGAAACCAAACCGGTAAAAACCTGGGGAGGATTTAACTTAACTATCCTCAAGGTAAACTTGAATCCACTATCAGAAAGAATCGAAGTTCATACAAAAGGACTTACAAGCACCCCCGCTCGACTTCCTAATGCTACCAACCAGTAGAACTTACTGACACGACCACGTGCAATCTCCAAATCCACGGACTCCTTCTTTCTTTGGATTCCCACCAGCTACAAGCACCCCCGCTTGTGTATTCTTTAAACTTTAATGGCAGCAACTGTTTTGATCATCAGTATTTAGAGAATATCTCCTCCTTGAAAACCCTAAGTTTGTGTAAAGGAAAGCTCCTCTAGATCTCACAAGAGATTTACACAAACCGCAATATGAGCAACACTAAAATGTGGCTAGGGTTTACCTTTTATACTTAGGACAAATAAGAAACCCTAAAAACGTTTTAAAACACATAGGGCTGAGTTGGACGAATCTGCAGAAAAGCAATCTGCCCGACGTTCGATCGGTCGAGCCTAAACTTCGATCGATCGAGCCAGGCCGAAAGCCACACTGCTTTCTGCTTTACACTCGATTCCAACTTTACATTGACTTACAACTTTGAGCTAGCTTTAAACACTTCTAAACACATTGTTTTGATCATGGTTTGCCAACAATACAAATTAGAGTTCTAAATACATAAAGTCTTAAACTTTAGAACCTAACATAGTATAATAAGTTGTTTGTTTGCTTAATTATAGTTTTTGTTTTTTTAATGCTTTGGAGTTAGCATAAGATATTTATGATATCATTTTAATATTTGGTTGGCTTATGGAAATATCATAGAATTTTTATGGTGTCATGTTTACGTTATTAGAGTATGATAATAGTCCATTAAACGAAATATCCTTCTAATGGAATTTTAATATGATATTTACGTATTTCTCCCTGAAATATGCATATATTTTGAAATATTAAAATATATTTTATTTCTTAACTTGGGATCATTTTGTGAAGTATGTAGAACACATCCAGCGTTTTTAAAGACAACTTGTTTCCTCTGCATGTTCTACTGCGCCTGTGCTTTAGGCTAGTGTGTCTACTCCATAAAAAAATCTGTTCGTTTTAACTTTTAAAATCTTAATGGGCTTCGACTTTATGAAAGCCAATCTTTCACCAAAACTAATTTAAATAAGACTCACACGACCTTAACCTCTTTTCTTCTTCTTCTCTTTTTTCTTTTTCTTTTTTTTTTTTTGTTGGGTGGGGGGGGGGGGGGGGAGATGAGTGCAAAAGAGGCTAGGTAAAAGGCTAAATAAGAAATTACTCTAGTAAAATGTCATATGAACGAAACTCATGGTCTCTCACATGAGATTTCTGCATTCTTATATAATTTCTTTTATAAAAATAAATAAATAAATAAAAATAAAAAAGCTATATATATTATACTGCATCAGTTTGCTTGTTGAAGCCAATTTGCTAAACCTGCTCGTGGGAATCATAATATTTCACAAATAATGAATTAATAATCTACTAGGAATAAATCTATATTTGGTTGGAAAATTTATATAAAAAAAAAGAAAAGAAAAGAAAAGAAGGTAATAAAACAAAATTTGGATGGGTATATAGTCTAGGTGTCTAAATGCAATAGGCAAGTGAGACAACCGATTAAGGCTCCTAAATTTTAACCAATAGAACCCCAAAAATTAGCCATCATCACTAAAAAGAATAGTAATTTCCATTATCAAAGAAAAACTAGGAAACAAAATCTGTAGAATATAGAACTCATTAATCTCCCACATATATAAGCTGAAAAATCTCTCTTAATAAAATAAAACAAAAATCAAAACACGAAACATTTAATCTCAAACCTCCAAAAAAAAAAAAAAATTGTATGTTACTGGAAAGTGATTTTCGTAAAGTTTCTTCGATGAGCTTCAGATTTTCTTCTTCAAGGAATTGAGTCCGCTTCTTTCGGTTTGGAACTCCTCTAAAACCTTTGTTTTTTGCTTTACTTTCTCTTTGTGTTTTAGGGGAAAATTTTAGGTATTTCTAGAGTACAGAGAAATAGTTTTCTCTCATCTTACATTAATGGTGAACTTTACTATGAATTTAATGAGTAAATCCTACAATAAATGTGAGAAAATTAAATATTATTATCTGAACTTCAAGATTGACTAAGAATTACGTCTTTTAAGGCTTTTATCTTTACTTGGAACTTGCTTTATTGTATAGCTATTCTGTCATTGATTGATTTACAAATTGGGGTGGGCCTGTAGATTGGGGACTTGAGGTAGCGTAGGTTTTATAAAAAATGAAAAGAAGTAATCACGGGCCCAAGTACTACACACTTGTGAATTATAAAAAAAGAAAAAAAAAAAAAAAAAGTACTACATACTTATCTATTACTTTTTAAAAAATTATATAAAAATTTTCTTTTAATTTCTTTGTTTCTTTATATATAGAGATTGTCCACCATCCACGTCCATAATTCTATATACTATATATATTTATCTTTTTGATTTTCTTAGCATATAATATTTCAATTGTTAAAAAAAATTATTTTATGTGAAAAAAAAAATCAAAAGTAAATGTACAACTCTATTAAAATGAAATTTATAATTGAAATTCTTTTATAGATATGGGGGGTTTGGGCCTAGAGAATCAGTATTGGCCTACATTACTAAAGCCCAAGATCGGCCTGAGCAGCCAAAGCTAGCCCATAAGAGGGAAGTGGACCTCAAACCCGATTAGAGTAAGCCTAGCCCGACAATATGTGTATTGAGACTTAGAAATCATCGTTCGAGAGAATCCCATAGTGTTCAACCCATTACCGACTGATGAAGTGGTGGGGAATTGATGAAGAAATTATTAAACTAAAGTCAGTTGTTGAGAGTTGTTAGTGCCTTTGGGGAGCTCACTACCAAACGCTATTTGGCATCTAAAACAAGTTTCAAAAGAATCCTTAGAAAGCATAATGGTTTCTTAGGATTCTAGCGAAAGTGGAAATGCATGAAAATTGGTGAAACAATAATAATTAGAACCCCACTAAAGAGAGACTATATAAGGAGAGGGAAGACAGACAAGTAGAGGTTAGTTGGAAAAAACTGGGAAAAAAGAAAGGAAACAGAGAGAGAGGGAGTTTGAGTAAAGAAGGGAGAAGAACTACTAGAGGTTATAGAAAAAATACAAATTGGACTATCTAGTTTGTGTTTGAAGCCGTTCCCATAGGATTGTTAGGAAACCCACTAATAATTAAATTAAGGGCCCAAATCCTTTGCCCAGGACATCAGTTCTCATAGGTTTAGAGACCATAATGGGCACCGTTTGTGGGGATCCTACTCAACTAGAGGCTTCGAGCTAACTTGATATCGTCCAAATATGGAAGGTCCATATGTTAATGAAGGCTCAGTTGGAGGAAATCATTCAAGGGCTTCATCAAGGGGTCGTAGGAGGTTAGAAAAGGAGCATAGAAGGGAATAGTAGCAAATGCAATAAGGGTATCATACTAGACATGATTCTAATGAGGGGTCTTCGCAAGGGGAATGAAACGTGTCTTATATCCCCGAGCAATCTCGTTGCAATGATCAAGAATGAGAGCTAAAGAATTTATGAAATCAAGTTAAGAACCTAGAGATTGAGTTGAAAGGCCGATGTCGTAGGAAGGACCATGAGGACTCGTTGGATGACCCCAATTACACAAGGGTAGAGTCATCTCATGGTGGCAATTCGTGGCGATCGAGGGACAGATCTCACAAAACCATAGGGTGTCGTCATGAATCCCCCATCATAATAGGCACGGGCATCATAATGCCGCATTGGACACCATGAGCCGGGTGTTAAGGAGAGCTGCCCGTTCACCCTTTTCCGACAAATTAGGGCTTACAAAAATGCCGAGGCATTTCACTTGCCCTCCGTTTACCATTTATGACAAAAAAAATGATCCAGTGGAGCATGTAAGTCACTACATTCAGATGATGTCATTTTATTCCCAGAACAATGGTTTGATGTGCAAGGTGTTCCAATCCAACCTTGGGCCAACGACAATGAAGTGGTTTAATGGTTTAAGAAAAGGCTCTATTCGCAAATTTCTAGGAGTTGATGCAAGCGTTCAAGGCATGATTCATAACGTGTAGCAAGGTTCCTCAACTGATCGATGCATTGTTGTCCACGGGGATGAAGAGTGGGGAGACCCTTCGATCTTATGCAAATAGGTACTAGGAGTTATATAACAAGATAGGAAGGGGGAATAAGCAGGTAACCGCCAGTACCTTTTGGCTTGGGCTCCTTTAGGAGTCGGAACTAAGGGATTCTCTAACTATGCATCCCCCTGAGAAAATGCACCAGCTTATGAGAAGGAGAGGAGCATAAGTGAATGGAAAGGAAAAGGCCCAGCCTCTTCACAATACAACAAAGATTATCATCCTAAGAGGTTTTAGCAGAGAACTAACAACATACTTTCCCCACCCCTGGGAATTATTGAGGACATTCTTGCAACTTCCATTGGAGTAAGTGTAAGCTATCGGAGGGGCATATTGAGTGTAGTGACCCCACCTGAGGTAGAGGCCATAGACCGGCCTAAGAAGAAGCTTAGAAGGACTTCGATCCTGATCATTTTTGGTGAAACAAATTTGGAAGGAATTTCCCAGCCACATGATGATGCCTTGGTGGTGACTTCACGAATTAGTGGATTCTTAGTGAAGAGAGTCATGATAGATCAAGGGAGTAGGGTTGAGATCATGTACCCCAATCTATATAAAGGGCTAGGGTTGAAACCAAATTATTTGAGTATGACACACCACTAGTGGGATTCGATGGGAAAGTAGTAATACCCAAGGGGCAGATAAAACTCTCAATAGTAACCAAGGGAAAGGAAGTTGAGGTAAATTTCATGGTGGTTAATGCCTTTTCACCACACACTGCGATTTTGGGACAACCTTGGATTCATGCTAAGGGGGCAGTGCCTTCTGCGTTGCACCAGAAGATCAAATTCCCTACTGAAGATGGGGTTGATGCGGTCTAAGCCCACCAAAAGGTAGCAAGACAGTGCTTAGTGTCTGCAATAAATCACGAGATTAAGCAGAAGGAGCAAGTTGAAATGGAGCAATTATAGCAATTACAGGGAGCTGAAAGCCTATCAAGGGTAGACAGTGCGGAGGAATTAGTTCAAGTGCAAATATTGCTTTATACTGACAAGTACATTCGGATAAGGAAAAGTTTGCAAGTAGAAGATCAGGTAGAAGTTCTTCTGTCATTAATACAGAATTTGAATGTGTTTGCATGGAATCTGTACGAGGTGCCTAGGGTGGACCCAACTTTCATTACACATCGGTTGAATGTAGATCCTTTAGTCACACCAAAAAAACAGAAATCGAGGAGAGCTGCAAAACCACACGTGGAAGCAGTGAAGGAGGAATTTGGTCCCGATCATATTTGGTGAAACAAATTTGGAAGGAACGTCCCAGCCACATGATGATGCCTTGGTGGTGACTTCGCGAATTGATGGATTCTTAGTGAAGAGAGTCATGATAGATCAAGGGAGTGAGACTAAGATCATGTACCCCAATCTATATAAGAGGCTAGGGTTGAAACCAAAGGATTTGAGTAAGTATGACACACCACTAGTGGGATTTGATGGGAAAGTAGTAATGCCCAAGGGGCAGATAAAACTCTCGATAGTAACCAAGGGAAAGGAAGTTGAGGTAAATTTCATAATGGTTATTGACTTTTGACCATACACTGCAATTTTGGGACGGCCTTGGATTCATGCTATGGGGGCAATGCCTTCTGCGTTGCACCAGAAGATCAAATTCCCTACTAAAGATGGGGTTGTTGTGGTCTAAACCGACCAAAAGGTAGCAAGACATTGCTTGGTGGCCGCGATAAATCATGAGATTAAGCAGAAGGAGCACGTTGAAATGGAGCAATTATAGGACACCGAGAGCCTATCAAGGGTAGACAGTGTGGGGAAATTAGTTCAAGTATGAATATTGCCTTATACTGACAGGTACTTTCGGATAGGGAAAAGTCTGCAAGTAAAAGATTGGGTAGAAGTTCTACTATCATTAATACAGAATTAGGATGTGTTTGCATGGAATTCGTACGAAGTGCCCAGGGTGGACCCGACTTTCATTACACATCGGTTGAATGTAGATCCTCTAGTCACACTAAAAAAACAGAAATCGATGAGATCTACAAAACCACACGTGGAAGCAGTGAAGGAGGAAGTGAAGAAATTAAAGCAGGCAAGGGCCATCAAGAAGGTTTTTTTTCCCCAAGTGGTTATCTAATATAGTGGTGGTAAAGAAGAAAATTGAGAAATAGAGAGTTTGTGTTGATTTTATTGATCTTAACTGAGCATGCTCGAAGGACCCATTCCCTGTACCGAAGATAGATCAGTTGGTAGATGCTATAGTCAAACACTAGAGAATGAGCTTTTTAGATGCTTTTCAAGGTTATCATCAGATTGCTTTAGCACACGAGGATCAGGAGAAAACCTCTTTCATTACACCTAAGGGTAATTACTATTACACAGTGATGCCTTTTGGGTTAAAGAATGCAGGGGCTACGTACCAACGAATGCTTACTCGAATGTTTAAGGAGCAGATCGATGAAACAATAGAAGTTTACATTGACGACATGGTGGTGAAGAGTAGAAGAAATGAAGAGCACGTTCCTAATCTGGTAGAAGTTTTTGAAATATTGAGGCAACATAAGTTACGCCTTAATGCAGACAAATGTGCCTTCGGTATGGGGTCAAGTAAGTTTTTGGGTTATATGATAACTACGTGGGGAATAAAGGTCAACCCCGATCAGATTATGGCAATTTAACAGCTTAAACTGCCTAATAACCCTAAAAAAGTGCAAAAACTCACTAGGATGATTGCTGGCTTGATTAGGTTCATTTCAAAGTCAACAATAGGTGTAGACCGTTCTTTCAGTTGTTGAAGAAGTGGAAGGGTTTTTAATGGACGGAGGAATGTGATACAGTGTTCAGAGACCTGAAGCCTTATTTGGCTAGCCCACCTGTTTTATCTTGACCTAAGCCCTAAGAAGATTTGTATATGTACTTTGCAGTCGCTGACCATATGGTAAGCTCAGTATTGCTAAGACATCAAGAGGGGATCCAAAGACCAGTGTATTATCTCAGCAAAACATTGGTGGATGTAGAAACTTGGTATTTTCCATTAGAAAAAATGGCATTAACGTTGGTGCATGCTACGGTGAAGCTGCCACATTATTTTCAAGCCCATACGGTATGGGTGCTGACCAAGTTCCCCCTACAGTCACTTTTGAGAAGGTTAGATTTCATTGGAAGGATAGCTAAATGGGGAACAAGACTTGGGACGTTCGACACACGGTACAAGCTGAGGAATTCTATTAAAAGGTCAGGTGTTAGTAGACTTTGTAGCCGAATTCACCCCCAAACTAGGAGTTCCCATTGGGATATGCCAGGTTATGATTAAGAAATGGCGAGTGTATGTGGACGGTGCGTCTAATATAAGAGGATCTGGAATCAAGGTTGTAATGATATCTCCCTAGTGGTTACAATTGGAAAAATCACTAAGATTGGGTTTTTATGCTTCAAACAACGAAGTTGAGTATGAAGCTCTCATTTCCGATCTCAGGGTGGTTTAAAAGCTTGGTGTCGAGTAAGTTGAGGTATTCACGAACTCAAAATTGGTGGTAAGTCAAATTGAGGGGAGTTTTGAGGCAAAGGATGCCCGTATGCAACAGTACTTGAAGTTGTTTGGGGCCCTACGAGCGGCTTTTCAAAAAGTAAGTGTGGTCAGGATACCGAGAAGTCAAAATAGTCATGTTGATTCATTGGCTACTTTGGCTTCGTCCTCAGATGAATGCATTCCTCGAATGATCTCTATAGAGTTATTGAAGCAACCGAGTATAAAGAATCGTGTGATTGTAGCCTCAACTATGGTGCTTGAACTAAGTTGGATGAATCCTTATATTTCTTTCTTATTTGATGGATCTTTGCTGATTGATTCAAAAGAGTTAGAGAAAGTATGGAGAACGTCGACTCATTTCTAGCTTTTTTAGGACAAAAAGTTATATCGATGTTCATTTGGAGGTCCTTATTTATTATGTCTCCATCTAAACAAAGTCACTGAACTTCTAGTCGAGCTATATGAAGGGATATATGGTGGACATTCAAGAGGAAGGTCTCTGTCTCACCGAGCTATGACTCAGGGATTTTTGTGGCCAAGTATGTATCAGGACTACATTAAAAAATGTGACCAATGCCAAAGACATGCCCTAATCATTCATTAACCAGGCAGAAATCTGAACCCGGTCACTTACTCTTGGCCCTTTGCACAATGGGGTCTAGATATAATCGAACCATTCCCTCGGGCAATGGGAAACAAGAGATTTATGTTGGTTGCTACCAATTATGTCACAAAATGGGTGGAAACCGAAGCTTTGGAAAACATTAGGGATGTGGATGTGAAGAAATTTGTGTGGAAGAATATCGTCACAAGGTTTAGGTACCCCAGGTGCTAATTTTGGATAATGGACTGCAATTTAACAGTAAAACCTTTTAGGAGTGCTATAGTAATCTAGGAATAATTAACAGGTATTTGTCCCCAGCTTATCCCCAAAGCAATGGACAGGCAGAAGCAACGAATAAGACAATAGTGAATGGTTTGAAGAAATGGCTGAAAAGGGCAAAAGGAAATTGGGCTGAGGAATTGCTGAACTTTTTGTGGGCCTACCGAAACACACAGAGGAAGACTCCCTTCTCCATGACGTACAAAGCAGAGGTGGTAATACCAATTGAGATCAACTTGTCAAGCATAAAAGTTGCAGACTTCGCACGAAGTGATAATGACACTTGAATGGTTGGGAATTTAGACTTCTTGGAGGAAAGACGAGACATGGTATCCATCCGGCTTGCTGATTATCAGCAGAAGTTGGTCCAAGGGTATAATAGGAATGTAAAGCCCAGGGAATTTGTAGCAGGAGACCTTGTTTTGTGGAAAGCGATAGGGAATATTAAAGATCAAAGTGTAGGGAAGCTCGCCCCGAATTGGGAAGGGCCCTACTGGGTGACGGCCATAGTTGGAACAGGGACTTAATACTTTGAGGATATGGAAGAAAGACCTTTACCCTGACCATGGAACATTTGTAATCTAAAAAAGTATTACCCATAAGTGTAGAAAAGAAGTTGTAAGATATGTTTGAGGTTGTAAATGAGCTTGAATAGAGAATGTGGAAAGAAGTCAGTTATTACATTTTGAGTTGTTAAACAATTTAATGAATTTTTCTAAGGACAGAAACCTGGCCTTGGCCTAACTCCGGTCACCGACCAGGTGGAAACCTTAATAAATTTTCCTAAGGACTAAATCCTGACCTCAGTTTGACTTTGATCATCGACTAGGTGAAAACCTTAGCAAAATATTCTAAGGATAAGAACCCTGCCTTGATTTGAACCTATTCACCGACTAGTAAAAGAAAAAAATTAAACTTTTCCCTAGAAACAAAGACTATCTTAATAAGGAGGGCCTCAATTGAAATATCAAACATTCAATATTAAATAAACTAAATAAAGTTTAATACGTGAATAAAATATCACTTGGCTAGATAAAAAAAGTTGGACTAGCCCTAAAAGAAATAAGAAATAATAAGTACAAAATGGTTCAACAAGTTAGGTGGTTGTGGGAACTTCACAAGCAACTGAAAGGGCCGAACCAAGGGTTGATTGGGGAGCGCCTTGCGTCTCGGTGGGAATGGCAGTTGTTAGGTTCTCCTCATCAATCACCACCACATGAGAATCAATTTGTTGGGACAACTCCCTTATTTCGGGGCTATCCCCCCCCCCCCCCCCTTCTTCATCAACATCCTCAGATTGACCATTAGCTGGACTTCTATGGGCAGGTCATTGGGCAAAGGAATTTGATGGAATCTCTAAAAGTGGAGGTGTCAAGGAGACTGATCGCGTTCACCACTGTCATCTAACCTTCCGAAAACCCGAATTTCTGAGCCTGAAAGACGATTGCCCCCACCTAGTTTTCAGCATCCTTGAATCCCATGTTATAAAAGACTTGCTCGCAATTCTTCATTGTCTCTTTTAAGTTGGCAAGTTCTTTGTCATGAACAGAGACAATGCTCTAAACTTTGGCAAGTTTGACTTCGGCCTCACCAAGCTTCCCTTGCAAGTCCTCAGCCTTCTACTTAGCCAGCTCCCAAGCCCTTTTCGCGATGGTTGCCCGTCGCTTTGCCACGTTCAGCTCTAGGATTTTCTTGTTCAAGTTGGACTCAACAACTTGCTTCAAAGCCTTCTCCTTGTCGGCTTCCTTCATTATGCCCTTTAACCGACCCTCCACAACATAGGTCAATTGGGCAGCTTGGGACGATAATAGAGATGATAGGGGAAGTTAGTGTGATCTGAGTATTAACACTTATAAAATTGAAGAATGTAAAGATATAATAATAATAATAATAATAATAGCAATTAGGAGTAGGTATACTCACAGCTATAGTGTGCCACTTCAGCTTTAGGATGATATATGTCCCGACAGTCAACGTAATGGTTAAGGTCGACAAGCATTAGTAAAGTGTTACCAAGGCTATTGGAGACTTGTCCCCCAAGGCCATTCCTCCAAGTTTAAACATAGGAGTTGACTATATGTGATTATGAACAATTGATTCAAATTGGTTATAATTGATAGGCCAAAAATGAATTGACCCCTTCTGATAAATTAACCAATTAATTTAACCAAGTTAATTAATTAAGTTAATTAATCATGCCAAAGCGTGGTAGCACAAACAAATCACCAATAAACTAATTATGCAGCGAAAAATAAATAACAGGGTGATTTGTTTACGAATGGGGAAAACCTAATGGCAAAAACCCACCGGGTGATTTTCAGGTTACCACTCTTGAAATTCCACTATTATCATAACAAGCGGTTACAAGTAAAGGAATTCCAGCACCTTATACCAACTTACAATTGAACCCTTATCCCAATACCCAATTAGACTTGTTCTATAGTGACAATTTCCCTTTTCGATGCATGACTCCCAAGTACGTGACTAAGTAATGCGCGGATCCCAGTACGCGACTTCAATCACCAACTAGACAAGGTTATTGGCTACAAAGTTCTTCAGTTCATCATAACGATGAAGATCAAAAAGATGCTTGGTCACAAAACCCTACGGTGCACATACATAGCAACTTCTTCTCAAGAATGATGAACTAGGGCAAAACTTTGTCTCCGATTACAAATTTCTTAAACAAACTTTGCTCAATACTTGTGCAACTTGTATACCCTTTGACGACCCTTAAAATAATCCTTTTATATGTCTAGGGTTAGAAGAAAAGAAGGCCCAAACACATAATCACAGATTGGAGTCAAAACAAAACTGGAATTCTGTTTTCATAAAGCTCAATAGATAGCTGTCTGTCAAGGTGTTATCGAGCAACTGTCGAGCCACGGGGCTGGAACAACTTCCTAAGCTCGATGGATAGCTAGCTATTGAGATTTAATGAACAGCACTTCTTCAGCTTGAATCTTGGACAGACTTGCATGTCTTCAACACTTGATCTTGAAACACAGTTTCTTGAATATTAAACACATCCTAGATCTACCCAAATACAAGTAAAGTGTGTTTTGTCAAAGGATAAGCCAATTACATAAAATATTGACATATGTTCCTAACAAGTGAATCACATATGTCCTAACAATCTTCCCCTTTGGCAATACATGAAAAAACCACAACAAACAAATGAACATATGAGAGAAGTCATAAATCACTCAACTCATATTTACTTGTAGGATACAATAAAATCTATCCTAACAGAAACTCTTGAAAAACTTTGCAAGAAGAGAGTTTATGGCAAGTAGACTTTCTTTGACAACCTGTATTTCTGAATTACTTTAAACAAAACTCATCAAGGCATCTTTGTGTGAAATAGAAATAATAGATTGCATACACGTAATAAGAAGCATGTGCATAAAGAGAGAAAAGAAACAACACGTGTAAGGGTAGGTGAAAAAAACATACATCAACATATATAAAGAAGATAAGTACAATGTATGTCAAAAATGGTCACAAGACCCATGTACAAGAACAAATGTATCTAAAATAGAGAAAAGAAAAAGATACATGTAATTCTCACTACATCCTTCAGATATCAACACTCCCCCTAACAAAATATCCTATACTAACTCTCCCCCCTAAAAATGACTACTCTTATATTCAAAACTACTTCCCCTTTTTGTCACAAGTGACAAAGGGTAAGAGTGTCAAGTAGACATCTCATTGGTAGAGCTAGCATCTCCCTCATCATCCGAAGTATCATCGTCATCACCATCATCATCATCATCATCATCCTCAGACTCAGAAGCCACTAGAGGAGGAGAAGCCTTAGGAGCATAACCACCCATGGTCGCCTGTCGCCGTGTAATGCGACCGACACGAATGTTCACCTAATACAACTCTATCGAGAGTGTATCAAGGCAAGCATCCATGCGCTGCAGCTGCACCATGATGTCTCCTAGAGTCACATCGCCCAAAGAAAAAAAGGGAGTAGATGTGGATGGAGCAAAACAAGACGGATCAGAATGGGAGGGAGGAGCTGCCGAGACCAAAATTGTGCCTCGCTACATTTAATGGTAGCGTAATCTATGGCACACATGACAGGAAAATGGTCAGAAGAGGGAAAATGGACAGAAAAATGGCATAAAATCCACGTGATAGCTTAAGGGAAATAAGCTTATCACGGGTAGCCATATCCCTAAACACATCTAAGATAGAAAGAATGAAATGTGAAGGAAAATCTATAGTGAGGTGCTCTAGTAAAGAAAGCAAAAATCGAGCACGAGGCTCTGTGATAGAGGTATAGTGAGAGAGTGGGTGCAAAACAAAAGTCATCACCATGTTCATGAATCTAAGACCTTTAGCAAAAGGCCTACAAGGTGTGAACTGACGATCACCCCAATCTGTAGGACACTTACAGAAAGGAAAAATCATCTCTTCTTTGGACACAGTCCGCAGATGCTCACAACTGGGGTAGTCTGGATGCTTTACCCTTGGAACATGAAGCACATCCACAACAAGCTGTGGTGTGACTACAATGCGCGTACCTCGAACGCGAGTAGAAAAGAGAGGTACTGAAAAATCGAAACCATGCATGTTGGAGTAAAACTCCTGGATCAGCATGATTGGACAAGTGATCGAGACATCATACAGTGACTCCTATCCCCGACTGCGAATGACAGTGGGAAGGTCGGCGAAGTCCACCAAAATGACTCGGTGTTCCGAATGAACACCTCGTCGAGAAAAGTTCTCCGAGTAGTCATTTCAGGCATCCTCATTATGGAACTGAATATGAGAAGGAGTAGGATCAGAAGAAGACGATGTCCCAGAATGCAAAGGGTTCTGGGATGGAGCAGACTTACGCTTAGGTGCCACAGACATGACTAACATAAACAGAAGGAGAGGGAGAGAAAGAAAGACAATCAGAAAAGCTCCAAAGCAGTTCAAATATAATAAGTATATTGAAAAGAAAGTACGTATGCATGGAGAATGCATGAACATGTGATATGTAAAAGAAATTGCATCATGGGCTCAGCCCAATCCAATCCTACCAGCATACAATCAATTTACACACATCTAAATGCATGATAATACTGTTATTATGCTAATGTGATGCAATGCATGAGATTTGAAACTCATTTAAGTAAAAACCCACCCCAAAATTTCAACAATAACTCATCAATTTTGAAAAACCCCAAAATTGTCAAAAACCCCAAAACCTAGGTTTCAAAACATGAATGCATGTAAATGAAGGAGATCAGAAGTTTACCAAGTGAAGGAAAGCTTGAAAAAGCTTGAAAAATCACTTGGGAAGAGGTTTAGAGTGAGAGAGATAGTGTTTGGGAGATGAACATGTGCAGACAGGTCGAGAGAGATCGAAGAAGTGAGAACCAAATCGCGAAGAGAGAATATATAGCTCCTCAGTAATTCTCGACAAATAGAGGTGTCGAGAGGTGTTGAGCCATTTGTCAAGGTAGGCGTCAAGAAAAACAACATCGACAGATACAGGTGTCAAGAAAAAAAGCAAAGACACAAGAAAACAAGCTCAATCGATCCACCAATTGTCAGGAAGCTATCGAGGATCCAGGAACTTTCTTGTTCGATCCACCAACTGTCGAGGTTGCGATAAGGAAAAACCTTAAGAGCTCGACAGATAGCCAGGTGTCGAGGAGGTATCTAGGAGGTGTCAATATTGCTTAAAAAACATTTTTCAAGAAGGGAAAAATACAGATATGAATGCAATCAAGCATGCAACTCAACCAAAGATCCAATCAACTGTTTAATCTCTCAAAATCATCTCTCAACAAAAATTTTAAGCACAATGATCCCAAAAACACACACGCATACACACTAAACAAGTCTGACCAATTTTATATTTCAAAAACAAGTCAAGACAGTTTAGTGAGCATACATTAACATATGTAAAACCTTGTGATGGCCAAATCACATTGTACCTGCACATGTATCAAAAGTAGCAAAGAATGTTGCGTGTGAAAAACCTCAAGATTGCATAAATGTATACATGTTATGATGATTTGAGATATGAGAAAATCACTTTAACTCACACACAATCATAACTATTTGATGGGGACTATCACCTTCGAGGTACATCCTATAACTCCCACATCTCCTAGAATACACGCTTGCAATCATATTTAAAACATTTTGATCTTTTTGTTTTTCATTTTCTTTGCATATTTTATTTAAGCAAATCATGCATGGACATATAAGAGAGAGAAAACAAATACCCAATGATGGTAAGCATTTGACATTCTGATTTTTCTATGCCGAAGTACACAAATGTCATTGACACTGCACTTTTGCTATACCGAAACATACAGGTGTCATATTATGATTGGCAAGCAACAGTGATGAGATGGTTATTTATGCCTTTCTCTTATAATTTTCTAGCTCTTCCCGTCAAAAAAAGTGATACGAGTGTTAAGTACAAGAGATAACTTAATCTTACTTATCATAAACAAGAGCCACAAAACTCACTTGATTAGTTGTGCATAGAGATGCTCATCTAAGCTATAAGTGATACAAAATTTAAAAAACTTTGTTTAAATGGCCATCCAAGGTACACAAGTACCAATGTACACATAACACACACTGTTTTTGTATTTTTCTGATTTTTCAATTTTTTTTATTTTTATATTAAAAACAAAATAATCAAAACTGAAAACAAACAAAAACATGTTAAATAATGCAAAGTATAAAAACTAGACTGACTCAAAACTTGAAAGCGAAACACATAAGTAATGCACACATAAAAACAAGAAGAGAGAAAGAGAAAAGTGATAGAATCACTTGGAGCCCTTTTCCTTTCATACCCTAGAAGAACCTTTCCCTATCAAAAAGAGTGATACGAGTGTTAAGTACAAGAGATAACTTAATTTTACTTTTCACAAACAAGAGCCACAAAACTTACTTGCTTAGTTGTGCATAGAGATGCTCATCTAAACTATAAGTGATACAAAATTTAGAAAACTTTGTTTCAATGGCCATCCAAGGTACGTAAGTACCAATGTACACATAACACACACTGTTTTTGTATTTTTCTGATTTTTCAATTTTTTTTTATATTAAAAACAAAATAATAAAAACTGAAAACAAACAAAAACAGGTTAAATAATGCAAAGTATAAAAACTAGACTAACTCAAAACTTGAAAGCGAAACACATAAGTAATGCAAACACAAAAACAAGAAGAGAGAAAGAGAAAAGTGATTGAATCACTTGGAGCCCTTTTCCTTCCACACCCTAGAAGAACCTTTCCTTTGATTAAACCCTTGAACCGGCAGTGAGGGAGAAGAATTAAAACCATTTAAGTTTGAAAGGAACATAAGGGCTTTGAGAAAATCTCCAAGGGGAGCAAGAGAGGATTGAAGCTGATTCTAGCTTCTAAATGCTATCATGCCGTTGCTCTGTTGAGTGGCAAGCCACTTATAGCAATTTGGTTGAGTATGACCGGCAACTCCACAATGATGACAGAGATGCTGCTTCTTTTGTTTAGGCTTTTGAGAGTTAGCCTTCTTAGCCCTAAGGTTCTTAGCTTCCTTCTTATCTTGCTTAGGGGGTGCTCCTAAGATAGATTTTCCTTTGTCTAAGTTCTCACTAGTTAAATCAGTTTTAACATCATTGTTCTCAATTTCAACATTATTACTAAGAGGAACAAAAACAGTAGTACTACTGGAAGCAGTATTAGAGGAAGAGAAACCATACCCTAAACTTGTTTGATCAGAAGTAGATTTTTGAAGACTAAGCATCTCATCAAGCTTTGCACTTGAAGTCCTGTCCAATTGAGCTCTGACTTGAAACAGCTCCGTTTCAAGCTTCTTGGTCTTCTCAGCCAAGAAATTGTTCTCGTACCTCAATGCTCCAATAGTCTGGTTAGCCTCATCAAACTTTGTGGAAAGCTCTTCACGATCAAGTTCCACATCACTGAGCTTTTTGGTGGTCAGCCTGTAAAGTTTCTCATGTTTCTTAGAAAGCTTGTATAATTTCTCATGGGCTGTATGGATATCATCTTGATCATCCATCTTCTCAAATTTTGATTCCACCAATTCTTCATCTTCAACCACATCTTCAACAATCCCATCAGTAGGATTGATAGTGGCAGTAAAGGCATTCAAGATTCTGTCATCCTCATTGTCGAAATCATCCTCAAGAACGTTGTCGCTCAAGGTAGCAGTAAGTGTCTTGCTCTTCCCAATGCTTCTGAGATATGTAGGACACTCTTGTTTCTGTGATTGAAGCCTTGACACCCAAAGCACTTAGGTCCTGCGGGAACAGTGTACTGACCGTCATCCCTTGCATCCTTCTTCCCTTTGTCTTAGATCTTGAACTGAGAGGAACTGGATTGCCTACAATCCTTGTCAAAACCCTTTCCATTGGCATTCTTCATAAACTTCTTGAACTGCCTGGTGATGTAGGACTTCATCTTAGAATCTTCATCATCTGAAGACTCATCTGTCTCACTGCTCTTGGCCTTCAGTGCCATGCTATTGCCTTTACCCATCTTGCCAATCCTAGTTAACCCTAGCTCGTAGGTCTGCAGATTTCCAACCAACTCTGTCAAAGGAATCTTGTCATTGTCCTTTGATTCCTCGATTGTCGTAATCTTAGCATGGAATCTCTCAGTTAGAGATCTGAGCACCTTTCTCACAATCTTGGGTTCAGGAATGGTTTCCCCAAGATTGAAAGCTGAGTTCAATATGTCCTTGAGCTTGGCATAGAACTCATCGAATGACTCATTCTCCTCCATCTTAATCTCTTCAAAGCTTGTAGTGAGACTCTGAAACTTTGAATCCTTAACAGCCTTTGTTCCCTCATAGGTTGTCTGGAGGATGGTCCATGCTTCCTTAGCTGTTTTAGTGGAGGATATCTTCTTGAACTCCTCATTGGTGACCGCACTGAATAAGGCATTCAACACTCTACTGTTGAAGTTTGCCGCCTTGATCTTGGCATCATCCTAGTCAACCGGTGCTTCCTTCGACTTGGTCCAGCCTATCTCAACAGCTTGCCAGACCTTTTCATTTAAAGACTGCAAGAAAGCTCTCTTGCGTACTTTCCAGTACGCATAGTTAATGCCATCAAATAAAAGAGGTATGATTAAAGACTGTCCTCTATCCATGACAAACAGTGGTCAATGGATCAACACAGCAAAGATTGAACCCTAATCAAAGTATGCCTGCTCTGATATCACTTGATAGGCCAAAAACAAATTGATCCCTTGTGATAAATTAACCAATTAATTTAGCCAAGTGAATTAATTAAGTTAATTAATCATGCAAACGCATAGTAGCACAAACAAATCACCAATAAACTAATTATGCAGTGGAAAATAAATAACACGGTGATTTGTTTACGAATGGGAAAAACCTAACGGCAAAAACCCCACCAGGTGATTTTCAGGTCACCACTTCCGAAATTCCGCTATTATCACAACAAGCGATTACAAGTAAAGGAATCCCAGTACTTTATACCAACCTACAGTTGAACCCTTACCCCAATACTCAATTAGACTTGTTCTGTAGTGACAATTTCCCTTTTCAATGACGACTCCCAAGTACGTGACTAACCAATGCGCGGATCCTAGTACGTGACTTCAATCACCAACTAGACAAGGTCGTTGGCTGCAAAGTTCTTCACTTCATCCCAATGATGAAGATCAAGAAGATGCTTGATAACCCTACGGTGCACATACACAGCAACTTCTTCACAAGAATGATGAACTAGGGCAAAATTTTGTCTCCGGTTATAAATTGCTTGAACAAACTTTGCTCAACACTTGTGCAACTTGTGTACCCTTTGACGGCCCTTAAAATAATCCTTTTATATGTCTAGGGTTAGAAGAAAAGAATGTCCAAACACATAATCATGGATTAGAGTCAAAACAGAACTGGAATTCTGTTTTTCATAAACCTCAACAGATAGCTGTCTATCGAGGTGCTGTCGAGCAGCTATCAAGCCATAGGGTTGGAACAGCTTCTTAAGCTTGATGGATAGCTAGCTATCAAGATTTAATAAACAGCACTTCTTCAGCTTGAATCTTGGACAGACTTGCATATCTTCAACACTTAATCTTGAAACACAGTTTCTTGAAGTATTAAACACATCCTAGATCTACCCAAATACAAGTAAAGTGCGTTTTGTCAAAGGATAAGCCAATTACATAAAATAGTGACATATGTTCCTAACAAGTAAATCACATATGTCCTAACAATAATTATAATCAATTTGAAATTAACGATGTTTTATAATTTGATTGTCTAGGACTACATCTTATGGTATGGTTGCACACACTTGATTAATTAGATAATCAAACATTAATTATTCAATGAGTAATTTGTGTAATTATCTTTTTAATTAAGGTAAATTTGTAACTGATTAAGTCTGAAATGAAAGTGATTAGAGCCTATTAATGTTAATTGTAAACTAATTTGGGGCCTATTAATGCTAATTGTGCTAAAATTATTGTCCAACAAATGACCTCTGTTCACCATTTCATTGATATCTCTAAGAATATTTGAATCTGTGAGTAAGGTTAATTTTTCTGGAAACTAGACATCCAGAGTTCAATTTGAGCACAAAAACGAGATAATTCCTATCAGAATTGAGTAAGATATGATTTTTTGAACTTTTCTATATGGGCTGTTACAGTAGTTACAAGAAAATCGAATTTTGCTTGCTCATCACTCCCACTAATCTCTACATTTAATGCACCAGCTTTCCCCAAAGTCTGAAATAGGGTCTAGTTCATAATTCTTTTTGATCCTTTGTCAATCCTCATTAAATGACCTTCTATTCATATTTTTTCCACTACTACTATATAAATCCCCTCTCTCCTTCATTCCAAAACACACAGAAACACCCTTTCTACTCCTCTCTTGAGTTCTAGTGAAGTTGAATAGTCTTGTCATATCTTAGTCTTCTTGAGACTCAAGGTATTGAGTGAGACTCACTCTCCCTCTCCTAGTTCTTCTCCACTCCACCCTTAGGACCTCCATTAAGAGTCTCCTCCTCTACTGTGTGGATCTTGCATGCAGGTATAATCCCTTTTCCTAACTTATTTTTTATATTATTATGATGAGATTAGGATTAAAGTATGCTAGTGTTTATTTAAATTCCTTGAATATGTTTGAATTTTCTTAAAAATGTTCATATGGTTTCTTCACATGTTCTTGCTTATTCATCACTTGTTCATGCATAACACTAGCTTTGATCTTAAATTCACTTAAAAAATATGAAAAAAATGTTTGTTTCATAATTCTCTCAAATCCTCAAATCTAGGATATCACCATCCACACACATTTACTAGAATTTATTTTTCAATCCAAATGCAATGCTTAATTAGGTGAATTAGGGTTTGTCACATACACACACATTAAATTCAATATGCAAATTGATTAATAACATATTAGATGATATGATATTAATGTTGGCCACCATAGTCTAGAAGACCAGTTTCACTGGATAAGATGGGTGCCTAACACCTTCCCACCTTGTAACATAGCCTCTGAGCTTAGATCAAAGGTCGATAGATCAATGCTTATCCTTGTAATTTTCAATTTCTAGATTGTAACTAGGAAACAAAGTCATGTAATTTCCTATGATCAATTTAAATTTAATTTCAAATTAATAAAATGATGAATTTTTCAATTATGGTTTTCTTATTTATTCCAATAATTAAATAAGTGGTAACTCTATTGTAAAACCCTTAATCTAAAAGGGAAAATATAATCAGTCAAACCTTCATTTTGAGAGGCAATAATATGACTCCACCTATTCGAATGGGTTTGGCCTAACATCAAAAAAGAGGCCAGGGGCGCAGTCTCTCACAATAACAAGTGGGCCAAAAGATGCCATGATTAAATCTGAAAAATAATAAACATGAATATAATAACTAAACTGGACATTATGAATTTAGCTTATAAACATATATTATGGAACCTTAATAAAACCATAATATAAAATATGCAACGACAAGCCTATCCCAAATTCAATATCCCTCAGCATAGAGTGAACATTAAATACTATGATTGATTGAAAACATTTTTCATTACTAGTGCTGTCTTGATAACTCTTACCAAACACTAATAATATGTCGTTATTCATTTAGCCACTAAATAATAATAGCAAGAACTTAGCATATAGGATATTATAATATTTATTCTAGTGTATACCATTGCCTAGAGTCATGTGTAGCCACATTTCATCTACCAATAAAAGTTTAATCTCGTAGTACCATGATACAAAAAACCCTTAGCATGGAATGCAAGGCTCGAGGCCAAGACGAGGTGTTTGCTCACACCACTATAAACTGGGAAGTTCAAACTTGTAGTACTATGAAATTAAACATCCTCCACATGGAATACTAGGCTCAAGGCCAAGACAAAGTGCCTATTTCACACTACTGTGAACCGGTAATGGAGGCTGTGAGATTCAACCCTTCAATCTCTCTCCCACTAGAAATTTAAAAGAAAGGTTTTTTATTTAGAAAACATGTGTAATCTCATCACACATAGCCTTGCACTTTATTAATGTTTTAACACTTATTGTAAATTCAAAATTCAGTACGATTGATTGGTTGAATCTTTTTCTCGATCGATCGAAGAATTGAAGATATTCATCACAAAGTCACTGCTTGATTTGATTGATTCTCGATTCCTATTCGATTGGTTGAAAAGAACATTCGATCGATCGAAAGGAATTCTTGACTAATCGAGACTTGTGAAACTGAATTTTTCAGAATTTTTCTAATAACCATTTTTGACGTTTCACATGTACAAAACACAATCCCTTGACTATAATAGAATGGGATTGAGATCGAAACTTAATTTCATTGATGCTATAGTCTTAAAGTTCAATTTGGCATACTCAACATTAAACTAAAACAACATCACAACATCAATTTCAGTTTTATCAAACAATAGTTCTAAAATCAAACTATGTAGAAAAATTACAGCAGAATTTTCAAATACCATGAAAATAATTTTCTTTGATTCTAAAACTCACTCAACAGGTTATACAAACATGAGATTGAAGACCACTCTGATACCAATTATTGGAAAATATTATTTTGCGTCTCATATAAAAACACGCAGCGGAAATAGACGGATCTAGTTTCTTCATGTGAGATAACATGGAACATCTATATTTTGGAAACAAAGAATAGGAAGGTGTATCTTGATGCAGTGAAATTAAAAAACAAACGAAGATTGAACTTGGGAAGACTTTCAGTCTTCATCCCAATTCCACATATGCCAAAGATGTGTGGTCTCTTAATCAGTTCTATAAGTACTTTAAGAGAGTGTCTTGAGAAATATGTATGTTTCTATTTTAATTATACACATATATTTTACTACACTTGCAGTTACTTTATTTAATAACTCTTAAATAAATAACTAATTATCTAATTGGGTTAGTCTTTTGGGCTAGCTCAATTGGGTTATAGTGTGTGACTTGGAGTGGGACCAAAAGGGACAGACAAAACTCTAGCTCTAATGGGCTTCAAGCTTATCTGTCAACTAATGACAAGCCCAAAGTCATTATTAATTATATTTAATACCACTATATAAATATAATTGCACTCTAGGCCTTATTAATTAATTATATCCCAAGATGTTATTATCTAAACATTTAACCCCTTCATGAAAATATTCGTAGTAATACAAAGTCATAATGTATAACTGTTACTTTGAAAATTACTACCTCTTGATCCTTGAGTACCCGGTTTAATCCTTTAAGTTATTCATATATATATTTATGAAATCCAATTTCATAAAATATAAACTTTAGTAACCAAACCCATTAAACTTATCTCAAGGAAATATTTTACATCTCTATAGAGAGATTATGAATTTCATCTTGAGAATATGTGTTCCTTCAACATTACGTGTAGTTGCCCAACATACTGAGGTTTTGATTGTTAAATTAGATTTCACTCCTGATATATCAAAGCAACTTACATTTCATAATTGGGTTCATTATTCTCTCAGGATTGAGATTTTATGTAAATAAAAGTCGTGAGATTTATTATTCATTTGACAATCGTTAATAGAATAATAAATCTCACAACAGTCTATGTCTTATATACTTAAAACATATTAAGATATCAACTAGAAATCTCCATTTCCATGATCAAGACAAATCATCTTAGTTGATATATTATAGTCTTCACAGATGAAATGCTCAATTTCATCACTGACTACGAACTAAGATTCCGAATTTACAAAGAACTTGTGATTTACATATTCTGTGACTAAATCACATAAATTACACACTATGCATCTCAAGGACTATATGATAATGTGCAAATATTCATGTTACTATTATTTTAGATAATAAAACAACTTTATTACTTATAACATAATGTCATACATGGCATTATACAATTGGATTTTGGGGCACTAATCTTAACACATTGAATCTAAATGACTCTTTGAGATGAGATAAGATGAGAGATGAGAGAGTAACTCAGTAAAGTGAAAGAAAGAGGTTGTTTTAGGGCTACATGTGCTTTAAAAATTGACATTTTTACCCACCCATGCTTAATTCCCTTGAATTGCCATAAGCCACCTATGTTAAAAACACAAAATACATTTTAAAAAAATAAAGGAAACAAGATCAAAAAATGGTTTTTGTAAAAAGTATTTGGAAGCTTCAAGAGCTTCAACTAGAACACAAAACCAAGACGATTTTTTTTTTTTTTTTAGTGTTTGGCCCCAAAATTCTTTTGTACCTCCTTAATTCTCTATTTCCTTTCTTCAACCCCTTATTAGGACATATGTGATTCACTTGTTAGGAACATATGTCACTATTTTATGTAATTGGCTAATCCTTTGACAAGACGCACTTTGCTTGTAATTGGGTAGATCTAGGATGTGTTTAATACTTCATGAAACTTTGCTTCAAGATCAAGTGTTAAAGCTATGCAAGTTTGTCCAAGATTTAAGCTGAAAAGTGTCTGTCATTAAAGCTCGACAGCTAGCCATCTATCAAGCTTAAAGAGCTGTTCAACCCCATGGCTCAACAGCAGCTCGACAGATAGGGTATCTGTCGAGGTTTATGAAAAAAAGATTTTCAGTTCTATTTTGACTCTAATCCGTGATTATGTGTTTGAGCTTTCTTTTCTCTCAACCCTCGACTTATAAAAGGATTATTTTAAGAGCCGTCAAAGTGTTCATAAGTTACATAAGTGTTAAGCAAAGGTTGTTCAAGCAAATTGTGACCAGAGACACAGTTTTTCTCTAGTTCATCATTCTTATGAAGAAGTTGCTATGTTTGTGCACCGTAGGGTTTTGTGACCAAGAATCTTCTTGATCTTCATCGTTGGGATGAATTGAAGAACGTTGCAACCAATAACCTTCTCTAGTTGGTGATTGAAGTCGCATACTAGGATCCACGCAATTGGTTAGTCACGTACTGGGATCCATGCAATTGGTTAGTCACGTACTAGGAGCCATGTATCAAAAGGAGAAATTGTCACTACAGAATAAGTCCAATTGGTTATTGGGGTAAGGGTTCAACTATAGGTTGGTATAAAATATTGGGATTCCTTTACTTGTAACCGCTTGTTGTGATAATAGTGGAATTTCGGCAGTGGTGACCTTAAAATCACCCAATGGGGTTTTTGCCGTTAGATTTTTTCCATTCGTAAATAAATCACCATGTTATTTATTTTCCGCTGCATACTTAGTTTAATTGGTGATTTGTTTGTGCTACCACGCGTTTACATGTTAATTTGATTAATTATAAAACTTGGCTAATTAATTAATTAATCTATCACAAGGAGTCAATTCATTTTTGGCCTATCACCCTTCAATCTCTTTCTATAGGCAGTGTTGTGACAGTGGAAAATTAAGTAAGTATATGAAGTATGAATTGTGATTGGCGTTGCTTTTTTCGTCACTACCGCCTTAGCAATAGCTCTTGGTTTCTCCTCTGTTGACCTTGTACTTGAGGCTGGGTTTTTTGTTTTTTGTTTTGCTTTTTTTTTTTTTTTTTTTTTTTTTTTTTGGGAAGGGGGGGGGGGTTTCATTGATGGTGGGCTTTGATTTCTTTGAGATGGTGGTTGTTTTGGGTTTCTTTGTTTTTGTGGGTTGCTGGGTTTTCCTTGAATGTTCTTGAACCATTGAATGAAAGTCTAGCTCAAATATATATAGCTTCCAACTCCATACAGTTTCATACCATCTCAATAACCATACTATTTCTATTGCTAACATTTTTCCCTTCTCAACTAGAGTGTTCTTAAGCAAAAGCCTCACCATTTTAACAAATATGCTTTTAGATCTTGATTTTTTTTGTTTTTTTTTTTTTTTTTTTTTTTTTGTTGTGTTTTTAATGGTGAAATTACGGTGGTGGGTGGAGGTGGGTTACGACATCCTAACGGAGCTAACCTTAAGTGGACAAAGTGTCAACTTTTAAATTACAGGTAGACAACTTAAATTTTAACCAAACCATGAGTCAGTAAATTGAAATTTTCCTTTTTCTTTTTGATAAACCAAGAATGTATTGACCCCTTTGGTAACTTAATCAATTAATCAGCCAAGTGAAATTAATTAGATTCAGTTACATGCAATAAATGTGGTAGCACAAACAAATCATCAATCAAGTATTGTTCACTTCGGAGATAGGCCGAGGAACCGATGCCACCCTCACGAATTTGTTCAATCCCACATCAGGGAAAGACTTCTCCCACCCTTGCCTTATAAGCACTTGGCCTAAGGAAGGGTGTACCATACTGTGTGATCATAAGGTCACAATTTGGCTCCCAAGCCCAAAAGATGGATGAACTTAGGCCTAAAGAGCCCAATACAATGAATTTGTAGAGAGTGAGTTGGAAAACTGGGTTTTAATGAGTCAGACAACAAGTAAAGTGGATCTAGATGACGAGAAAATGAAGATAGACTGGTTTAATCTAAAGAAAATCGTCCTCGGCACAATTCGAGGAGAGCAGTTCTTATATATTTCTTCTCAAGTTTGATTACAAGTTCAACTCCAAACTGCTACAGTGTTTCTCTCTTAATTTTCCGATCTTTGATCCCTTTCTCTCAGGGCCTCCCTTCTATTTTATACTATCTTTTTTCTTTCATCTCTGCCATCCATGTGTAAAGTAGATTGTTGATGTTGATCCTTGTTACATTAGCACCTTCCTAAAGTCTTTGGAGAGTAGTTGTAAGGCTAAAAACTACTGTTTAAGTATCACTTCCTCATTAATGCGACCAAAGAGTTAGCTACAGAGCATTCAATGTGGTGGTAGCAGCTTTCCTTTAGATATTTTCCAGCTCCCCATTTGTCCGTTATGTTCACAATGCATATCCTTATCAACAGAACTTCCTGGAACATCCTTTGGATGACAAAACACAGTTTCTGCCCTTGGCTTAGTTTAGCTGAGGACATACTTATCCTTGGCCTACCATCCCCAGCCTTCCCATTCGTAGCTTGCTCACGAAACTCTAAGTTTCACATCTTCACTACTGTTTACCTGTCCTCGGACAAGGCCCAAGGCCCAACATATATTCTTGGACCCATCAACCCTACAATAGCCCCTCAAAACTTCTGTTTTTTCCCCCCTGTCTGAGGAGAAAAAGTGGAGTTTTGACTTTGGATAATTGAACCCATATGTTTCTTTGATTTCCACACGTGAGAATATCGCTTCGCATGTCCCATAACTGTTCCTAACGCTTCAGTTCGTGATGTCCCATTAAATGTTCTAGGCGGTGCTTTGTTCCCTGCATCTTACGGTGAGATGTAAATCCTACAGCTGGCATTTCTCTTTGAATTTTGAGCAGGATAACTCCCACTCAACTCCGCCTTCTATATATGGTGCCTAGGGAGAGTTATTTTTCCTCATTTTACAAATTTTCAAGCTCTCCAGAAGATTCAAACTCTCAAACCTTTAAGAAGTTCAGGAATCAATACACGTGCTTATTCTCGTAAATTCCTTCTTTTTTAGGTTCTTTTCTCCTCGGCCAATCTCCTCGACCTTCTATTCTTTGTTTCTTTTCCTTGAAAACTTCTTTCACTTCCCTTTAGCTTGCTTAGATAGGTAGATTTAAGCACCTTGTAGACTCTCCTGCCAATATAGAGGGTTTTAGGGCTAAAGATCACATTCCACAGGGAGTTGCCCTGCGGTATTGTGCTCCAGATCAGGTGATTACAGATAGAAACGAAGGGAAGGCTGTCATTCCTATGATCGCATTCATAGAACGAGGAATGATGCTTCCCATGGGTAGGGTAACCCGAGACTACCTAATTAACCATAGGCTATGTCCTTACCAATGCGCGCCCAACTTATTTAGAGTCTTGGGTAGCGTCGATGCTTTCAACGAGCAGATGGGTTTGAGACTCACCTAGCACAACGTCATCCATATGTATGAGTGCCATTCACTTGCTGACTTGGGGTATTACCTCAAGTCCAGGTCCTCTATTGTTAGGCTTGTATCGTGTCTTCCCAAGTCCAATAAGGGCATGAAGGACGACTACCTAATCGCTTCTGGGAAATGGCATGATGGTCTTCACTACCCAACTCAGGAGGGAGAGCTAGGTGAAGTACCCTAGGGTTAGGTCCCTTGACATGGGATTTAGTTCTTTTAGCTTTGCTACTCTTCCCTTTAGTATTTCATTTCCCATTGATGATGGTTTTATTGGTCTGACCATGATTTTCTCCTCGGCTATTTTTGCAGATAAAAGGCACATAACGCCCCGACTCAGTTTGGTCAACATCACAGACCTCAACAAAGTCCTAAGGTCCGAGGTGTTCATGAGTGAAGACAAGCAGCTAAGAGCGGTCCACCTCATTTTGGACTCCAAACCACTATCAAACAACTTCCAAGAAGTAGGCCATGTAATCAAGGCTGGAGACCCTCGGCTCCGCAGGATAAACGTCTCCGTACCTGGGTTTCTTGCCTGAGAGGATGTTGTGCCCGCTGAGCTGCCTCCCTGAATTAGCGGCTTTGAGGGAAGAAATTGCGTCCTTACGCCTATCACTTGAGGAGGAAATAGACCAATTATAACTCAAAGAAGAGAGAGAGGAGCAGGGGGATCCTGTCATCCACATATCTAACCCCGAGGACGAGTTTGACAGGATCTCAGGTGTTTGCACCCCAAGTCTCATACTTGCAAAAATAGACAACAGCTCCAATGAGAAAGAAGAAGAGACGTCACTTAATCCGAGGAAAGGCTTGAAGGACCTCCTTACGAGGAGGAATAAAGGGTCATCCTCTAAGGAGGCCCTAAAGTCCCAGCCCCCCTCTTCTCTTCCCCCTCCTCCTCCTCCTTCTGTTACTAGCCTGCTCTCCATACCTAATTTGAAAAAGAAAAGGAAGGAGCAAGAAGTAAAGGAGGGTGAGGTGGTCCGCCAGGAGACTAAGAAGCAGAAAATGGCCCAAGACAAAGGGCAGGCCACCTTAGTGGAGAGCAGGGAGGACCCGAGTGTGGTCGAGGTGCGCTAACAACACCACATCTGGGCTCCTCAGCTGGAGTTAGATGAAGCTGCCATTCCATGGAACTCCTCTATCAGGGAGTATTAAAAAGGGCACTCCTCTTACGTAGCTAAGGCCCTGGAGTAGCCCTTCCTCCTGTCAAAAGACATGGCTGCTCTGAGGCACTTGAGGCAACTAGACCTCTTCATATCCCTGAAAAGGGATCTGGCCCTAGTAAGTTCACTGTCATACCTTTTAGTTTAAATGCTAAGTTGCCCTTCCCATTTGCTTTATTGTTACTATTTCATTGTACGTATATATATATATATATATATATATATATATTACATGGCATTCCCTTGTTGTTTTTGCACAGGCTATCCAGGAAGTTTTTGTAGCCGAGGAATGGGTCAACGATGCCCAAAATAATGCCCAATTTAAGGCCAACCTCCATGCCGAGGCCAATAAGGCCTTGGAGGCATCTGAACAGAAAAATAAAGAGCTTACTAGTAAGCTGGTTATTGAGGAAAGGGTGTGTTTGAGTGCCGAGAAGAGCTTGAAGAATGCCCAGGACTAGGCTGAAGACCAACACAAAAAGCTCTATCATACTGAGATATAGCTGGCTACTCAGAAACAGCTGGTCCTGAAGCTAAAGGCAAACCTGCAGAAGGCCAAGGAAGCAACTCAAACAGCCAAGGAAGCTGTTGAGGCTTTGGAGTAGGCATCCTACCAGCATGGGGTGCAAGAGACTGAGATACGGCCAGTAGATGAGCTGACAGAGGTGTGCAGAGATTACTGCAAAGAGGTGTCGGTACTACCTTCGAGTGGAGACTCGCTGAGAACATATTCTTCCAGAAGAACATCCGAGAAGTTCCAACGGTGCTCCCTTCTCCTGCTGCTCTTACCCTTCCCCCCTCAATGCAACCCTCCACCACTCATGCCTCTCTTCCTCCTTTCGAAGTCTCCAAATGGCCCAGCAAGGAGGCTGAGTTGGCTGAGGGTAAGGAGGCTGGCTAGGGGGTCCTCAGCCCGAGGATAAGGGAAAGGGCAAGGAGGTCAAAGCCTTGCCAAAAGCCAATGGTAAAGAGGTTGCCCTAAAGATCAAGGATGTTGACTCCAAGGCCAAGGATGCTGCTGCTAAGGCCAAAGATGCTGACTCCACAACCAAGGATGTTGATGCCAAAGATGACCCTCCCCGCACCAAGGCATAGTTTTAGGATTTTTTTCTTTCTTTTTTTTTAACTTTTTTTGTGGCAGTTTGCCGTTGTATACAATGTACCTTCCTTTTATTCAATGAAAAGACTTCACTTTTTATTTTATGAATCTTTCTTTTTCTTGCAATACTTATTTCTGGTTGGCTATAGTCCTTATCTTGCTCTTTACTGAGACTTTTGAACTGATGATGCCTCCAAAGGTGAACACCCTCACTCTGACCAAAGCTAGAAGTAATAACTAACCATTAACTTAAATAAATAAAACGTGTACACGATGAGAAAAATGACTAAAGCTTGAGAGTCAAATGAAATGCTTAATAGGGAAAGAGAGCGCCTGAGACTTTTCCCTTTAAGAGTATCTTATTAATGAATCCTTAGAATTCTTTAATTCAGAATATTAATTTTCACAAGGCATGTGGTCCGAGGAACCAAACATAGCCAAGGTTCTACTTAATACTCATGTAGGTAATGGAAAGTGTTAATTTACCCAAGACATGTGGTCTAAGGGACCTGGCAGTGCTAAGGTTCTATTTAATACTTAGGAAAATAATTGGAAGTATTAATTTACCTAAAGTATGTGGTCTGAGGAGTCCCACATGACTAAGGTTCTGTTTAACACTTAGAAAGATGTCCTAAAGTATTAATTTACCCAAAGTATGTGGTTCGAGGGACCAGGAATAACTAAGGTTCTGTTTAACACTTAGGAAAATTATTAAAAGATATCAATTTACCTTAAGGCATGTGATCTGAGGAGCCAGGCATGATCAAGGTTCTGTTTGATACTTAGAAAAATGTCATGAAGTATTAATTTACCCAAAATATGTGGTCCGAGGAAACAAACATAAATAAGGTTCTGTTTAACACTTAGAAAAATTATTAAAATATATCAATTTACCCAAGATACGTAGTTCGAAGAGTCAGGCAGGACCAAGGTTCTGTTTGATACTTAGAAAAATCATGAAGTATTAATTTATCCAAAGTAGGTGGTTCAAGAAACCAGACATAACTAAGATTTTGTTTAACACTTAGAAAAATGATTAAAAGATATCAATTTACCCAATGTACGTGATCTGAGGAGTCCAGCATGACCAAGGTTTTGTTTGATACTTGAAAAATGTCATAAAGTATTAATTTACCCAAAGTAGGTGGTCCAAGGAACCAGACATAACTAAGGTTCTGTTTAACACTTAGAAAAATGATTAACAGATATCAATTCACCCAAAGTACGTGATCCGAGGAGCCAGGCATGAACAAGGTTCTATTTAATACTTGAAAAATGTCATAAAGTATTAATTTACCCAAAGTAGGTGGTCCAAGGAACCAGACATAACTAAGATTCTGTTTAACACTTAGAAAAATGATTAACAGATATCAATTTACCTAAAGTACGTGGTCTGAGGAGCCACGTATGACCAAGGTTCTGTTTAATACTTGAATGAGTAAAAGGTGCAACGCATAATATAATAAGCAAAAATTTGGCAGAAAAGACTTTCATTAATAATAATACATTCGCAGGTTATTTACATTCCAAGGGCGTGGTATAACATTTTCATCTAGGTCTACAAGATAATAAGTGATAGGCCACAAACTGAATGACCCCTTGTGATAAAATTTAATTAATTAATTAGCCAAGTTATTAATTAATCAATTTATCATACAAAAACGTGGTAGCACAAACAAATCACCAATAAACTAATTATGCAGCGAAAAATAAATAACACGGTGATTTGTTTACAAATGGGGAAAACCTAACAGCAAAAACCCCACCGGGTGATTTTCAGGTCATCACTCCCGAAACTCCACTATTATCACAACAAACAGTTACAAGTAAAGGAATCCCAAGTACCTTACCAACCTATAGTTGAACCCTTACCCCAATACCCAATTGGACTTGTTCTATAGTGACAGTTCCCCTTTCTGATGCACGACTCCCAAGTACGTGATTAACCAATTGCGCGGATCCTAGTACACGACTTCAATCACCAACTAAGAAGATTGTTGGTTGCAAAGTTCTTCAATTCATCCACACGATGAAGATCAAGAAGATGCTTGGTCACAAAACCTTACGGTGTACATACATAGCAACTTCTTCAAGAGAAAGAGATGAACTGGGGCAAGAACTTCGTCTCCGGTCACAATTTTCTTGAACAGAGTTTGCTCAAAACTTGTGCAACTTGTGAACTATTTGATGGCCCTTAAAACAATCATTTTATATGTCTAGGGTTAGAAGAAAAGAAAGCCCAAAGACACATTTACGGATCCCAAGAAAATCATATTTGAATTCTGAAAATCTTAAACCTCAACAGATAGGAGGTGTCGAGCAGCTGTCGAGCACACCGGGCTTTGAACAGCTTTCTTAAACTCAATAGATGCAGTTGTCGAGCCAGCTGTCGAACTTTAATGAATTTGCACTATCAACCTGTTTTCTTGGACAGACTTGAAGACTCCAACACTTGATCTTGAAACATGGTTTCTTGAAGTATTTAAACACATCCTAAATCTACCTAAATACAAGTAAAGTGCATTTTGTCAAAGGATAAGCCAATTACATAAAATCATGACATGTGTTCTTAACATATGAAACACATATGTCCTAACAATCTCCCCTTTTGGAAATCTATGACAAAACCACAACAAACAAATGAACATATGAGAGAAGTCATAAATCACTCAACTCATAGTCACTTATTGAATACAATAAAATCTATCCTAACATAAACTCTTGAAAAACTTTGCAAGAAGAGAGTTTATGGCAAGAAGACTTTGACAACCTGTATTTCTGAAACACTTTAAACAAAACTCATCAAGGCATCTTTGTGTGAAACAGAAATAATAAATTGCATACAAGTATAAGAAACATGTGTATTAATGGAGAAAAGAAACAACACATGAAGGGATAGGTGAAAGAAAGACATACATCAACATAAATAAGGAGATACGTACAAAGTATGTCTATAAATGGTCACAAGACCTCATGTACAAGAATAATGTATCTAAAAAAGAAAGAAAAGAAAAGATACATACTATCCTCACTACATCCCTCAAAACATATCAACACTCCCCCTAACAAAATGGTCATATACTAACTCTCCCCCTAAGAATGACTACTCTTATATCAAAACTACTCCCCCTTTTTGTCACGAGTGACAAAGGGTAAGAGTGTCAAGTAGATATCTCATCGATAGAGCTAGCATCTCCATTAGCATCATCCGAAGCATCATCGTCATCACCATCATCATCATCCTCATCCTCAGAATCAGAAGCCATGGGAGAAGGTGGTGAAGGAGTAGCCTCAGGAGCAAAACCACCCATGGACGCCTGTTACCGTGCAATACGACTAAAATGAACGTTCACCTGATACAACTCCGTAGAGAGTGTATCTAGGCGAGCATCTATGCGCTACAACTGCGCCATGATGTCTCCTAAAGTCACATCGCCCGAAGAAGAGGGAGGAGCGGATGTGGAAGGAGCAGAACGGGATGGAGCAAAACGGGAGGGAAGAGCTACTGAATCCGACTACCGTGATCGAAGCTGGGCCTCATTACGTTTAACGGTAGCATAATCTATGGCACACATGACGCTGAAATGGTCAGAAGAGGGAAAAGGAACGGAAAAATGGCGTAAGATCTACGTGATCATGGAAGGAAAGATGAGCTTATCATGGGATGCCGAATCTAGATGAACATCTTTAATAGACAGAATGAAATAAGAAAGGAAATCTATAGTAAGATGCTCAAGCAGAGATAACAAAAATCAAGCACGAGGCTCTGTAATGGAGTTGTAGTAAGAAAGTGGATGCAAAACAAAGGTCAACACCATGTTCATGAATCTAGGACCTTTAGCAAAATGTGGACATGGTGTAAACAGATGCTCATCCTAAGCAGAAGGGCGCTCACAGAAAGCAAACATAAGCTCATCCCTGGACACAGTCCTCAGACGCTCACAACTAGGATAGTCAGGAAACTCTATCCTAGGGACCCAAAGCACATCCGCAACAAGTTGCGGTGTGATAAGAATGCGCATACCTTGAACATGAGTGAAGAAAAGAGGTACTGAATGATCAATCCCATGCATGTTGGAGTAAAACTCCTGAATAAGCACGAGAGGACAGGTGACCGAGACGTCACACAGTGACTCCCATCCCCTACTGTGAATGACAGAGGGAACGTCAGTGTCGACAAAGTCCGGCAGAATGACTTGGCTTTCCAAATGAATGCCTCGTCTAGAAAATTTCTCTGAAAATTCCTTGAAGGCATCATCATCACAGAACAGAATATGAGATAATGTAGGATCAGTGGACGAAGAAGCTCCGGAACAAAGAGGGTTCCGAGCTGGAGTGGATTTACGCTTAGGTGCCATAGACACGACTAACATAAACAGAAAGAAAGGGAGAGAAAAGAAAGACAATCAGAAAAGTCCCAAGCAATTTCAAATATAACAAGTATATTAAAAAAGAGTACGTATGCATGAGAAATGCATGAAAATGTGACATGCAAAAGAAATTGCATCATGGGCTCAGCCCAATCCAAACCTATCAGCACACAAACAGATAGCACACATCTAAATGCATGACAATACCATTATAATGCTAATGTGATGCAATGTATGAGGTTTTAAACTCATTTAAGTGAAAACCCATCCCAAAATTTCAATAATTACTCATCAATTTTGAAAAACCCCAAAATTTTTCAAAAATCCCAAAACCTAGGTTTCAAAACATGAAATGCATGAATGTGAAAGGATTAGAAGCTTACCAAGTAAAGAAATTCTTGAAAAACTTGAAGAAACCTTGTGGAACAAAGATTGGAGTGAGATGAGAACGTTTTGGGAGAGAAAAGAGGGAAGTATCAAGAGAGAGATCGAGTGAAATGAGTTCCGGATCGCACAGGGAGCTTAAATAGTGCCAGCAGTAAATCTCAACAGATGTAGGTATCAAGAGGTATCGAGATATCTGTCGAGGGAGGTGTCGAGAAAATGGTCATCGATAGTTGCGGTATCGAAGAGGTGTCGAGGAACAACCCAACAAAACCAAGAATAGAAGCTCGATCGATCGACCAAGTGTCGAGAAGCTATCGAGGATGCAGAACCATTCTCGATCGATCCACCAGGTATCGAGAAGCTGTTGGGATTACGATTAGAAAAAGCTAAAGAAGCTCAATAGACAGCAAGGTATCGAGGTGGTATCGAGGAGGTGTCAAGCCAGCATATAAAACCAGTTTTTCGAGATGTGAAAAACACAGACATGAATGCAATCCAACATGCAACTCAACCAATGATCCAATCAACATATTAAGCTCTCAAAATCATCTCTCAATAAAAATTTTAAGCACATGGATCTTCAAAAGGAAACACACTAAACAAGTCTAACCAATTTTATATTTCAAAAACAAGTCAAGACAGTTTAGTGAGCGTACATTAACACATGTAAAACCTTGTGATAGCCAAATTACATTGTACCTGCACATGTATCAAGAATAGCAAAGAATATTGGGTGTTGTGTGTGGAAAACATCGCAAGATTACATAAGTGTATACATGTTATGACGATTTGAGATATGAGAAAATCACTTTAACTCACACACAATTATAACTGCTTAATAAGGACTATCACCTTCAAGGTACATCCTATAACTCCCACATCTCCTAGAATACACGTTTGCAATCATATTTAAAGCATTTTTTATCTTTTTTTTTTTTTTTTTTTTGCATTTTTTTTTTCTTTTGAGCATATCATGCATGGGCATATTAGAGAGAGAAAGGAAATACCCAATGATATTTGACATTCCAATTTTGCTATGCCTAAGCACACAAATGTCATTAACACTGCACTTTTGCTATGCCGAAGCATACAGGTGTTATATTATGATTGGCGGGCAACAGTGGTGAGATGGTTATTTATGCCTTTCTCTTAGAATTTTCTAGTCCTTCCGTCAAAAAGAATGATATGAGTGTTAAGTATAAGAGACAACTTAATCTTACTCATCACAAACACGAGCCACAAAACTCACTTACTTTGTTGTGCATAGAGATGCTCATCTAAGCTACAAATGATACAAAGTTTAAAAGACTTTGTTGCAATGGTCATCCAAGGTACACAAGTACCAATGTATACAAAACACACACTATTTTTGTATTTTTCTAATTTTTCAATTTTTTTTATTTTTATCTGAAAAGCAAGACAAAGAAAAACTGAAAAAATAACCAAACAAAAATATGTTAAACAACCAAAGCATAAAAACTAGACTGACTCAAAACTTGAAAGCAAAACACATAAGTAATGCACACACAAAAACAAAAAGAGAGAGAGAAAAGTGACAGAATCACTTAGAGCCCTTTTCCTTCCACACCCTGGAAGAACCTTTCCTTTGATTAAACCCTTGAGCCAACGGTGAGAAAGAAAAACCGTTTAAGTTTGAAAGGAACATGAGGGCTTTGAGAAGATCTCCAAGGGGAGCAAGAGAGGATTGAAGCTGATTCTGGTTCCCAGATGCTATCATGCCGTTGCTCTGTTGAGTGGCAAGCCACTTGTAGCAATTTGGTTGAGTATGACCAACAGCTCCACAATGATGATAGAGATGCTACTTCTTTTGTTTAGGCTGTTGAGAGTTAGCCTTCTTAGCCCTAGGGTTTTTAATATCTTTCTTCTTAAGCTTAGGGGGTGCTCCTAAGATAGATTTACCCTTATCTATGTTCTCACTAGCTAATTCAGTTTTAATCTCATTGTTTTCAATTTTAACATTACTAGTAGGAGGAACAAAAACAGTAGTACTAGTAGAAGCAGCATTAGAGGAAGAAAGACCATACCCTAAACCTATTCGATCTAAAACAGATTTTTGAATGCTGAGCATATCATCAAGCTTTGCACTTGAAGTCCTTTCCAATTGAGCTCTGACTTGAAACAACTCCGCTTCAAGCTTCTTAGTCTTCTCAGCCAAGAAATTGTTCTCGAACCTCAATGCTCCAATAGTCTGATTAGCTTCATCAAATTTTGTGGAAAGCTCTTCACAATCAAGTTCCATATCACTGAGCTTCTTGGTGGTTAGCCTATATAGTTTCTCATGCTTCTTAGAAAGCTTATACAGCTTCTCATAGGCTGTATGGATGTCATCTTGATCATCCATCTTCTCAAATTTGGATTCCACCAATTCCTCATCTTTAACCACATCTTCAACAATCCTATCAATAGGATCAACAGTGGTCGTGAAGGCATTTAAGATTTCGTCATCCTCATTGTCGGAATCATCCTCAAGCTCGATGTCACTCAGGGTAACAGCAAGTGCCTTGCTCTTCCCAATGCTCTTGAGATATGTAGGACACTCATTTTTCATATGACCAAAGCCTTGACAGCCAAAGCACTTAGGTCCTATAGGAACAGTGTACTGACCACCTTCCTTAGCATCCATCTTCCCTTTGTCTTGGCCTTTAAACTAAGAAGAACTGGATTGCCTGCGATCCTTGTCGAAACCCTTTCCATTGGCGTACTTCATAAACTTTTTAAACTACCTAGTGATGTAGGACTTCATCTTGGAATCTTCATCATTAGAATACTCATCTGTCTCACTGCTCTTGGCTTTCAGTGTCATGCTCTTGCCTTTACTCGTCTTGCCAATTCTTGTTAACCCTAGCTCGTAGATCTGCAAGTTTCCAACCAGCTCAGTCAAAGGAATCTTATCGATATCCTTTGATTCCTCTATTGCCATGATCTTGGCATGAAATCTCTCAGGTAGAGATCTGAGCACCTTCCTTACAATCTTGGGTTCAAGAATGGTTTCCCCAAGATTAAAGACTGAGTTCACTATGTCCTTTAGCCTGGCATAGAACTCATCGAAAGACTTATCCTCCTCCATTTTTATATCTTCAAAGCTTGTAGTGAGCCTCTGAAGTTTTGAATCTTTTATAGCCTTTGTACCCTCATAAGTTGTCTGGAGGATGGTCCAAGCCTCCTTGGCAGTTTCAGTTGAGGATATCTTCTTGAACTCCTTATTGGTGATTGCACTGAACAATGCATTCAATGCTCTGCTGTTGAAATTTGGCGCCTTAATCTTGGCATCATCCCAATCGGCTGGTGCTTCTGTAAGCTTAGTCCAGCCTATCTCCACAGCTTGCCACACTTTCTCATCTAAAGGCTGCAAGAAAGCTCTCATGCGTACTTTTCAGTATACATAGTTAGTGCCATCAAATAAAGGAGGTATGATTAATGACTGTCCTCTATCCATGACAAACAGGGGTCAATAGATCAACACAGCAAAGATTAAACCTTAATCAGAGTGTGTCTGCTCTGATATCACTTGATAAGCCACAAACTGAATGACCCCTTATGATAGAATTTAATTAATTAATTAGCCAAGTTATTAATTAATCAATTTATCATGCAAAAACGTGGTAGAATAAACAGATCACCAATAAACTAATTATGCAGCGGAAAATAAATAACATGGTGATTTGTTTACGAATGGGGAAAACCTAACGTTAAAAACCCCACCGGGTGATTTTTAGGTCACCACTCCCGAAACTCCACTATTATCACAACAAGCGGTTACAATTAAAGGAATCACAAGTACCTTACCAACCTACATTTGAACCCTTACCCCAATACCCAATTGGACTTGTTCTGTAGTGATAGTTCCCCTTTCTGATGCATGACTTCCAAGTACGTGACTAACCAATTGTGCGGATCCCAGTACACAACTTCAATCACCAACTAAGAAGATTGTTGGTTGTAAAGTTCTTTAGTTCATCCACACGATGATGATCAAGAAGATGCTTGGTCACAAAACCCTACAGTGCACAGACACAGCAACTTCTTCAAGAGAAAGAGATGAACTAGGGCAAGAACTTCATCTCCGGTCACAATTTGCTTAAACAGAGTTTGCTCAAAGTTTGTGTAACTTGTGAACTGTTTGACGGCCCTTAAAACAATCCTTTTATATGTCTAGGGTTAGGAGAAAAGAAAGCCCAAAGACACATTCACGGATCCTAAGAAAATCGAATTTGAATTCTGAAAATCTTAAACCTCGACAGATAAGAGGTGTCGAGCACACCGGGTTTTGAACAGCTTTCTTAAGCTCAATAGATGCACTTGTCGAGCCAGTTGTTGAGCTTTAATGAATTTTCACTATCAACTTGTTTTCCTGGACAGACTTGAAGGCTTCAACACTTGATCTTGAAACATGGTTTCTTGAAGTATTTAAACACATTCTAAATCTACCCAAATACAAGTAAAGTGCATTTTGTTAAAGGATAAGCCAATTACATAAAACCATGACATATGTTCTTAACATGTGAAACACATATGTCCTAACAATAAGCACCTATTCCAGCCACCAAGGTGATGCGATATGGCCCTTAGTAGTTGGGTCCCAATTTTCCCTATGATGGGTTCTTGGCAGTACCTGAAACCTTTCCTAAAACCAAGTCCCTAGGCGCTAGTGGCCTTAACTTTATTTTTGAATCATACCCTTGCTTGAGCTTGTGTCGATAGTACGCTAGTTGAACCATCGCTTTTTCTCTCCGTTCTTCAATCAAGTCTAAGCTCTTTTCTAAGAAGACATCATTGTTACTCAGAGTGAAAGAGCTCGTCCTCAGTGTTGGGAAACCGATCTCGAGAGGAATTACAGCCTTGGCCCCATAAGTCATTGAAATGGGGGTCTATAGTGTATGAGGGATTCCAAATCGAGTGACAATATTTTTTCAGATAAATCTCTTGGCATCCATATCCTTGATATTTGCTAATGGTTCAGCTTCAACCCATTTAGTGAAGTAATCTGTGCCGACCAGCAACCATTTCTTATTCCCTGTTGCCTTAGAGAAGGGCCCTATAATATCCAAGCCCCATTGAGCAAAAGGCTAGGGCTGGACAGAGGATTAAGGACACCTCTTGGTTGGTGAATGTTTAGGGCAAATCTTTGGCATTGGTCCCATTTCTTCACATACTCTTGTGCTTCCCTCTGTATATTTGGCCACCAATATCCCTGAGTAAAGGCCTTGTGAAACAAAGATTTGCCTCCTGTGTGGTTTCCATAAATCCCTTCATGTAACTCCTCTAGGAGTAGTCCAACTGCTTCAGGGTGTATGCATAGCAAATATGGTCCAAAAAAAGAGCGCTTGTACAACTTTTGGTCCTCGAACAGCCAAAAACGAGGAGTCTTTCTCCGTACTTTGTCAACCTCGGACTTACCCTCGAGCAAGATGTCTTCCTTAAGGAATAGCATAATAGACTCTATCCAGCTAAGACCTACCCTAATCTGATGAATATGAACCACATTTCTCCTCATTTCGGTAGGTTTACACAAGTCTTCCATAAGGATCACCCGAGGTAAACTTTGTGTCGAGGAGATTGCGAGCATGGCAAGAGAGTCAACATGCTTATTTCTACTTCTAAGGATTTATGATAAAATGAAATATTCAAATCCTGACTGTAAGTGTTTAACTTAGTTCAAATATTCCTACATTCTGAGATCTCTAGCTTCCAACTCTCCCCCTACTTGGCCTACAACCAATCTCGAATTTGAAAACATCTCCACTACCTTTACTCTCATTCTCTGAACCATAGTCATCCCTACCAACAGAGCCTCATACTCGGCCTCATTATTGGTGGCCTAGAAGCCCAACCTTAAGGATTTTTCAATAATGATCTTCTCAGGAGAAATTATAACTAACCCCATCCCAAATCCTCTTTGATTACCTGCACCATCAACATATACTCTCCAAGGTAAACGCTCTTGTAGGGAGACCATGCCAATTGATTTTCTATCCATGTTTTGCTTCTCAACTTTTTCTTTAAATGGGGTTTCAATAAACTCAGCCACCAGATTAGCAAGGACCTAACCCTTGACAGAGGTGCGAGGCATGTACTTGATATCAAAAGCCCCTAGGATCATACCCCACTTGGCAATCCTCCCTATGTAATCAACTCTCCGAAGTAGAGATCAAAGCGGAAGTTGGCTCGGCGGGTGGCCTAGCCACAGACATCACCCTAGAGGGATGAGAACCAGTATTCCCAAGAGCAGCAAAGATGACATTAATTGTGCCTAAAGAGGGCCTTGAAAAAGCATTCCCTTGAGCCCTTGAACCTGCTTGGTCTCCCTACCCATTGGGCCGATACAAAAATTGTTTTAACCTTCCATCTCTAACTAGTTGCTCTAGATTATTCCATGGAGTTCTACAATCCTCGGTAGTATGTCCCCGTTCCTGGTAGAATTGGCAATGAAGACTTTGGCTGCGCCTCATGGGGTTTCCTCCCATCTTGTTTAGCCATTTGAAGTATGGCTCATTCTTGATCTTCTCCAAAACTTGATGTACTGGCTCTTGGAACACCATGTTGACCACCTAAGGAGCCATAGACCCAGATTGCCCAGCAAAATCCCTTCGAGGTATGTTATTATTGTATTTGTTCGACCTAAAATCCCTCATGTCCTTTCCTCTCCCTTACTGCTGGTCTTTCTTAACTCGTTTGTATTTGTCAATATGGTCCATAAGCTGATGCACACTACTTATCGGCTTCTTGGTCAAGGACTTTCTTAAATTATACTCGACAGGCAGGCCGACCTTAAAAGTCCTAATAGCCACGTCATCAAAGTCCCCATCGATCTCATTGAACATCTCCCAGTATCTATCCAAGTACGTTTTCAGGGTCTCCCCCTCTCTCATGGACATAGAAAACAAGGAATCTAAGAGCCGAGGAACCCTATTGCACGTAATAAAGCAAGATCTAAATGCTCGAGTGAGTTCTTTAAAGGAATCGATGGAACTTGCTCCTAAGCTATCAAACCACCTCATGGCCACAAGCCCTAAATGGAGGGGAACACCTTGCACATCAAGGCCTCATTCTTGGAGTGTACAACCATTCTCTAGTTAAAGTGGCTCACATGTTCCATAGAATCTGTTCGACCATTGTACATGGTGAACGTGGGCTGAGGGAACCGCCGAGGAAGTCTCCCTCCCTCAATTCCGTACGTGAAAGGTGATCTGGAAATTTGGTTGAGCGCTCTGCTCATCGCATCATTTCCCAAGCCTTTGAAAGATGAGTTCCTGTTTCTTCACTCATGGTGGTAGTTCTCATCATATGAGAAAGACTCACTAGGAGAAGGAGGAGTCCTTGATATGGGTCTATAACTACCATCCTCCTCATTGTCAGAAGAGAAGTCAGAATTGGAGGGAGTTCACGTTTGCCGTTTGTGGCACAACTTCCTCTTCAGATGATCAATCTCCAATTGCATGGCCCTGCCGTTCTCCTCAAGAGAAAGGTGGCTTCCGCTTCGAGACTAGCTCTTACTAGTATGGGTGGTATGCACACTAACTTCTCAGTCCCTTCTTCACTCAAGATTAACAAAATGATCTTGACGTTGAGACCCCATGGATACCTCTAGATTCGGACTTGAACCTACCATAGTTAGACGTCAAACTCACTAAAAACTAAGAAATTTTCATAGACGATGCCAATTGTAAGGTCACAATTTGGCTCCCAAGCCCAAAGGATTGATGAACTTAGGCCCAAATAGCCCAATACAATAAATTTGTAGAGAGTGGATTGGAAAACTGGGCTTTAATGAGTCAAACAATAAGTAAAGTGGATCCAGATGACAAGAAAATGAAGATAGACTGGTTTAATCTAAAGAAAATCGTCCTCAACACAATCTGAGGAGATCAATTCTTATATATTTCTTCTCAAGTTTGATTACAAGTTCAACTCCTGATTGCTACAGTGTTTCTCTCTTAATTTTCAGATCTTCAATCCCTTTCTCTCAGGGCCTCCCTTCTATTTTATACTATCTTTTTTCTTTCATCTCTGCCATCCATGTGTAAAGCAGATTTTTGGTGTTGATCCCTATCACATCAACACCGTTCTGAAGTCTTTGGGGAGTAGTTGTAAGGATGAAAACTACTGTTCAAATATCACTTCCTCATTAATGCTACCAGAGATTTAGCTGCAAAGCATTCAATGCAGTGGTAGCAGCTTTCCTTTAGATATTTCCCAGCTTTCCATTTGTCTATTACATTCACAATGCATATCCTTATCAACAGAACATCCTGGAACATCGCTTTGGATGACAGAACACACTTTCTGCCCTCGACTTAGTTTAGCTAAAGAGATACGCCTCCTCGGCCTACCTTCCCTAGCCTTCCTGTTCGTAGCTCGCTCACGAAACTCTGAGTTTCACATCTTCATTACTGTTTATCTGTCCTCGAACCATTGAACGTCCTCGGACAAGGCCCAACATATATTTTTGGACCCATAACCCTACAGTAAATAATATGTGAGTGGGATGGGATATTGCACCCGTTCCAAATCCAAGTCGTTGGAGCATAGTTTTTAACGAGTTTCTCACCACTGTTTTGTCCATCCATGCTCCCTTGTGAAGTCGTGACAGACTCTACATAGTCAAAATATTTGAAAAAATGTTTCGGATTCTTTAAAGCTTTGTCTTCATCAACACAAGCCATGTATTCCAAGCTATAAGCCTTATTATTATTGGATTCTATATACACGTGCGACATATACACTATTGTATATAATTAATGATAATTTCAAAATAGTACATTAGTATTAATCGCTAAGGTGATTATTGTGTTCAAGGAAAGCTTTTTTGATCAAGGTGGAGCAATATCAAAAGGAAATAAAATTATTGGATGAAATTTGAGTCAAGATGAAAAAGTCGTGGAAAATTGCCTCAATGAAAAGTCGTGGAAAATTGCCTCAAAATTTTATTGTGATTTGGAAAGCTAATTTGGTTTTTTTTTTTTTTTTTTTTTTGAAGAATGAAAAATTAATTTTGCCATTTCTAGGTTTATTTGGTGTGGAAGAAAAAACTATTCTTTAGAGTGGAAAGAACGCCTAATCCGCTAATTCTTGTCAAAAAAGTAATGTGTTTTGTCCACAAATGAATAAAATTGAAGTCTTATAAATTGATAGTGCTGCAAAGAAATTAATGGCTCTGGCCAATGAAGATTCAGCTAAATTGGAAACTTTAGCAATGTAGCAGAAGGAGAGAGAAAAAGATAAGGAAGAAGGTATGTAGTTGGCGGGGGCGTAGCTGTCACTTTCAAAAGAGGGGTGGAAACGTAAGAGGCACGGGCTGAAGCAACACTTCACAAAATCAATCTAGTTTTTTCTTTGAATTGGAGAGATTACATTTTAGTGGGTTTGAAGAAAAAAAATATTTAGGCCCCACCAAACACAAATAAATAAATAAATAAATAAATAAAGTCACTTATATTAAAGTTTACAAATTGACGAAATAAAAAATGTGATTAGAACCATGTCAATATCATAATAAAATTTTGAATTAGTTTTTTTTTTAGTATTTACAAATATTAGAACAATTTATCTAATTTTTTTATTGAATTTTTTTCTTGCATAATTATTGTAAATAAAAGATAAAAGTTAAATAAAATAAAATAAACTAATTGATTTTTTTTTCTGCAAATACCAAAGCAAAAAAGTAAAATGGAAAAGGCGATTGGGCATTTTAAGCAAAAACATAAGAATGGGCCCACATAAGTTGTTGGCCGATTCATTCAACAAACAACTACCTTTACCCCAAAAAATATAATAATAATAAATCTTTTTTGCGGGACTCATGCCGAACAAGCCTGCTTTCAATCTTATTCCAAACGCATGCTTTTTTCTTTTTTTTTGGAGAAGAATTCCAAACTTATACTTAAAAGTCACAAATCAAACAAGAATTGACCTTACTTTTTGGACAAAAAATGAAAATGGGGCCTACATGAGTGTTTGGCCAGTTCAACAATCTACCGTTGCACAAAAATCCCTTCTTCTTGCGGGACCCACGTGAGACTCGCTAGCTTTCTTTTAGTATTTTGCAAACGCATACTTAAAGCATTTACATTAGTCACAGTATAATAACATAAGAAGAAAATTAGGTTCATATAAACTTGTGCAAAATAGAACCATGGTTGCAGTTATTTACACAGTTACGGTTTATATGTATGTTATAATTTATTCCTCTCTCTCTCTCTCTCTCTCTCTCTTCAAATATGCTTTCCAAACATAAATTACCCCACACGGACTCTGCATCAAATACTTCACCAATACAAACCCATAGTCAAGACTAAACCCACAAAGAAAAACCCACAACTTAGCCACTTCATTGCAACTAACATAGCCATTGCCACTACTGGAGCTTCGACAAACCTCCACTTCACTCCAAAGCCATCAAAAACATCAAGCCGCTATCACCAAAAATGAAGGAAGTTGTCACATTAGAGGGTGTATAATATAAAAAGTTGTCATATTTACACATTTTTATCAAAAAACTACCTACATCAGACATGCAAAAACTATGTAAATATATATTGTTCCTATAATAATCATGTAAATTTACATTAGCACTATTTATCTTGCATTTCTTTTTTATTCTTTTTTTACGTATCCCAAAAATGAAGGAAAAGAGTGAATGATTGTTATTGTATGTGAAGAAAAAAAAACAATTAAAAAAATATATATATTTTAATGAAATGTAGTTAAAATAGATAATCTGATATATAATATTTTGAAAAGTGAGTATGTAAAATAGACAAATAAGTTCTTATACTAAAATAAACAAAAAAATTTGCATGAGTTAATGCGAATACTCTAAGGGGGTGTAGATACTCAATTTTGTAACAATAATTTAACTTTGGAAGGTGACCAAAATAATCATTCTAAGTACCCAAAAATCATAATTGCATTTCATGCATTAAATCATTCATCACATATCATAAAAATAAGGGAGTGTAGACACTCAATTTCGCACCCATAATTTAACCTTGGAAGATGACCAAAATAATCATTCCAAGTACCCAAAAATCATTATTGCTTTTTATGCATTAAATCATTCCTCACATATCATAAAAATAATCTTAAGATTCTAACGATCACGACAATATGCCCGATTCTCAAATCGGACTGTCGGATTGAAAGACATCACAAGATCAAGTTTTCACAGTCTACATGCATTCACTTGGGTGGAATTGATCACACATGATTAATTGAAATTAATTTTGATTGGTTAATAATTAAAATTAATTAAATGAATTTATGTGTTTGTTTAATTATTTCTCTTAAAGTGAGATTCATTGCAAGGGATTAAAATAATTAAGTTGATAATATTTAAAGACTATAGATAATTAGACTTTTGAGATAATTATATTCAAAACAATTATTTGAAAAATCCTAATTATCACTTTGGGATGAAGTTTATCATGAAAATAACTCTGAAATTCGTCCAAATACAGTTTTAGACTTGGAAAACACTTCAGAAACGTGCTAATCAAGTAGCAAATTTCAAATTCACTTTTCAGGGCACTTCAGACATAGTAAACATCAAAATTCAAACTAGGTTATTTCTAGAAAAGTTGTAGAGAATCAAATTTCCCTTCTGCTATTAGAATGTTAGCTTAGGGTGTGTTTGAATACCAATTATTTTGCTGAAACTGAAAACTTATTGTTGAAAGTACTATAGATAAAGGTAAAAGTTAGTTGAAATAGTACAGTGGGGCCATGAATAGTATCAAAAAGTGCAGTGAGGCCCATGAATAGTACCAAAAATAAGCTGAATAGTAAAATAATTTTAACTTTTCACCCCAATCCAAACGCACACTTAATCCAAATTTTGAGTAAAGAGATATGAACAAAAAACTAAAACATGTTCAGATCTAAAAAATCAACTTACTCTTATCTAAATCTCATTTTTTTAGGATTTTCCCCATACATTTTTTGCTTATTTTTCAAGTTGATCTAACTTAATTTTTAAGCAACCTTAGCTTATTTTCTGAGAAACTAACACCTCTATAAATAGAGGAGGTCTCCCAGCATTGAAGAAAAAAAAATGGTTGATACCTCTGATCCCTAGACCTCTCTCTCCCTTTATGTTAAAGAAAATCTGGAAGCTTTGCTTTAAGAATTTCTTTTCCTTTAAGTGACCCTATTTTAGATCTCAAAGAGATCCATTCCCTTTGATTTCTAAAATAATCCCCTCTTGTAGAGTACATTCATGCAGGTATGTTTATGGGTGCAACGTGCGGTTGTCGGTGTGTTGCTTTGGGGAGTACGCCTTGGCCTAGTGGACCAGGGCAGAGAAACAAGGAGTCACCACATCCTAGGCAGAAGCATACTAAAATCAAGGAAGAAGCAAAGCCAACAAATCATGTCATCATCCAAGACATTAAGAACACAAATGTATCATTAGGAAGTCTTCTGCTTGATCCACAACCGATTTACCTCCATCATTCGGTAACAAAAAAAAAAATATATATATATATATATATATATATATATATATATATATACCGATAGGATACTTCTTTGCACTAGCCTCTTCAATATAGTGACGGGTCTAGGAATTTTTTCTAGGTTGTTCCTCAAGAAGCATAAATTACACAATCTAATAAAAAGAAAATTTTATATATTGACAACAACAACAACAACAATAAAAAAAACACACAAATGCATAAAGTTTTACAACATAAAGCTTGTGGAGTTCAATTGTGGTTGTTGATAATGTTGCTGAATAGGGCAAGGGCGTAGCCAGGAACTCGTAAGTGGGGGGGGGGGGGATAGAAAAATCATAATTCCTAAATTTATAAATAAAAAATTATCAACTTTGATATATTGTCATATTCTTAAATATTAATGGAAGTACAAAAGGTAGTCTATTTTACCATACACATATACAAAAATTTGCATACTATTATTTTAAGCACCATCAACCCATCATTATCTATAATATTGAAAATTTTCTTATTTTTTAATGAATTATTCAGCTCCTAATTTCAATTTTTTTTAAAAAATGATGATATGGAAAGAGATATAATATATTATCATATAGCAATACAACAAATTGAACAACTTAATAAACAAAGCATATTCATAAAACTAAATGACCATTATCATATATATAAAAAGCAAAGATCTAAATGGCCATATGATGTTGAAGAAACAAACAAACCTGAAATACTGAGACATAAGAAGAAGCTGGAACTGAAAGCAAATATGGATAGTTTTTTTTTTAGATGAAAGGAGTTTATTTGATTTCTACCCTTGTTGAGAAGAGAGTTAATGTGTTTAGAGCAATCAACAATGAGAGTAAAGAAACATGAGGCAGTGTGGGCTTGTATCAGCAGGAGAAAAAAGTAGTAGGGATTACTTCTATTTTCTTTGAGAATCTCGTAGGTGGCTTCTTGAGATTGAGAATGATGAAAAAAAAAAGTAAATTTTTTTTGAAAATGATTGGTAAAAGAAGATATTTTGAGGGTGTAGATTATTGTCTATTGGATATTTGGATTGACAACAAATCATTTGGACAATTGGGAGAGCTAACTAATATTTTATTTGAGGACTTTGGGTTATCTATTGGACTAAGTAGAGATCCTAGAAAGATTTTGGTGGTGGTGGTGGTGGTGGTGTGTGGTGGTGGTGGTGGTGGGGGGGGGGGTCATTATTTTCTAGGGGGCCATAGCCTTTTACTTAAAGCAAAAACTAAGAGTAAAGTCGTAGTATAGCTTTAAAAGAATATAAAAGCATGTGGGTTTTTTTTGCTTGAAAGACCCTAATATATTGTTAAGTTACTCAAATTATGAACCAAAATTTAATTTTATTGACATAAAAAAAAAATTTCAGGGTGTTCCCAAATTTTTTTTTAAAGGTAGATAGATATAAAATTTTAAATTGTTAAGTATAAATTTTTTTTTTTTTTTAGGGCCAGGGTGGTCCCAGGACCACCCTGGCCATAAGGTGGCACCGCCCCTACTTCAATATCATATTTTCTTGATAGAATTATAAGTTTTATCATATTAATTTTAGAAATGATCAACAAGACAATTCAAAAGATAGGAGTGACAATTTTTTTTTTTGGGAGAAACAAGCACACACACACAGACACAAGGGCTGGGAAAGGGGTTCTAACACAAAGGCATACCACAAACTCCACTCAAAAGCCATGTAATTTTTAAGGGAGAGTGACAATTGTATTCATCTTTTGTATACTTATCTATTTTTCTTGATGGAGACAGAGTTCTACCTCATTCACCTCATCGATGGAAGCCTTAGAAGGATTCTTCTTAATGAGGAAATAAGCAACTTTCACTATTTGGACTGAGATGTGACACTCGCTCTCTTTAAAGAGATTCAAGCTCTTAGTTAACTAAACTGGTAACTGAGGCAAATCTTCTTTGGTTTGTCTCTCCCAAGATACAACAACTCAGTAAATGTCGTATGGCTAGGCTAGTAGGTAGTTGAATCCAAGGGGCCAATTTAATTCCAAAATTTGACACCTCCTCCCTCACCTTCCCTTATGCACGTATCTAACCCAATATCTGTTCCAATACATTTTAGCCCAATAATCACCACACTTAAAAATAATAGAATAGTCTCTCTCATTTTTAATGTGAGATTACACATTTTACTAATTCTTTATCTTCCATATAAATTTCCACATATTTACATTTAAGTTTCCAGTTTTATTCATTTTAATTATTTAATATTAAAATGCTATAACATACATAATAATAATATTATTATTATTAACTAAAAATTGATAGGAGAAAATGAGAAATGCTCAATCTTGTTTTGAACAAACCAAACTCGTTTTTGATTTTGGAAAAATAAAAATATCTGATTTTTATTTTAATTCCCAATTTTGAAAACAAAAAATAAAAGTAGTTATCAAACATAGACTAAGATTTTGTTTTGAGTTGAAGATAAATGAGATAAAGGTATTTTAGTCTCACCGGAAAAAATTAACTTGTCGCGAATGTTTCCCTTATCCATATAAACATGATAGATTCTTTTGAGTATAAATTTGACAAAGCTTGTGCTAAATGCTCTATAAATGTTAATCCAACTCTTAAAAAGAAGAGAAGAGTTACATCTACAACCTTTTCATAACAAATTTTAGGTGATAAGTAATTGCTGATTTTAATTTATAACACAATGCTAAAATTACTTTTTTCCATCAATAACATCCAGTAACCATCTGCCACTTAATATTTATTATAAAAGTGTTATAGACATAACATTTTTCTTGAATTAATTAAGATAATATACAACATTTCTCTCAAATTAATATGTGTATATATATATATATATATATCATATACTATATAATAAAATTTGAGCTTAGAAGCCATGGTTGCGCCAAGTGGCTTCACTAAATTGTAGAATTCTTTATAGATATTTTAAAAATACATTTTTTTTTGTTCTTATCTTTTTTTTTCCTATAATTTCTAAGTTGATAAAAAATTTTAATTTGAAATCACTTCTTTGGATAAAGTTTGACAGACACAAAAACTTAATAATTTAATATCAACTTAACTTCTTCTCATCCATTAAAAAAAATTATTCTTCTTTTTTCCCCCAGTTTTTGATTTCTACGTTATCTTTTTTTTTTTTCCCTATAATTTCTAACTCGATAAAAAAATTTTAATTTGAAATCACTTCTTTGGATAAAGTTTGATAGACACAAAAACTTGATAATTTAGTATCAACTTAACTTCGCTTTCCAAAAAAAAAAAAAACTTAACTTCTTCTCATCTTTTAAAAAAAAAAAAAAAAAAATCTTCTTCTTTTTTCCCCATTTTTTGATTTCTACGATTTCTCAATTTGTTATTCTTCTTTTTTTTATATAAATATTTAGATAAGCACAATTAAAAAAAGAAAAATGTAATTAAATAATTGATATAACTTAATTACCTATAATAAATATTCTAAAGTTACATTATCTCTTTCTTCTAATCAAATATCATCTTCCTAATGGGATTTTACATAATAAAGTTTAACTAGAACTCTACTTCTCTTACAAGTACGTGTGAATATAGCACTATTTAAAGTAGATCAGTTATTGGATTTTGATATCATGATACATAAATCAATTCCATTGCTACAAGGAAATGATATCAATTTCACACTTTCATTCTATATACACGGCATGCTGCAGTCTATTTGTCTCTTCAATTTTTTCCTTTTTACAAGGTGAATTTCTATCTTCCTCAATCTAAAAGCTACAATAATGTTTGTTTATAATTTAATCCATTGTTGCTCAAATATGGTTCTTGGGATTTTCTTAACTTTTGTTATAGTACATATTTGATAGTTTCTTTTTTTTGAGACTTCTAAGATTTAGATTTTAACTTCACACCTCCACAAATTAAACTAACATTAGATTTTTTGTTCATATCAACATCTTTTATGTGGAGTGGACATATATATATCAAATAATTCATAGAACCATAAATTTTTTTTTCTCTATCCATCTCTTCTTCTATATGTATTTGTTTACTCTAATTTATTCATCTCTATTCATAACAGCTATCTTCTTTTTATTTTTTATTCATTGTGTTTCTATTTTTCTATTGACGTAGTTCAATTATTGTTTAAATTCTATTATTTTTATAAAGTATTTTAGATAATGCAATTCATTTTAATTATTGATATATTTTTTTAATTTGGTGTTTTTAATTGATTATGCAGATTATTTCCTCACTAAAGGCAATATCAAAATGGCTAGACACAAATGTCAATATCAAAATGGCTAGACACGGGTAATTCATATGTAAACTTTTACATTTACATTGCAATAAAAAATATTTTTTTTCTCTTTATGTACCTTTATTTATCTATTTTTGAAATTATTTTGAGTGTGGTACCCTAGGAGGTCTAGATATTTTTATTTTTATTTTTTGTAATTTATGGAATATTTAGTTTAGTCATATAAACAAGAAATTTTATCACCAAATATATTTGGGATGGAACTCATCTACAATATAAAATTAGGAGATTTATGTGAGAAGAGCTATCTTTTTTTTTTTTATTGTGTTTCTATTTTTCTATTTACGTAGTTCAATTATTACTTAAATTCTATGATTTTTTATTTAAAAAAAATTAGATAATGCAATTCATCTTAATTATTGATATTATTTTTTTGATTTGGTGTTCTTAATTGATTATGCTAATTATTACCTCACTTATGACAACGTTAAAAAGGCTATGACTGGTAATTTATAGGTAAAATTTACATTTACATTGCAATCTAGATACTTTATTTTTATAATTTATGGAATTTTTTTTTGGTTATATATGAAAGAAATTTATATATGGTTAGCACTTCTACTACTCCACGTGTTAGCAACTATAATGGAAAGATTTTTAAGTGCCATATATATAAACAAATTAAAAATTTTACTACAAGGAGCTTCTAAAAATTTAAAACTTGCCATAATTTTTAAAAATAACTATTTTATTTGTTATTAAATTATATTATATTATAAAAAATATATTTTTTAATTTATATATAATTTTTTTATTAAGCCGTGCATTGCACGGGGATAATACTAGTATATATATATAACTGAAGCCTCTGGAGTTCTGACAATTTTCCACATTAGCACAATATTTAAAAAATAAATAAATAAATTATTATCATTTTTTTTCAAATAAAATTATTTTTGTTTAGTCCAAACTTAACAAGGAGTGAAACTCTATATCTCTAACAAGTCCAACTTAAAGTCAAACTTATCATTCTCATTTTTTTAAACAAAATTATTTTTGTTTAGTCCAAACTTAACAAGGAATGAAACTCTAAAACCAAAGCCTCTGAAGCTCTCACACTTTTCCACGTCAGCACAATATTTAAAAAATAAAAAATAAATCATTATCATTTTTTTAAAATAAAATTATTTTTGTTTAGTCCAAACTTAACAAAGAGTGAAACTCTAAAACCGAAACCTCTGAAACTCTCACAATTTTCCACATCAGCACAATATTTAAAAAATAAAAAATAAATCATTATCATTTTTTTTAAATAAAATTATTTTTGTTTAGTCCAAACTTAACAAGGAGTGAAACTCTATTTCCAAATTTAATTAATAAAATCCACTATTAAGTGAAATATGAAAGTATCACCTATTTTCTATATACAATAAACGAGGACTTTTGCAAAGCAAACGCATTATAAACCAACGTGAGTTCTCATGCAATTGCAGTCATGCCATATGTAACCACATAGAAAACCTAATCAGCGGCTCTTACCAAATACCACAAACAATCCTATTCCTTTCCTCTCTCAAATTCAATTCTTCCTCTCTCAAATTCAATTCTCCACCGCAATCTTAATTCCCTCTATATATATATCACATGCATTGTACCCTTTTCTTCAATATCTCTATCCCTTTTCTAACTTTTCTTTCACTGAGTAAAAGTCAATATATCTCTTACATTTTGGTATTTTAGAATTGTTTTTAAATAATTGTACCAATAAAAGTAAATGTGTATAAATTTTGTTTAGGGTTGCTGCTATTGCATATGTCTTTTCTTCACCTCAGCATATGAAAGTATGTTAATTTCTTGGGTAGAAAACTTATATACGATATATTAAGAGGAGGTATGGCTTTCATTATTTCAACGTGGCTCTTGCTCAACATTTTTTAGCGTGAGCCACATGCTAATAAAGTTCTTTTAAAGTTTAGACCCGTTAAAATTAAAAACTTATTGCTTTATGGGTTCATGTACTTTTTTCTTTTTCTTATATTTCTCTTTTGAATAGTCATATATTTTTTGAATTATTTCAATAACTTATTCTTTGATTATATATCTTTTTTGGCATTTTGAAAATTTTAACATCTAAATTTGTGGTCACACACACACATATATATATTATTTATAATTTGTAAGTTCTAAATCTTTTAATTCCTTTCAATAGTTATAACCATGGATTATTCTTTTCAATATAACTCATCTTTCTCTTATATTTCTTTATTGTTTAGTCATGTATATTTTGTTTTATTTCAATAATTTCTAAGCAATGAATTATCTTATTCTTTAATATTTTTCGGTCTTTCAGAAGTTTTAATATCCGAATTTTTGAGGTATTTTTTTGCAGTATCTGAAACTGTCTGACAAATTTTTTGTAGGTCATTACACATTCAAGCATACAAGAGCAAATTGTAACACAAATTGAAGTCCTACAAGAGCAAATCATACAATGGTGTAATTTTTTAATCAATTTAAGATATCTCACAAATAGATAGGTT